>NC_090439.1:49577396-49879438 GCF_031143425.1 Pleurodeles waltl
AAATAATAGGCCGATCTGTCCCCAAGGGGTTCAGAAATGGCCTTGGTACATGTGCCCCCAAAGGGGGGGGGTGACCCTTGCCCAAGGCCCCCCCCCCATCCACTAACACACACACACACACACTATCCCTGGTGTCTAAGTGGCTTCTGTCCCCCTTGGGGGGCAAATGGGCCTAAATAAATAGGCCCATCTGCCCCCAGGTGGGGCAGAAATGGCCAACAGGTCAATGCCCCGCTTGGGGGGGCACCCCGTGCCCAAGGGGACGCCCCCCCCACAAAAATAAACTAATTTAAAAAAATCCCTGGCGTTCTAGTGGTTTCTGCCCCCCTTGGGGGCAGATCAGCCTAAAAATAATAGGCTGATCTGTCTCCAAGGGGTGCAGTAATGGCCTTGGTACATGTGCCCCCAAAGTGGGGGGCGACCCTTGCCCAAGGCCCCCCCATCCACTAACACACACACACACTATCCCTGGTGTCTAAGTGGCTTCTGCCCCCCTTGGGGGCAGATGGGCCTAAAAAAATAGGCCCATCTGCCCCCAAGGGGGGCAGAAATGGCCAACAGGTCAATGCCCCCCTTGGGGGGCGCCCCGTGCCCAAGGGGATGCCCCCCCACAAAAATAAACAAATAAAAAAAAATCCCTGGCGTTCTAGTGGTTTCTGCCCCCCTTGGGGTCAGATCAACCTAAAAATAATAGGCCGATCTGTCTCCAAAGGGTGCAGAAATGGCCTCGGTACATGTGCCCCAAAGTGGGGGGCGCTTGCCCAATGGCCCCCCCTCCCCATCCAGTAACACACACACACACACTATCCCTGGTGTCTAAGTGGCTTCTTCCCCCCTTGGGGGCAGATGGGCCTAAAAAATAGACCCGTCTGCCCCCAAGGGGGCAGAAATGGCCAACAGGTCAATGTCCCCTTTGAAGGAGCGCCCCGTGACCAAGGGGACGCCCCCCACAAAAATAAACAAATAACAAAAAATCCCAGGCGTTCTAGTGGTTTCTGCCCCCCTTGAGGCAAATCAGCCTAAAAATAATAGGCTGATCTGCCCCCAAGGGGCAGAAATGGCCAACAGGTCAATGCCCCCCTTGGGGGGTGCCCCGTGCCCAAGGGGATGCCCCCCCACAAAAATAAACAAATAAAAAAAAATCCCTGGCGTTCTAGTGGTTTCTGCCCCCCTTGGGGTCAGATCAACCTAAAAATAATAGGCCGATCTGTCTCCAAAGGGTGCAGAAATGGCCTCGGTACATGTGCCCCAACGTGGGGGGCGCTTGCCCAAGGGCCCCCCCTCCCCATCCAGTAACACACACACTATCCCTGGTGTCTAAGTGGCTTCTGCCCCCCTTGGGGGCAGATGGGCCTAAAAAAATAGGCCCATCTGCCCCGGGGGGGCAGAAATGGCCAACAAGTCAATGACCCCCTTGGGGGGGCGCCCAGTGCCCAAGGGGACGCCCCCCCACAAAAATAAACAAATTTAAAAAAATCCCTGGCGTTCTAGTGGTTTCTGCCCCCCTTGGGGGCAGATCGACCTAAAAATAATAGGCCGATCTGTCTCCAAGGGGTGCAGAAATGTCCTCGGTACATGTGCCCCCAAAGTGGGGGACGACCCTTGCCCAAGGCCCCCCCCATCCACTAACACACACACACACAACACTATCCCTGGTGCCTAAGTGGCTTCTGCCCCCCTTGGGGCAGATGGGCCTAAAAATAATAGGCCGATCTGTCCCCAAGGGGTTCAGAAATGGCCTTGGTACATGTGCCCCCAAAGGGGGGATGACCCTTGCCCAAGGCCCCCCCCATCCACTAACACACACACACACACACACTATCCCTGGTGTCTAAGTGGCTTCTGCCCCCCTTTGGGGGCAGATGGGCCTAAATAAATAGGCCCATCTGCCCCCAGGGGGGGCAGAAATGGCCAACAGGTCAATGCCCCCCTTGGGGGGCACCCCGTGCCCAAGGGGACGCCCCCCCCCCCACAAAAATAAACTAATTTTAAAAAATCCCTGGCGTTCTAGTGGTTTCTGCCCCCCTTGGGGGCAGATCAGCCTAAAAATAATAGGCTGATCTGTCTCCAAGGGGTGCAGAAATGGCCTCGGTACATGTGCCCCCAAAGTGGGGGGCGACCCTTGCCCAAGGCGCCCCCCATCCACTAACACACACACACACACACACTATCCCTGGTGTCTAAGTGGCTTCTGCCCCCCTTGGCGGCAGATGGGCCTAAAAAAATAGGCCCATCTGCCCCCAAGGGGGGCAGAAATGGCCAACAGGTCAATGCCCCCCTTAGGGGGCGCCCCGTGCCCAAGGGGATGCCCCCCCACAAAAATAAACAAATAAAAAACAATCCCTGGCGTTCTAGTGGTTTCTGCCCCCCTTGGGGTCAGATCAACCTAAAAATAATAGGCCGATCTGTCTCCAAAGGGTGCAGAAATGGCCTCGGTACATGTGCCCCAAAGTGGGGGGCGCTTGCCCAAGGGCCCCCCCTCCCCATCCAGTAACACACACACACACACACTATCCCTGGTGTCTAAGTGGCTTCTTCCCCCCTTGGGGGCAGATGGGCCTAAAAAATAGACCTAAAATAGACCCGTCTGCCCCCAAGGGGGCAGAAATGGCCAACAGGTCAATGTCCCCTTTGGGGGAGCACCCCGTGACCAAGGGGACGCCCCCCCCACAAAAATAAACAAATAACAAAAAATCCCAGGCGTTCTAGTGGTTTCTGCCCCCCTTGGGGCAAATCAGCCTAAAAATAATAGGCTGATCTGCCCCCAAGGGGCAGAAATGGCCAACAGGTCAATGCCCCCTTTGAGGGAGAGCGCCCTGTGACCAAGGGGACGCCCCCCCACAAAAATAAACAAATAACAAAAAATCCCTGGCGTTCTGGTGGTTTCTGCCCGCCAAGGGGGGCAGAAATGGCCCTAAAAGACATGCCCCCCAAAGGGGAGCGACCCTTGCCCAAGGGGCCGCCCCCCATCCACTATACACACAATCCCTGGTGCCTAAGTGGCTTCTGCCCCCCTTGGGGGAAGATGGACCTAAACAGTTCTATGCCCCCTTGTGGGGGGCGCCCCTTGCCCAAGGGGGAACCCCCCTCACATAAATAAACAAATAAAACAACATCCCTGGCGTTCCAGTGGTTTCTGCCCCCCTTGGGGGCAGATCCGCCTAAATTAGTAGGCCAATCTGCCCCAAAGGGGAGGCAGAAATGGCCGTAATTAGTTGCCCCCAAAAGGGGAGTGACCCTTGCCCAAGGGGCCGCTCCCCGACAGCACAATCACCGTAATAAAGAAAACAAAAAAATCCCTGGCATCTAGTGGGCATTCCTGCTGCCCGATCGCAATGCGATCGGGCAGCAGGAATGCTCAAAGAGACACCGGGGGAAAGGAAAACCCTTTCCTTTCCCCCGGTGCCTCTTTCTGCAAAGCCCCCCACCCACTGGGAAGAGAATCTTACCTCCTCCAACGTCGCCGCACAGGAAGCAAATGTCTTCCTGTGCGACGAGAACCCGATAATGAAGTCAGCGTGCGACCGCGCGCTGATGTCATTATGGGGGGGTCAGGGTGGAAGGGAAAGGGCTTCCCCTTCCATCCCTGCCTTTGGGGGGTGGGGGGAAGCACAGAGAGGGAGCGAGAGCGCTCCCTCTGGGCTGTGTGCCGAGGACGTAGTGGTTACATCCTCGGCACAGCAGCACTGTGCCGAAGGACGTAACCACTGCGTCCTCGGCACAGAAGGGGTTAATAGCAGTGAGCCTGAGTCTGGGAAGGCCCTCAGTGTAGGGCTGGTTGTCTGGAATGCACAGATGCTCTAATGGGCTACCCAGAATTTTCACAAGGCAGATAAGTATGAATAAGGTGAGGAGATCGAAGTGGAAGAACACGGCTCGCCTGTTCATGATACCAGACACCTCAGTGATATCTGCACAGAACATGAAAGCCATATGAGGCTTGTCAACAGCCAACAACAATGCTCTCCCACTAGGGGACAGGACTGGACTTGAACAACTATGGAAAATCCTGTGTTACTGAGAACTGGAGGAGAGAAAGCGGAATACTCCAATGCATTGTGAGAATCTTCCATAGCGGTGGTGCCTGCAGAGATGATTGCTGCCCGAAGCCCAGAGATGTAGAAACTATACAGCTATGATACTATCCAGCCTACCACCCAAAACGACACCGCAGACAGCAAACTTCTCATCATCAGCTGCTGAGAGGAATAAGAGGTTTTAATTCTGAGGATCAGTTTCTGCCAGGGGAGCAGCTGAGAGCCAGCTTATAAAGTCTAAGTATTAAATGACCATAACAATTAAAATCATTTGTTATTTGTCATAAGCACACAGGTACTCTGGCACACAGAGAGTTGAAAGCCTTCAAGGAATATTCAATAATAAAGTAATTTTTCAACCTCTTCTTCATATCGGCAAAGCTGGAAGATTTTGCTACATCAGGAGTCCATTTCTTCTGCTACCAAGCTCCAGCCACCTTCAGTAATTTAAAACTCCAATGCTTGCTGTGACAAACGTTGCAAAATTCAGAAGCACCTTTAAGTGACTCAGTGAGGGTCATATTTAATAAATATTCTTGAAATGCAATGCAGCAAGCCACCTTGCTGCAATGCGTGACTAGAATATGGGGATACTTTTCCTCATCAAAAATGACAGTTGCCACACCCCGGAAGTGATGTCACTTCCGTTACTAGGATTTCCGGTCCCCTGAGAGTCCACCCCAGAACTGACGTAGGTGTGGGTGGGTCAGGTGGGTTGTGACATCATGTGTTAGTCATGTGCCAGGGGTCTACCAAGTGATCAGGGTTATGTGTCAACCCTCAGTGAATCAGAGCCACCTTGTAGAGCAAGGTGTCTGTGATGTGCTGTAGAGGAGTATGCCCTTTTTGAAAAGTAGAATGCATATAAGGAGCCTCCTGAGCAGCCTATGCCAAACCCGGTGCCCCATCCGGAAAGCGATTGCTCGGTCATTACGAGATATACAAGCCACTCATCAAAAAGGCGACTTTCACAGGTGGACTGACCACTATCGATAGATTGTGGATACCAACACTGTTGGTATTGAGTGAGAACATGCAGCTGAACTCCCCTAAAGACAGTGGTTCAGATGTTAAAGGTTTGCAAGAGGACCTCTGCCATCGGCTTAAAAAGCACAGCCTCGAGGTTTTATTGCAGCTGATTTTCTTCAATAAGGCTGATGGCAGCGACATCTCGAGCGGCGAATCTAATGTTGGAAACAACTTCATCGACACAGAAGATAATGAAGAATCCATAGCACCTCCTAACTCACAGGTCTATGAAGATATGGGGTTTCAGGAAGAAACTGCTCCTGAGGCTGCACGGATGGACCTATCCAACTCTCAAGATTTCAGAGCCGTCACCACTGAGTGCCACAAGGTTAGTAAAAAAAAAAAAACTTTATAGACACAATGCATATGTGACAATATTTTACTTTTAACTAATAGTTTGTCTTTCTTTCTTTTTGTTTGATCTGCATGAGAGCAACAGTAGAGTGGCCATTGTCAAAGGTTAACAAAGTAAATGTTTACTGCTTATGCTGTTCAAAACAGTCTGAAAGTTCTAGAAGCCAAAATAAAGAGGCGCGTATGAAATGTATTTGTACCTATATTGGCACAGATTTTGAAAAGGAAACTCAGGGCGTCCTCTACGATGCCATTTGACCTGTTAAAAGTTTTGCTGCGATTGTTGTGAACACCTGTGTTAAACGTGACCATTATAACCTTTGTTACAGGCATAAAATTATTGATCCGCAGCAGGAAGCTCACAAATGTCTATACAAGTTGTATACATCAAGAACAATCCACCATATATGTAGCAGGCTGGACCCATATAAGGTATATAGGTTATTATGGGTGGTGTATGGGCTGTCCGACGAAAAGAAATATGTCTACACCAATATGATTAAGGTCTCGTCAACAGCCTTCAAAGAGATCTGATATGCGAGTGAGCCATATTCAAAACTCGAGGGTATGCAAGGGATGTGTATGTATTTTGATAGAAGGATGATGGAAAAGGTCATAGAAGGACGTATGTGTGATATTTTTTATAAAAATAGAAGAATCAGCTCTTTAGCCCCACAAAGACTGTTTAAAAAAATTCTGAGTCTGAGGCTAGCGTTGTCATCACTGTGGTATTTAACTTTACATACGCACTCACTTCGAGGATGAGCATCAGAATGTCTCAGCACAAGATGCCTATGAGTTACAACCAGGATACATATGTATTGCCAGAATGGTTTATGTTCTGCTTAAAGAAAGAATAGCTGAAATACACCTTATAACTGTGTTATCTGAAGCTTTCTGAACCATCCATAGCGATTCTGTGCAACAGTCCTGAGAGTATCATAATATGGGGAATGAACACGTGGCTACCTACAGTGAGTGAATACTGGAGCACATGCAAAGGTGGTACCCTGGAGTTAAGACTGACACGGATGACTGGGTTACGCAGCGCATAGGAGCTTCTGACTGAAAATAAAGGTTTTTTGTTGTCCGGCCTAGAACTGTCTGAACCTTTGAAAGCTGTCAGCATCCTGAGGGTACAAACTTATAGGAGGGGTGAGCAGGAAGTTGTGTCCTGAGCCTTTGAGTGTATATCTGTAAAAATACCAAAGCTTGTGATGCTGAAGGCAATTAGTGGCCAGGCCCCTAGTAATGTATGTAGCATTTGTCATACTATGTATATATAGTGAAAGGATAGCAAACAGCCCAACAATGACAATAAGATGTGTACCATCAAACTGTAAAGTATGTCATATATATGTTTTGCTAACATTCTTTATGTTTAATTAAATGTCCTACACGAAACAAGTGTTTTTCATTGCTTGGGTTGTAGCGGCTGATAACATGTCAGTGGATGGGTTAAGGAAGCTTTATTACGATACAAGAGGGGTTAGTAGCTTTAGAAGTGCGCATCTGAAACACTGTTTAGAAGGGCTCTAGTTAAAAATGAGCCAGTAAACAGAGCGCTGGTGAAGATCTGGTTATATGGGGTAGAGGCGTATTCACTCCACAAACCAGCCAGGTAGCATTTTAAGAGGAGACCTATCACCATTAATGCACAAACATTATCAATGGCAGGCAGACATAATCAGTCTTCAAGATTCAGCAAAACATAATAATGGTGCTTGATATATAATAACGCTCATCAGTGGGGATGCAGAACCATATAAACTTGTCATACTGTCCCTTAGCTTGTTTGTAAAGATAGTGATAGTGTCACCAAATGTCAGATTGGCTCACGACAATGCTTTATTACTATTGAACACTAAGGGGGTCATTCTAACCCTGGCGGTCGGTGATAAAGCGGCGGCCAACCCGCCAACAGGCAGGCGGTCCAAAAAATGGAATTCTGACCCTGGCGGGAACCGCCAACACAGCCCGCCACATTAACACTCCGACCGCCACGGCGGGACTGACAAACAGCGCGGCGGTCACCGCCAACAGGCAGGCGGCAGACAATGTACTGCCCACCCTATCACAACTCACCAATCCGCCACCTTTTCTGGGGCGGGAGCCCCGCCGATAAAACCACGGCGGAAACAGACTACGAACGGGAAAACGCTCACCTAGACACACTCCACGAGGAAGGAGGACAGCATGGAGCCCGAATTACACATCCTACCGGCTATTGTCTACCTGCTCATCTACCAGGAGTACGAACACCGGCGCAGACGACAACGGTGAGTACTGCACCTACGACACAGGGGAGGGGGGAGGAGGAAAGCTTACGGGCACACACATACGCGATACACCCACCCCCCCAACCCACCCCCCCAATACCTACACACCAATGCAGAGCAACAAGTCAGAGTGACACCCCCAAACCCCCCGGAAGAATGCAAAGACATAATTTAAATGAAGTTTAAAATTTATGTATAAAATAGGTTCATTTAAGTCATGGTAAATATGCCATATGAAATATACAAAAGTAATAATGAACATAGTGCAAAGTATAAACATAGTCAACAAGTCCTGCACAGTCCGTTCAATATCCATAGTCCGTGGGCCAATGTGTACAAACACATGGGCCAAGCCCACACAGGAGACTGGAAACCATTGGAGAGAACACTGCTGGGGCATCAGATGAGAAAACAACAGGCACCTCAGGGGGAAGGGAAAGGGGGGCACCTCAGCCACAGGAGTCCACGACGCCAGATCCACGAGGGGCCTCCATGCCCACTGTACCATCCTGGGGAGTGCAAAGCCACAGTCCATCAGATGGATAACCGACTCCACTGGTATTGGAGGAGGCATGGTGCCCAGAGTGCTTCGTGAACACCTGCTCGACACAGAACCGGCACTGTCAATGGACCAGCGGTGCTTGAGACGGCGGTGCCCAGCGGAGCGGTGCTTGAGATGAAGGGCCCAGCGGAGCGGTGCTTGACAGGAATGGCCCAGAGGAGCGGTGCTTGACAGGAAGGGCCCAGCGGAGCGGTGCTTGACAGGAAGGGCCCAGCAGAGCGGAGCTTGAGACGGCGGTGCCCAGCGGAGCGGTGCTTGAGAGGAAGGGCCCAGCGGAGCGTGGCTTGAGATGAAGGCCTCAGCAGAGCGGTGCTTGAGATGAAGGCCCCAGCGGAGCGGTGCTTGAGATGAAGGGCCCAGCGGAGCGGTGCTTGACAGGAAGGGCCCAGCGGAGCGGTGCTTGAGATGAAGGCCCCAGCGGAGCGGTGCTTGACAGGAAGGGCCCAGCGGAGCGGTGCTTGACAGGAAGGGCCCAGCGGAGCGGTGCTTGAGACGGCGGTGCCCAGCGGAGCGGTGCTTGAGAGGAAGGGCCCAGCGGAGCGGTGCTTGAGATGAACGCCCCAGCGGAGCGGTGCTTGAGATGAAGGCCCCAGCGGAGCGGTGCTTGAGATGAAGGGCCCAGCGGAGCGGTGCTTGACAGGAAGGGCCCAGCGGAGCGGTGCTTGAGATGAAGGCCCCAACGGAGCGGTGCTTGACAGGAAGGGCCCAGCGGAGCAGTGCTTGACAGGAAGGGCCCAGCGGAGCGGTGCTTGAGACGGCGGTGCCCAGCGGAGCGGTGCTTCAGAGGAAGGGCCCAGCGGAGCGGTGCTTGAGATGAATGCCCCAGCGGAGCGGTGCTTGAGATGAAGGCCCCAGCGGAGCGGTGCTTGAGATGAAGGGCCCAGCGGAGCGGTGCTTGACAGGAAGGGCCCAGCGGAGCGGTGCTTGAGATGAAGGCCCCAGCGTAGCGGTGCTTGAGATGAAGGCCCCAGCGGAGCGGTGCTTGACAGGAAGGGCCCAGCGGAGCGGTGCTTGAGACTGCGGTGCCCAGCGGAGCGGTGCTTGAGAGGAAGGGCCCAGCGGAGCGGTGCTTGACAGGAAGGGCCCAGCGGAGCGGTGCTTGAGACGGCGGTGCCCAGCGGAGCGGTGCTTGAGAGGAAGGGCCCAGCGGAGCGGTGCTTGAGATGAAGGCCCCAGCGGAGCGGTGCTTGAGATGAAGGGCCCAGCGGAGCGGTGCTTGAGAGGAAGGGCCCAGCGGAGCGGTGCTTGAGATGAAGGCCCCAGCGGAGCGGTGCTTGAGATGAAGGGCCCAGCGGAGCGGTGCTTGACAGGAAGGGCCCAGCGGAGCGGTGCTTGACAGGAAGGGCCCAGCGGAGCGGTGCTTGAGATGAAGGCCGCAGCGGAGCGGTGCTTGAGATGAAGGGCCCAGCGGAGCGGTGCTTGAGATGAAGGCCCCAGCGGAGCGGTGCTTGAGAGGAAGGGCCCAGCGGAGCGGTGCTTGAGATGAAGGCCCCAGCGGAGCGGTGCTTGAGACGGCGGTGCCCTGTTCAGCGGTGCTCTTCACGGTGGGGCCCTGTTCAGCGGGGCCTGTCTTGGCGGGGCCCTCTTCAGCTGTGCTCTTCACGGCGGGGCCCTGTTCAGCGGTGCCTGTCTTGGCGGGGCCCTCTTCCGCTGTGCTCCTCACGGCGGGGCCCTGTTCAGCGGTGCCTGTCTTTGCGGGGCCCTGTTCAGCGGTGCTCCTCACGGCGGGTCCCTGTTCAGCGGTGCTCCTCACGGCGGGGCCCTGTTCAGTGGTGCCTGTCTTGGCGGGGCCCTCTTCAGCGTTGCTCTTCACGGTGGGGCCCTGTTCAGCGGTGCTCTTCACGGCGGGGCCCTGTTCAGCGTGCCTGTCTTGGCGGGGCCCTGTTCAGCGGTGCTCCTCACGACAGGGCCCTGTTCAGCGGTGCTCCTCACGGCGGGGCCCTGTTCAGCGGTGCCTGTCTTGGCGGGGCCCTGTTCAGCGGTGCCTGTCTTGGCGGGGCCCTGTTCAGCCGTGCTCTTCACGGCGGGGCCCTCTTCTGCGTTGCTCTTCACGGCGGGGCCCTGTTCAGCGGTGCCTGTCTTGGCGGTGCCCTCTTCAGCGGTGCTTGTCCTGTCTTTCAAGGGAGCCAGACCTGGCAAAGACTCCCCGCTTAGTCGCCCTCTGACCTTGCGGTAGCGGGGCCCTCCTGTGATGGAGTCTTGTGCCCGTGGGTGTCGTCCATCACACCCGGTATGGGGCTGGTGGGGCCCTCCTGGTGCGCTCGGCTGCTGCATGTCTTTTCCGCCCTGCTGCCCTTGCCCTCCTTCGCTGCAGCTCTCGGGCCCTTGCCTCCCTTAGTTGATGTGGCAAGTGACGTGGCAAGGCCACTCTCCGTGGTGGCAGCCGTCTCAGGCTTTTCGCGCCGGCCCTTAGGTTTTCTTGTCCTCTTCCCAGGGGGTGGGCTGGCTGTCCCCTTGCTGCTGGGCGATGTTCCTTCCCTAGGAGCTGGTGGACTCCAATAGCCCTGCACTATGGTGATACTAGATGCAGGGCTGGTGGTGGCTGAGGTGCTCTTTGGACTCTTACCAGATGGAGGGGGTGGGTCAGGTGATGCAAAGAGGTTAATTTTGGAGAGGAAAAGTTTTTTAGGAGCAATGGGAACGGTAGGTGCAGTGGGTATGGGAGTGGAGAAAGAGGATGTGGTTGTAGGAGAGTCAAGTGTGCTGTCTTTGGGTGCAGGTGCTTGAGGTGGATGGCTGTTGGGTGGGTGGCTGCCTGCGTTTGTGTGGTTTGGAAGAGGGGTGACAGACACAGTGGGAGAGGATACAGGGGACGTGTAAATGGCAGTGGGGGTGGCGACTGCACGTGTGCTGACTGTAATGGAGGGTGTGCTGGTGATGGAAGTACTGGCTGATGGTGGTGTGCATGCAGGTGTGAGTGGAGACGTCACAGGGAGGGAGGAGGGAGACGAGGAGGAGGGGGACACAGAGGTGGTAGTGACTGTTGGCATGTCTGCATCTGGATGTTGTTTGTGTGAATGCTTGTGGGATCTGTGGTGCTTATGTCTGGATGAACTTGCCTTGGGTGTTGAGGTGTGTGCAGGCTGGTCTGATGGTGTGGATGGGATAGGCTGAGGAACAGGAGACTGGGACTGGGTGGAGGGAGTTAGAAGAGGGAGGCTGGAAACAGGGACAATGGCTGCCGTCAGTGCTGAGGCCAGAGCGTTGAACGATTGCTGATGGGCAGCCTGAACCGAATGAATGCTCTCCAGGTATGCATTGCTCAGATGCACCTCCCTTTCCACCCCCTGGATGGCATTCAAAAGGGTAGACTGCCCAACAAAGAGCGTCCGGAGGAGGTCAATGACCTCCTCACTGAGGCAGCAGGGGTAACTGGGGCAGGGCCTGAGGTGCCTGGGGCGAAGGAGATGCCCGCCTTGGTGTGCGAGCGGGCACGGGGCGAACGCTGGGGGGCTGCTTGGAGGGCGGAGCTGGTGCGCTTGGTGGCGGCTGTACCTGTAGTTGCGGTGGGCACGGATGTTGCGCCACCGCAAGGGAGCTCCCTTCCGAGGACGTGTCGGTGTCGCTGACGTCTCCACGGGTCCCCGTTGTGGAGCTCCCCTCACCCTCCGTCTCACTGCTGAACTCGGAGTCCGTTGCATGGCCCTCGGGGCCATGTGAGATGCAGCTCCCTCGTGCGCCGATGCCACTTCTCCTCCGCCTGATGATGCTAATGCACACGTGCACAGGAAGAAAAAGAAAATGGGTGGGGGGGAAAAATGAAGACAGGTTGAGTGCATGCATTGGCAACACCGTTGGCGGAGAGGACAGACACAGAAGCCCCCTGAACTACGCTGCGCAATCGGGGTACAGTACTCAGTTCTTGTGACTAGGCCTACAGGTATATGGATGACAAATGCACACATGGGTGATGCAGGACCATGGATAGCTGTACTTGGCACCCTTCAGAGGTGGGGGGCGGGGGCACAGGGACATGGCTAACGGAGGGGACTAGCCTACAGAAAGCGCCCTGGCCTTGAGTTACCCACAGCCCTCCTCCCCCACCCAGACACCTCCACTGCGTGCAAAGATAGCAGAATGTGCTGATACTCACCCCCTTGTGTCTGCTGTGATGTCCTCACGCGCCCATCCAAATCGGGGTAGGCCACCGCCAGGATCCGGGACATCAGGTGGGTCAATTGGTGGCTGGCCCCCCTCCTACGTTGGGAGGCCATCCCCAGCAGAGACTCGGCGGTCTTCCTGGTCCCGCGGCGGATGTCCTCCCACCTCTTTCGGCAGTGGGTGCCCCGTCTGTTGTGGACCCCCAGGGCCCAGACGTCCTTGGCGATGGCACGCCAAATGTCGACCTTCTGATGGGCGCTGACCTATTTGACATGTACAGGGTGGGATAGGAAATATCATCACTTTTCTGCATGGTAGATGTGAGTGGCCCCCCCTCCCCAACCTTGCCATGTGGCACATGTTCCCATCTGTCGTGCGTTGCACTCCTCATTCGCTCCCCTCCCCACCATCTTACATACACCCCACTCAACACAGGCATAGCCCATTCAGCGTGCACCCTGTGTACTATCCTGTTGGTCTGGAGGACCGTAGAGTAGCGCATACTGGGGGAGGACCCCATCAAAAAGTTTCTCCAATTCTTCGGAAGTGACGGCAGGGGCCCTTTCCCCAGTCGCACCAGCCATTGTATCTCCCAGACCGAGGTCACAGCAGCACTTGCAGTATAGGTTCTCTCCTGTGGATGATCAGGTCTCGAGTGATTAATCAGATAGAAAATCGCAGTCACGCACGCGGCGGTGCGTACCGCAGCGGGGCGTACCGCGACCGCCGGCGCACATCGTCATTGGCTCCTGAGACCCATAGGGTTCAATGTTAACCAATGCTGCTTTGCGCCGCGCTCTTCGACCGCCTACCGCCACGGTGTGACACGCCAGCGCAGTGACCTCACAACCCACTGTCACACTTCACAGGTCAGGCAGCCGCCATTTCAAGGGCCCACATGGCATGATTTCTACTGTGTCACACAGGCCTAGGCCTTGCATTGCCACTCATACAAGCCGTTCCATGCATAGCGATTTGTGTACTGTGCAAGCTGTGTGAACGAACCTGTGGGTTGGTTGACTCTGTGCTCCAAGTTGTCCTTCCTAGGCACCGTCCGCTGGGACTTGCGAGGAGAAGGATGAATCCTCGCGTGTACCGACCGCTGGTGGACCTGTCGACAATGGAAGAACGACATATCATACTTACATACCGGCTTGACAGAGCAACTATACATGAACTATGTGCCCAGCTGGAGCCAGACCTGATGTCCCCCATCCGCCAACCCACAGGGATTCCCCTTCTGGTGCAGGTTCTGTCAGTACTCCATTTTTTGGCAAGTGGGTCGTTTCAGACAACAGTGGCCATATCATCTGGGATGTCTCAGCCTATGTTTTCAAAGTTTTTGTCCAGAGTGTTGTCTGCCCTGATGAAATACATGCGGAGCTACATTATTTTCCCTGAGGTGGGCGAATTGGCTACAGTGAAGGGTGATTTCTATGCCCTTGGATATATCCCCAACATCATTGGGGCCATTGATGGGACCCATGTGGCTTTGGTTCCCCCCAAAGACAGTGAGCAGGTGTACCGAAACAGAAAAAGTTATCATTCGATGAATGTCCAGGTGGTCTGTTTGGCTGACCAGTACATCTCCCATGTAAATGCCAAGTTCCCTGGGTCAGTGCATGACGCGTATGTCATGCGAAATAGCAGCATCCCTTATGTGATGGAACAGCTACAGAGATACCGTGCGTGGCTAATTGGTGACTCTGGTTACCCCAACCTGTCGTGGCTACTGACCCCAGTGAGGAATCCCAGGACAAGGGCAGAGGAACGCTACAATGAGGCCCATGGGCGAACCAGGAGGATCATAGAAAGGACCTTCGGGGTCCTGAAGGCCAGGTTTAGGTGCCTGCATATGACAGGGGGATCCCTAATGTACTCACCAAAGAAGGTGTGCCAGATCATCGTGGCCTGCTGTATGCTTCACAATCTTGCATTGCGACGCCAGGTGCCTTTTCTGCAGGAGGATGGTCCAGATGGTGGTGTTGTTGCAGCTGTGGAGCCTGTGGAGAGTGAAGAAGAGGAAGACGACAGGGACGACATGGACAACAGGGATACAGTCATACAACAATACTTTCAGTAGCACACAGGTAAGAAACAGCCACCCCAATTTACATTTACTTGAGGCCTCATGCGTCTCCACTGTCTGTGTTTCCCCCCAGTTCCTGTTAACTGATTTGTGACTTTCCCTTCCCTTTTCAGAACTGTATGACCCACTGCCTGACTTCAGCTTTGTTTGCCCATGGACTAAAGCTTATTGAAATTGGTATGTTGTCATCACAAAGTAACTGGACAATATTGAACTGTTATGCGTAATACATTTGTTAAGAATACAAGCAGACTCCTGTTTATTTAAGTGGAATAAGTGATTTATTTAAAGTGCTAGATATAGGTAAATGATTGGGAAGCGGGGATGGGTGGGGGTGGAGTAATGTCCATGGCAGAGTCCAGTTCTCAGTCGCACAGGTGCATTGTCCATATGCCTGTGGAAGGATGGAGCAGAGGCAGTTCAAGGTTGGACAGGGTGACAATGTGGGACAGTGGGATGACATCAGGGGGTATCTTAGGCTGGCGGGGGTCTTGCAATCCTACTCTGTCTTCTTGTGAGATCTCAGGGTCCGCTTGCGGGGTGGTTCTTCTTCTGCAGGAGGTGGGGTTCTGGGGGCCTGTCGTTGTGTGGGGGCCTCCTGTCCACTGGCGCCGGTGGAGGTGGTAGGCTGTTCCTGGCCTGGGCTAGTGACAGGGGCCCTTTGGGGTGCCACATGGTCCCGCAATGTGGTGACGATCTGGGTAAGGGCCAGGACGATGGTCCCCATTGCGGAACCGATGTTCCTCAGTTCCTCCCTGAACCCCATGTACCGTTCCTCCTGCAGTTCCTGGATCTCCTGGAACCGGGCCAGTACCGTCGCCATCGTCTCCTGGGAGCTGTGGTATGCTCCCATGATGGTGGAGAGGGCCTCTTGGAGAGTCGGTTCCCCGGGCCTGTCCCACCCCTGTCGCACAGCAGCCTTCCCAGTTCCCCTGCGTTCCTGGGTTTTCGGCGGTTTGGCAGTTGCGGGTCAGAATGACCGTGGCGGTTTGCCGCGGCGGTGTTATGGCGGTCTTCTGACCGGCGGTAAGCGCCTTTTACCGCCGAGGTCAGAATGACCCCCTAAGTATGCCATTCAAAGAGTAGCTCTGAAGATATTTAGCATTCCAGGAGGTACCCGATTAACCCAACAGAAAGATTTATTTCTGAGGTAGCTACTAAAATTTATTATCATAGGTTTTGTGGTCAGTACAGCTTTTAGAGGCCTGTATACCTCAAATCCTTTTCATTTTCAAGCACTAAGACATCAACTACGCGGCACTGGTCCACGAGGGGGCTGTGATTCCTGCAAAGCCATACACAATGAGTTTTGGAACAGCTAATTTTATCAGGGAATATATCGGGGTGGTGTGGATAACCGGGAAAAATCTGAGGCCCTCAGGAGTCGTTGTAACAAGAGAAGAATATGGGGCTGGCTACATACTGTTTACTTTCGATCTGACGTCTGACATGGGAGATGGCAACAACTATAGCCTGATCAAAAACAGTAACTTAAAAGCTAAAATATTTTGTAGTCAACCCTTGGCTACCAATGTGAACATGATTATTCAACAGTGTCATTCAGGTCAACCACACCCGCCAGATTTTCTTTGACTAGCTTTTAAATATTGTAAAATATACATTGTTCGGATACACCAGTTCATAAGCTATCATAAATACGCTAAGAAATACTTTTTAGGTGTTTTTCCAATCTTCAGACTCCCAAGGAAATAGGGGTAGATAGACTGTGAATGCTTGTTTTTAACACAGATCCGCATTATAAGAGTGGAACCCACTGGGTGGCCCTGTTTTTGGATGTCAACAAGGTTACAGTGTTTGACAGTTCAGCAGCGTTCCCTGAACATAGCATCTATACAAAACCTGTAATCAAGTATATAAAAAAAGCTGCTGCTATAACAAGATGTGGGTACAGGATTCTCTACCCATCACATGTGGGCATTGAATATATTTTACTAGTAATATGTCTGAGGGTATGATGTTTACAAACTTTCTAAATCTATATTCGAGGGATCTAGTAAACAACAACTGTATTGGTGTGAAATATGTAAAACAAAATGCCAGGTCTTCATCAAGCTCTGTTAAAACAGAATAACGTGTTTGTCAAAAGTGTAAGGCTGTGTAATGCATATGTGCGTGTAACAATGAATGTCTACAATAAAATAATTTAAACTTGAAATCAGATTATACATTTTCATTCTGCTAACAAGACACACTTTTTTTTAAAAGCTTTTAAAAGATGACAGAGGTCTGTTGAAAACATTGAAAAAGTGTTTATAACAAATATTTTTAGGTCAAGCATTAAGCCGCCAAACATACTAAAGAAAATAAATGAAGAAAAAATCAATCAATACATTATCTGATGTAAAATTATACACACGATGTAACACATAGGATGAAAAGTCAGAAGAGGTGTCACGTATTTAACCATGTGTTCTTTTAGGGCAATGTCTTTTTTCTTAGGTTCCAAAGGCAGAGTCAAGGTGTTCCATGGGGGGTATAGTCAGGGAATAAATGGGGTCACTGGCATTCCAGGATTGGGTTTAAAAACAACAGGTGCTGGAGTACTTGGGGGCTGTAAGTCGGATCTTTCAAACGTTCAAGCAGACGCCTATGTTCAGCATTAGCAACAATCATAGAAGGAATGTTGAGTTCTGCAGCAGCCTGTAGGAACTGGTCCCAGCCTCTAGGCATTTTCTGAAGTGATAATGTTTTGGGGTGTGTGAGAGACCTTTGATTAGGATGTACATGTGGTACCCTACAACTGACTGGCCTTTGTAGAGCTTGTTTTTGTCAGAATACCATTGTTTGTAATATTGTAAAAAGTTTTGAAGAGCTCTGGAGTAAAGATCTGTTTTGCTGTGAGGTTTTGAATCAGTATGGTTCAAAATGTCTTTAATCTCAGCATCTAGACATAGCGTTTCGTTTTTCCGTATATCGCAGGTGTATCCCGTAGATGGGCCTAACTATTCCAGCTGCTGGCCTGGTACCAAGTGCATATTTTGGTTGTAATCCATCAGTTCCGTTCTAGGCAGCCTGGAATTAAAGGTATCACTATGCCCAGTAGTAAACCTATATAACAAACCAATTGCTTTAGCAGTTTCTTCTTAGAAATGAGGGAAACCTATTTATTAGTAAGCTTTTTGACAAGGTGATGCTTCTTCTTCAACACGCAAAACTGGGTCTCTAATATAGGGACATTTGTTTTTAGGGTGTTTAGGGTGATTTCTGAAATGGCAGCCAGTAAGTCGCTTTGAGTAGCTGTGACTAGCATTTTTAGGAGGCCTAATTATGGCAGACATGCGCAGACATGGTCAACACCTTCTACTATAATGTTTAGAGTGTAAATGTTACAAAAGTCTTTTAATGCTTCTTTTTATAGACTCTGGGTCTGGTTTTAGGTGGGTGAGTTACAGAGAGATCTGGTGGTAAAATATCAGCACATTGGTGGTCATTATGACATTGGTAGTGTATCGAACTGGCGGTGATACCTCCAACAGCCTGGTGGTATTTACCGCCAAATTATGACCATGAAGGTGAGACCTTCCATATACAGCCAAAGTACCACACCAACCGCCAGGCCATTAACACCACCGACCACGGCGATAGCCACCAAAGCCAGCTAGAAGTCAAGGTAGCGCCCACCATATTATGACATAGCAAACCACCAGGATTTCCGGGACAATAGCAAAGCCATCAAAACCTTGCGGAAACACATCACAGAAAATGAAAGACTCACCTTCAGGGACACAGAAGTCTCTGCGGCTGCCATGGAACCGGAACTCCAAGTCTTCCCGATGCTCTACCACGCCATGGCCGCCCTGGATTACCAACGCCAATGAAGACAATGACGGTGAGTACAGCCGACTGGCACACAAGGGAGGGGCGGAGGAAATGAAGAATGTGACGCACAACACACATCATACACACACATAACCAGCTGCAGAGTAAATCGACTGTTACCTGCAGAGGAAACACAGACAGGAGAACACCATTAAACATACAATCCAGCCTGCCACACATATAGCCCACAAAAACCATTTCCTTTCATCAGGCACACATCAACTGGAGCCCTGCATGTACACTACCACCAGCCATAACCCCCACCCAAGAGACACACTGCCAGCACACGCACATCTCCATGCAGCCTTGTCGCATGCAATGTCCCCATGGTGTACTCACCTGTTGGTCTGGAGGCCCATACAGCTGTCCATACAGGGGTAGGACCCCATCCACCAGGCGCTCCAACTCCTCCGAAGTGAAGGCAGGGGCCCTTTCCCCTGTCACACCGGCCATGGCAGGTTCCAGCCACAGGTCACAGCATCACACGCAGTGGAAGTGTTGTCCTGTGCAAAGTCAAGAATCAAGTGACGTTTTCGTCAGAAAATGGTGGTCACGTCCGCAGCAGTGTACATTGTTACCGCCGCCGGTGATCCTCATTGGATACTGTACTCCATAGAGTCCCATTTTTGCCAATGAGGAATTACACAGTGGTGCAAGACCGCCTTCCGCCATGACGCCCAACGCCGGCAGAGTTAAAACCCTTCCACCTGTCCCTACATACAGTGCAGGAGTTCGCTATGTTATCGTGCTGGTACACTATCTTAAATTGAAAACTGTGTCATTGCTGTCAATTGTACATACATTGCCATTTACATAGTCCAGTTATATACATGATCCATGAACACTGAACTAGTTGTTCCATTGTTCAGTTAGTCATTCCCTTCTCATTCTATTGTCCCTTAGGTACCTACCAATGTGGAGGAGAAGGAGGAGGAGGCAAGCCCCCATATACAGACCCCTGGAGGACAGGAACATAATACTCACCTTTAGACTGGACAGGGCCACAATCACAGAGCTGTGTGCTCAATTGGAGCCTGATCTGATATCTGATATCCGTCATCCCCTGGGATTCCTCCACTTGTGCAGGTCCTATCAGTCCTCCATTTCCTGGGAACTGGCTCTTTCCAAGTGACAGTGCGCTTGGCTGCAGGAATGTCACAGCCAATGTCCTCAATAGTGCTGGCAAGGATTTTCTCTGCCTTTTTCAAACACATGTGCAGCTTCATCTCTTTCCCCTAAGTGGAAGATTTGGCCACAGTGAAGGCTGGATTCTGTGCAGTGGGACAGACATATTCCAAATATTATTGGGGTCATTGATGGAACACACAGAGCATTTGTCCTCCTCTCCCCCTGGGCCAATGAACAGGTGTTCAGGAATAAGAATAGTTTCCAGTCACTCAAGGTCCAAATGGTGTGCCTGGATGACCATTACATCTCCCTCATCTCTGTGAAGTATCCTGTGTCGGTGCATGACGCCATCGTCTAGAGGAATAGCCGCATCCCACATGTAATAGCACAACTATAGAGGCACTGGGTGTGGCTTATAGGTGATCCTGAGTCCCCACTAATGCATGTCAGTGTATGCCTTCATGAGTCATCCCCCATGCAATTGAGCAAGGCAAAGGTTTGTGCCTAACTTCTTGCAGGTGACTCTGGCTACCCAAACCTGTCCTGGCTCTTGACTTCTGTAAGTAATCCGGGGACAGGGGCTGAGACTAGGTATAATGATGCTCATGGGCATACCAGGAGAATTATTGAAAGGACCTTTGGTCTCCTGAAGGCCAGGTTCAGATGCCTCCATCTGACAGGTGAATCCCTCGGCTACTCCCCTGAAAGGTCTGCCAGATAGTTGTTGTATGCTGAATTTTGCACAACCTGTCCATCAGACGACCTATGCCCTATCTGAAGGAGGAGGAGGGTGAAAATGCTCCTGTGGCAGCAGTGGAAACTTAGGGCAGTGAGGATGAGTAGAAATGAGGATGAAGATGTGGACAACAGGACATCAGTTATACGGCAGTTCTTCCAATGACACACAGGTCAAACAGTGAAACTGACCATTCCTCTAATAAATTATTTTTCTGTGTAGCTGTAGCACGATGGCAGTCACTTCCTTAGTATCCCAAATGACTGTCAACGATGTTTGCAGATGTTGGTGTGGTTACAACTGTGTCATGATGTGATTGCCACAAACTGCTACAGGCCATTTTTTGGATGGAATCACAAAGTTCTGGACAATTGCACAGGATAATATAATTCAAAACATTATACATTTCTGTCAGATAAAGCACTATTACTCAAGTTGTTTCAAGGGTGTTTAGTGAAGTGAACATTTTGAAGGAATAGTGCAATGGAATTGGGTAATGGTAGAGGAAAGTCCAGTGTAGCGGTCCAGTCTGTTTGTAGCACAGGTCCAATTTCCGAGGGGGCAAAGGAAGGGGACTAATGGCAGTTCAAAGTGGACAAGATGACAGAGTGGCACACAAGTGGGGCATTCAAGAGTGTCTCATTTTCTGGTGGTGGTCTTGGCAAGAGTCTCTGGTGCCTGTCTGGTTCACAGGGAACGTTTCTGGGGTGGTTCACCTTCTGCAGGGGGAGGGGTGTTGGTGGCCTGTGGGTCCTGAGGCAGGGCCTCCTGTCCCCTAGCTGCAGCAGATGTGGAGGGCTGTTCAGTTTACTGGCTAGTGGAAGGGGCCTGCTAGTGTGCTGTGTAGTCCCTTATGATGTTACCCATATCACCCATTGTAGGAAGGTAGCCTCTTTCTAGCCTTGTTACCCCCACTTTTGGCCTGTTTGTGAGTATATGTCAGGGTGTTTTTACTGTCTCACTGGGATCCTGCTAGCCAGGGCCCATTACTCATAGTGAAAACCCTATGTTGCCAGTGTGTTTGATATGTGTCACTGGGATCCTGCTAGCCAGGACCCCAGTGCTCATATGTTTGTGGCCTGTATGGGTTCCCTGTGTTATGCCTAACTGTATCACTGAGGCTCTGCTAACCAGAACCTCAGTGTTTATGCTCTCTCTGCTTTTAAAATTGTCACTGAAGGCTAGTGACTAATTTTACCAATTCTCATTGGCACACTGGAACACCCTTATAATTCCCTTGTATATGGTACCTAGGTACCCAGGGTATTGGGGTTCCAGGAGATCCCTATGGGCTGCAGCATTTCTTTTGCCACCCATGGGGAGCTCAGACAATTCTTACACAGGACTGCCACTGCAGCCTGAGTGAAATAACATCCACGTTATTTTACAGCCATTTTACACTGCACTTAAGTAACTTATAAGTCACCTATATGTCTAACCCTCACTTGGTGAAGGTTAGGTGCAAGGTTACTTAGGCCCGTATTTATACTTTTTTTGCGCCGCATTTGCGTCGTTTTTTGACCCAAAAACGGCGCAAACTTGCAAAATACCATTGTATTTTGTAGGTTTGCGCCGTTTTGCGTCAAAAATCGGCGCAAATGCGGCACTAAAAAGTATAAATACGGGCCTTAGTGTGTGGGCACCCTGGCACTAGCCAAGGTGCCCACACATTGTTCAGGGCAAATTCCCCGGACTTTAGGAGTGCGGGGACACAATTACACGCATGCACTACATATAGGTTAATACCTATATGTAGCGTCAGCATGGTAACTCCGAACATGGCCATGTAACATGTCTAGGATCATGGAATTGTCCTCCCAATACCATTCTGGTATTGGGGGGACGATTCCATCCATCCCCGGGTCTCCAGCACAGAGCCCGTGTACTGCCAAACTAACTTTCCGGGGTCTCCACTGCAGCTACTGCTGCTGCCAACCCCTCAGACAGGTTTCTGCCCCCCTGGGGCCTGGGCAGCCTGGTCCCAGGAAGGCAGAACAAATAATTTTCTCTGAGAGAGGGTGTTACACCCCTCCCTTTGGAAATAGGTGTGAAGGGCTGGGGAGAAGTAGCCTCCCCCAGCCTCTAGAAATGCTTTGATAGGCACAGATGGTGCCTTCTCTGCATAAGCCAGTCTACACCAGTTCAGGGATCCCCCAGCCCTGCTCAGTCGTGAATCTGGACAAAGGAAAGGGGAGTGACCACCCCCCTGACCAGCACCTCCCAGGGGAGGTGCCCAGAGCTCCTCCAGTGTGTCCCAGACCTCTGCCATCTTGGATACAGAGGTGTTGGGGCACAATGGACAGCTCTGAGTGGCCAGTGTCAGCAGGTGACGTCAGAGACCCCTCCTGATAGGTGCTTACCTTTCTCAGTAGACAATCCTCCTCTGAGGGCTATTTAGGGTCACTCCTCTGGGCTATTCCTCTGATAACGAATGCAAGAGCTCACCAGAGTTCCTCTGCATCTCCCTCTTTGACTTCTGCCAAGGATCGACCGCTGACTGCTCCAGGACGCCTGCAAAACTGCAACAAAGTAGCAAGATGACTACCAGCAACATTGTAGTGCCTCATCCTGCTGGCTTTCTTGACTGTTTTCTGGTGGTGCATGCTCTGAGGGCTGTCTGCCTTCACCCTGCACTGGAAGCCAAGAAGAAATCTTCAGTGGGTCGACGGAATCTTCCCCCTGCCAACGCAGGCACCAAACTTCTGCATCACTGGTCCACTGGGTCCCCTCCCATCCTGACGAGCAAGGTCCCTGGAAGACAGGACCTGGGTCCAAGTGTCTCCCATAGTCCAGTGGCCCTTCTGTCCAAATTTGGTGGAGGTAAGTCCTTGCCTCCCCACACCAGACAGCAAACCTGTGTACTGCGTGATTTGCAGCTGCTCCGGCTTCTGTGCACTTTTCCAGGATTTCCTTTGTGCACAGCCTAGCCTTGGTCCCCAGCACTCCACCCTGTATTGCCCAACTTGCTGAGTTGGACGCCGACATCGTGGGACCCTCTTTTGTGACTCTGAGTTGACTGCTGTCCTCAGATCTTCTAAGTGCCTTTTCCAGTACTTCTGCAGGTGCTGCCTGCTTCTGCAGTAGCTCTCTGAGTTTCTGAGCGCCCCTCTGTCTCCTCCTCCAAGGGGCTGACATCCTGGTCCTTCCTGGTCCCCAGCAGCACCCAAAATCCTCAACTGCAACTCTTGAAGATAGCAAGGCTTGTTTGTGGTATTTATGTGTGGAAACACTTCTGCATCCTCCAGCACGCCGTGGGACATCTTCTGACCAAAAGAGAAGTTCCTGGCACCTTCCGTTGTTGCAAAATCTTTGGCGTCTTCCACCCAGAGGCAGCCCTTTTTCACCTTCATCCGGGGTTTAGTGGGCTCCTGCCCCCCTGGACACTTTCATGACTCTTGGACTTGGTCCCCTTCTTTTACAGGCCCTCAGGTCCAGGAATCCATCTTCAGTGCTTTGATAGCAGTTGTGTTTTTTTGCAGAATCCCCTATCACAACTATACTGTCTTTCTGGGGTAGTAGGGTAACTTTACTCATACTTTTCAGGGTCTTGGGGTGGGGTATTTTCGACACCCTTACTGTTTTCTCACAGTCCCAGTGACCCTTTACAACCTCCCATAGGCCTGGGGTCCATTCGTGATTCACATTCCACTTTTGGAGTACATGGTTTGTGTTGCCGTTAGGCCGCTGTCTACCTATTGCATCCTATTGTGATTCTACATTGTTTGCACTAGTTTTCTTACTGTTACTTATCTGTTTTGGGTTTGTGTACATATCATTTGTGTACATTACTTACCTCCTAAGTGAGGGTATCCTCTGAGATACTTTTGGCATATTGTCACCAAAATAAACACCTTTATTTTTAGTAACTCTGAGTATTGTGTTTTCTTATGATATTGTGCTATATGATATAAGTGGTATGGTAAGAGCTTTGCATGTCTCCTAGTTCAGCCTAAGCTGCTTTGCTATAGCTACCTCTAATAGCCTAAGCTGCTAGAAACACCTCTATTCTACTAATAAGGGATAACTGGACCTGGCACAAGGTGTAAGTACCACAAGGTACCCACTATAAGCCAGGCCCCCTGCTATGGAGACCATGGTGGTGTTGAGGGCCTGCAATTCTTTCCTGATCTCCTGGTGGTGTTCCTCCTGCAGCCGCTGGTTCTCCTGCATGATGTCTATCACCTGACTCATCTTGTCCTGGGATTGTTAGTAAGCTCTCAGGACGTTAGTGAGTGCCTCCTGGACAATCGGTTCCCTGGGCCTGTTCTCCCCCTTGTACACAGCTGTCCTCAGTGTGTCCCTAACCCCCTGTGCCTGTGTCCCCTGAACGGTGTGCCCACTGTCACTGACCACAGGACCCTGATTGTCTTGGTTGTGATGTGTGGACTGGGGTCCCTGTACAGGTGGGCACACTGCTGATTGAAGTGTCCTGGGGCCAGAGGTGTGGAGATGTTGGGTAGCTACTGTGGTGTTGGATACTGAGGGGGGAAGCTCTGTGGTGGTCTGGGTGTGGGCTGGTGTATCTGACTGACCAGTGGTCCCTGATGGGCCAGGGAGTTCATCCAGATCCAGAAGTCAGGAGTTGCTGTCATCAGTGGGGGCATCTTCTGGTGGGGGCCTGGATAGCTGTGACACCTCCTCACCACTGAGATTGGCGGGGGCACCTTTGGGTCTGTAAGTGCTATATTATGCTATGTGTGTGACATTTTCTGCATCCCTAGCTTCCACTATATTGTTGCTGTTGTTCTACCACCTTTGTTTGTGCATGGTGATGTATTGTGGGGTTGTTAGTTCTTCATGCTGTCCATTCATTGGTGGTGGGTGTACATGCAGGGCTGGGAGGGTTGTGCATGCAGTGGGTATGGCATGCAGGGCTTGACATTCAGGTTAATTAATTGTGATGGTGCACTGTGTGGGATGGAGTTTCCTCAGGATGCAGTATTGCCAAGACTTGCTCCTCCCATGCTGTCAGCTGTGGGGGAGGAGGTGGGGGCCACCACCAGTTTTCTGGAGAGTGAACTGGTGCCTTGCTGCTATGGAACTTACCTTCCACCTTTTCCTGGTGTCATCCCATGTTCGTGGTTGCTGTGCCACGGTGTTCACCCGCTCCACGATTCTCTACCATAGCTCCATCTTCCTGGCAATGGAGATTTACTGTACCTGTGCACCAAACAGCTGTGGCTACACCTTGACTATTTCCTCCACCATGACCTGCATCTGCTCACAAGTGAAACAGGGGTGCCTTTGTGAGGACAAGGGTGTTGTGTGGTGTGTGTTGTGCAATGGGTGTTGAGTTATGTGGCGGGTTGCGTGACAGAAGAATGCGTGTTTGTGGTGTGTGTGTGTAGTTGTGTTTATGATTTGCGTGGCTATATCTTGTTTTTTTTGTGTTAACAAAGGGTTATGGGTAATGTGGGTTTGTGTTTTATAGTGTTGTTGGTGGGTTGGTGTGGTGTTCGTATCAGTGTCTGGTGTGTGTTTTTGGTATTGGCCAATGTTGTTTTGTTTTGTATTTGGATGGCCATTCTGACCGCTCTGGTGTATACTGCCAATGGTTTTCCACCGTTGAATGTCGTGGGTATATAATGTAGAGGGCATTTGTTTGTTGGCGTAACAGTATGGGTTTTCGTACCGACAGTTTAAAACTAACCTTTGGTCCGGCGGATATGTGTGAGTGGCAGTATTCTGTTGGTGTGGTGTGTGTTTGTCATAATATGGCGAATGGATGTTCACCTCCGCGACATTATGTTGGCAGCGGTCACTGCGCAGTAAGCGGGATTTACCGCAAATGTAATAATGAGGGCCATAGTCTGTAGTCTTCTTGAGTATTGGATTTTAAGTCTACCAGTAGGTAGCCATGAGGCTTAATGGTAGCGCGTTGAAGGCTTCTAAATAAAACTGGGTGTTTTCGGGCTATATCTGCTTAACAATGATAGATATTTGCTGTTTGTCACAATGGTTTTTAAATAAATCAAGGTATGAGGTGTTGAGAGCTATAGAGAGACTGCTCCTATCCCTGTGAAAAAAGTTCTGCACAATTAGTGTATGCTTAGATTGTGGTGGTGTGAATATTGGGTAAAAGCTCTTTCCATTTCAGGGTAATCCCCACCCTTGCACAGAAGATAATCCACAATCACCATGTTTACAAAGTGTGTGGGTAACAATGTGTTGTTGTGAAGATTACTAGGTGTGCCTTCTGTAAATTTGATATGGGGGTACCTTGGGGATAGTACAGTATGAAGATCTTGCCAGCATGAATAAAGCCCTACAATATTGTTTGCGGTATGAGATAAAACCCCGGGCGCATTTTCTAACAGCTTCTTCATAAAATGACTTTTACTGCAATTTGAAGGGCCTGCTAAAAAGCAGGAGAACGTATGTTGCATCCTGGTGCCCATAGTCACAGGGATTCAAGACTCTAATTTAACTTTAATAACAGAATGGTAGGAATTGTAGTCCTCAGTCAGGGCCCTTTTATCAAACACTACACATAAAGTTTTATGCAGTGGTTGATTTGTAATTTCCCAGAGTTTTTTGGCCTGTACTATGGAAGCCTGTTGTACAATTGTTTTATTATTTTCATGACTGCTCGATATAGCGTATTCGTTCACCAGATCCTTTAGACTGTTGATTTAGATCTTGATGGTATTGGTAACATTTAAGGTGATGCCTTTGAATTTTATTCACATTACTTTGATGTTTTGTAAGAATAGGTTTTGGGTTCTGATAAGGTGAACTCCACTATTTACTCACCCTTTTGTAGTTTGCTGATCAAATCTTCTAGATAATCATGTTAGTGAAGGGTCTCCATCCCCTACTTTACACACAAAAATAACAAAGTTGGTATTATGATACAAACACCTGTCCTGAAGTTTATCCAACACCCTGTAAAGCTCTAAACATGCATGAGCCATTGTGAACCAGGCTATGAAGATGTTTATATTGTTACAGGTTGTGGGGTACTCTTTTGCGTATTTCAAACACAGTGCTGCTGTCTCATCATTATTAAACTCACACTGGACACATCATAACAAGGGGCAAAAAGATACTTAACCCCTGAGGATCTGTTATGATTGCGTTTACCAATTTTGTATGCTGTGCAAATTTTCCCCATAGTAAGTTTAGGCAGAGCTTAGCTAACTGCCGTCTGGCTGGGTTGACCTCGATGAACTCAGGTCTCAATCTCATACCCTCATGAGCATAGTAATCATCAATGTCCATTTGCTTAGAAGTCTCAGTAATACACCATTCGGGAAACCCTAAAGCCTCCTAATTGTATCTCATAAATAAGTTGATAAAGTAAGAATAGAGGCAGGTTGTCCCCCTTTCAAAGTGCCACCGTTAATTACAGCATAAACGTCTGAATAATAAGGCCCCAAGCGGTATTCATCACCCTGTAAGGCATGCTGAATAAAGATGTTTTCCTTGTCAGAGATGTATATGAGCCATAGTAGAGAGGGGGGTGAATAACACTTTGGTTTGCCGTTATATAGGTCTGGTGGTACTAGAGCTATGCTCTTGTGTTTTAAAAACATGCCTTTGTAAATTGACATACACATGGAAGCCAGTGTAATATTTTGGAAAGAGTCTATGTATTCTATGGACTTTGTCATTTTGGGTGTGTTGGGCTTCAAAACCTTCACCTGTTTAGTCAACTCCACCACTAGGTCTCTGAAGAAATTACAGGCTTTTTGTAAGATCATTATATCAGCTTGACTGTAAGATTTCAACTTGGTTTGAAAATGAAAATTATTTTCACGGTTTTCACCATACCATTATAGAAACCTCTCTGTCTCAGCAGGCATCATATACTCAACACCATAGCTGTCGGGGAAAGGCTTGGATCCCTCATAATTCTGATTCGCCCAGGTGCTGAAAAATCTGGGGAAATAACCTTCACACCTGTGAAAACTGAAGGATTTTGACAATTTGCTAAATTTCATGGGGAGAAAATTCAGGGTATCGATGAACCTTATCTGTAAAGGCAAAGCAGTTAACAGAATCAGTTTGGAGCCCTGTGTGATAAGTTCTACAGGCATCTTTTCACAAATCATGTTTTAGCACATAAATAATGAGTCACACATTTTTGAGTTATGAGCCATCATAGTATACCCTTTGAATTTTGGCTGAATGAAAGTGCTGAGGAAATCTTTCACGCACAAGTTACCTTCAAACTCCCAATTGTCAACAGAAGTTAGATGATGAGCATAAATATAGTTAGGTTGGTGTACACCTGACTCTTGTGTACACTCTATATCATACACTATGGGGCATATTTAAGAGCCCCTAGCACCAGTTGAGCCTCACTTTTTGTGATGCTCCAGTGGTGCTAAGCACTGCTCTATATTTAAAAGGAGGTGTGAGGCCAGTTTTTTGGGGCGTTACACCTCCGTGTAAATATAGGCCCCTCTCACGCAGCTTTCTGCATCAGAGGGGCATGTAATGGGTGTTGCTGTGGGTGGTGCTCTATAACACCCATTGCTTTTGAAGCAGCCCCAGATTTACAAAGTTGTCATAAACATGAGGCAGCGCCAAAAACTAACACCACCCCAGGGGTGGCGTTAGTATGGCAAAATGAGGAGGAATGCTTTAATTAGTCATCTTTGTTTGCTTTTATCAGGTGTGCTGCATTTTGCAAAACACATAAAAGAAGCAAAATTCCATTAACAATTTTTTACGTCCAGGAAGGGACACCTTTCTGCACATAAACAATCAATCAAAATGATGCTTTGGTACTAATATGTGTGCTGTATTTTGCAGCACACATAGAATTGCCAAATCACCACCTTCCTGCACATAAACAATCTATCCCCTCAATGCAGACACCATTGCACTATGGTTCAAGGAAGCCTGCATTGGCGCTAGGCAGCCTACTTTAGTGCCAGTTCCCCTAAATACGGCGCACCCCGGTGTTCCAAAAGTGGCGCAGCATGGTACTGCTATTTTTGGCGCAGCACCTCGCTGCGCCACCTTAGCATGAATCTGGGCCTATGTATCCTTCCATTTTGGTCTGTGGCTGCCCTTGAAGTATGTAACACTTGTGTTCTGTCTTTGCATGGAAAGACACCCTAACCTAGGACATTTCATCCCTTTGCATATATGTTCATATGGTACGCATCCCCTATAGTCTGTTTTGAACTGGCAACAAACAAACCTGTTGTGTATGCTCAAGCAGTTTTGCGAGCGACAAAACAGATTACATGTGCGACAACGCACCTTCTCCTCAGCAACCATGATGCAACTGTCCTTCTGGTACATTTTACAGTGCATTTCACAATGGTGAGTTGACTGAGTCTTTTAGGTACAGTCACAATGGGGGCACACGTACTTGGGTTCAAGATGACATAAACGTGATTTTCATGATGGAGAACATAAACGCTCCCTGGTTGTGAAGTACTTCCAAGAGCTGTTGTTGTAAAGAACTTTTACCGTAACAGCAAAATAGTTCTCAAAAAGCCCCATGACACCTAATCCTTTAATCCTGTTGTAGTGTATTTCAAATGCTGCATGGGCTTCAGCTGCTCTAGACATAATATGAGCATTGGGGGTGGTGTGATCCATAAGTAACCAAGCTATGCTAGCCACCACACATGTGTTGGATGTTCTGTTGTTAAAGTTGAGCAACCAACGCTGTTTCTTGGCAATTATTTTACTGTACAAGATACTCTTTAAAGGTCTGAAAACACCCCCCTTGCAACCCCTCACTACAAGTGTGATGGCTCTGAAGGTCCCTATGCTACCATTTCAGCCTTACTCTGTTAAAGGTTAGAGAGGTTTTCTAGAAATTCTACAGTGTCAAACACATCGCTGGGCATTCAACGTGTGAACAAGGGACTGTCAATACCTTGTCCCTCGTAGCGTAGTTGGAAGAAATCATTAGGACCCACATCATGTAACAACCATTCTATGAGCAATTGTATGGCTTATTGCATAGCTAAAACCCCCTGAATGGAGGAGTTTATATGCTCTAGGTTAACTAATCTGAATTCTTTGTAATGCTCTGTAGCGCTAATCTCCTCTTCAGTACCACTGTACCTTTTAACACTCTCTAAAAACATAGGTCCTAAATTCTCAGCTTGAGGATCAGTGTTGGACAGTGTGTTCTAATGGGGGAAACATCCCGAACAATGAGTCGTGAACCACAACTTCCTTGTTTTAGGGCCTTAACCACGCATGTGTGAACCACGTACATGCATGGTTAAGGCACAGAAGAAGGGAGTCGACACGATCAAGGAGGAGGTAAGTTGGGCTGGGACTGGGGCTGTTTTTTGGGGGTGGGGTGGGGCGGCTCGGGGTGAGTAAGGTTTAGGGGCGGGGGTGAGGGTTTAGGTTTTAGGGGTGGGGTGGGGTTTTTGGGTGCTTTAGGTTTTAGGGGCGGGGTGGAGAGTTGGGGTATTTTTAGTTTTTGGTGGTGGGGTGAGGGCTCGGGGGAATTAGGGTTTAGGGGTGGAGGAGGGGGTGTTCAGGGTTTAGGTTTTAGGGGTGGGGTGGGGGGGTTGGGGTGCTTTGGGTTTTAGGGGAGGGGGCTCGGGTTGTGGTAATTTTGGGGTTGGGGGATTGGGGTGGTAGTGGGGGTGGGGGGGTCGCGGTAATTTCTAGGGGTGGGAGGCCAGGGGGGATGTATGCTGGAACCATGCATGCTGATCACTAATGCCTTTACCAGGAATGCCTTTACAACGAAATATCGTTGTTAAGGCAGTCATGGTAAAGGGATTAGTGATAACAATGAGGTCGTTGTTCCGACCTCATTGTTCAGGCATGGGTGGTTGAAGCACTCGTTGTTTCAACATATAACCCTCTCAGGGGAATCATTAAGGGATGGTTGACTAAGGTCTGCGCAGAGGTATTTTTAAGCCTCCTTTAATTTACTTGTAAAACGCCTATGCTGCCTAGAGCTATTAGCCCACTTTTGTTTCATACAGACCCAGCTGTTTTTAGGCAGCACCCCTCAAGACTACTCAAAAAGTCTCTGCTGTATTTGTCAGCTAGGTCCTTGCACCATCACCTACTACAACCACAGCAGTGGGGCCTTCACTTTGCTCGTGGTATATCAATCTCTGAACTTTACCCCATGAGAACCTAAAACACCATTTGTTTGTGATCTTCTCTCCTAAATGTATGTTTTGAGGCCTAGCAGGGGTTGTTTTATATGTCGCTGTCACTGTTATTGGGGTTGTTATTCCACGTTTGAGGTTTTCTAGCAGGCATTTGTTTTTGAGCACGCGTAAGAACAGTATGGTTTTAGTGAGTACATCTTGGACCTTCTTTTTTTCATTTTGACCTCTGGACACCATTATTAATAAATGCAGATCCTGCACTTTTTAGGGAGCGCTACAAGCCTAGTCATGCTGGTGAATTATCTCCATCTGGGTATCCCTGGAGGATTTGGTTTTCACCCCTCCTTCCCCAGTTTTAAGGTTTTGGAATCCAGTCTGGATTTTAGCTTTCCAAAAGCCTGCTGCATGTCTTTCATATATGTCTCTAGTACAGGGTTATGGTCCAAAACATAATATTTTGGTGCATTATTTAAGGCATTAGTGAAGGGGTGGATATTAACACGAGACGTCCCTACTACATTTACCGGGTTAACATCAATAGTCCCATTTTGAAGGGTAGTACCAGGCTAGTTTAAATACCCTGGTGCTCCCGAGGACTGTTCCTCTCTAGATGGTGTTTTAAAACTCTGATTTTGAAACCTGCTCCCTCCTACACTACTGTCAGGGTATGTTGAGGCTTGGGATGGTATGTTTATACTTGATGGTGGGATAGTAGAATGTTATGCTGCCTGTGGTCTAATTCAGGACATCATATATGGGGAACTTAAATGGTGGTTGTAAAAGCTTAGGGTTGCAGAGGTATAGGAAGTGCTGGGGCTAGAAACAGGTGATTGCTGAACAGAGGATTGTTTGTCCCTCTGTGTCTACACTGGAAGGCCCATTGTTCGTGGTGTCTGCTGTTGTTCCAGAACTCTCTATCACCCCACCAGTGCCCTTAGAAGCCCTATGCATCCAGAATAAGGATCCTCTAAGGGGTGATTATTTTCAAACCTTGTGTCCAGAAGACTATGCAGAGTAGTTATCGATGTTTTTTGTGACCGGCCTTTGGGAAGCACATCAGATGTTAAACATTTAGAGCTTGGCGGATTACGGGGACCTGCCTGAGGCTTAGCTGTTTTTTTAACTGATAGATCTAAAGGAACTGTTTGTATCTCAGGGACCGTTTGCTTCCTCTTCCGATTCTTTAGGGAAAGATGATTTATTTTAGGGGTTTTGCACTGTTTGAGATCCTCTTTTGTGCTTTTACAGGGCAGCTGCCGATGTGTGTCTGCAGTTGTAAGTGTGTCACGGCTGGTGTGTCCAAGCCCTTGCTCAACCTGAGTTCCTGTAGAAGTGTTCGGTGTACTGGTTATAGGCTTTATGTGTAAAGGGGAGTGGGGGTCAAGGTCTATACCTGGTCTATGACTTTTATTTGCAGAGCCAGCTCGTGGTTTGTCCTGACACACAGCGTTGATCTTGTCAGATGCTGATGGCTTTGTGTTTTGAAGGGCCCCAGTGATACTCTTTAGAGGCGTTGAAGGCCACTTATGCCTGTGTTGGACTCCTCTTGAGATCTTTTGTGATGGTTGTATGATGTAAAGATAAAAAACATATTAAGAATTGCTATAAACACTATATCCTAGAGGTGCAAGCTGAGTGAGAGAAGTTCGTTAGGATTCATTTGACTCTACATTTTGTAAAACACCCCCCTAATGTGATCCTTTGTGAGGTCCCTTTCTTTATAAGAGGTCCTTCTTTAAACAATGTAGACCTCCTTTTTTGGACCAGTATTTTAGAGCCCTGTTCTGCCTTTTGCGGCAATGGCATGTGGTCCCTGTATGCCCCCATTGTGTCTGTAAAAAAGAAAAAACAGACTAAGGCCCTCTTTATGACATTGGCGGTAAATCCCACTTACCGCCATGCTGACTGCCGCCAACATACCGCTGCCGTGGCAGATATCCGTTCACCATATTATGACACACACACACAAATTTGTCACTATTCAGCCACAGGCACAAGTCCGCCACACCAAAGGTCAATGATAAACTGGTGGTATTAAAACCCACACCATCACGCTAACAGAACAATGCCCACCACATTATGACACACGAATCACCGCGGCGGGCATTCAATGGCGGTAAACCATTGGCAGTACATACTGCTGCGCTCAAAATACACACACACATACAAAACAACACCACATTGGATAATTCAAACAAGACAGACCTGGCACCTATACACACACCACACCCACACTCAAACCATAATAAAACACACAGCAACATTACCCACAACCCTTTACAAATACAAACCATTGCCAACAGACTGGCATCATCACTACAGACAAGACCAGACCCACACACCACCATCACCTATACACCACCCATGCACCTTACATCACACATCCCAATACATCACCCTACACACCCACACCACGCGCACAACACCCATGGCACCACAGCGACACCCCAGATTCTCTGAGAATGAGCTAAGGGTCATGGTGGAGGAAATCATCCGTGTAGAGCCACAGCTATTTGGAGCACAGGTGCAGCAGATATCCATTGCTAGGAAGATGGACCTATGGCGAACGATCATGGACAGGGTCAACCCCGTGGGACAGCACCCAAGAACAAGGGGTGACATCAGGAAGAGGTGGAACGACCTATGGGGAAGGTACGTTCCAGTGCAGGATGACACCAACTAGCTGTACAGAGGACTGGCGGTGGACCCCTACCTCCTCCCCCACAACTAACAACATCGGAGGAGCAAGTCTTGGATCCTGGTTGTGAGAAAGTAGCCTCTTTCTAGCCTTGTTACCCCCACTTTTGGCCTGTTTGTGAGTGTATTTCAGGGTGTTTTCACTGTCTCACTGGGATCCTGCTAGCCAGGGCCCAGTGCTCATAGTGAAAACCCTATGTTTTCAGTATGTTTGTTATGTGTCACTGGGACCCTGCTAGTCAGGACCCCAGTGCTCATAAGTTTGTGACCTATAGGTATGTGTTCCCTGTGTGATGCCTAACTGTCTCACTAAGGCTCTGCTAACCAGAACCTCAGTGGTTATGCTCTCTCTTTACAAATTGTCACTAACAGGCTAGTGACCAATTTCACCAATTTACATTGGCATACTGGAACACCCTTATAATTCCCTAGTATATGGTACTGAGGTACCCAGGGTATTGGGGTTCCAGGAGATCCCTATGGGCTGTAACATTTCTTTTGCCACCCATAGGGAGCTCTGACAATTCTTACACAGGCCTGCCACTGCAGCCTGAGTGAAATAACGTCCACGTTATTTCACAGCCATTTACCACTGCACTTAAGTAACTTATAAGTCACCTATATGTCTAACCTTTACCTGGTAAAGGTTGGGTGCTAAGTTACTTAGTGTGTGGGCACCCTGGCACTAGCCAAGGTGCCCCCACATGGTTCAGGGCCAATTCCCCGGACTTTGTGAGTGCAGGGACACCATTACACGCGTGCACTACATATAGGTCACTACCCATGTGTAGCTTCACAATGGTAACTCCGAATATGGCCAAGTAACATGTCTAAGATCATGGAATTGCCCCCTCTATGCCATCCTGGCATTGTTGGCACAATCCCATGATCCCACGGGTCTGTAGCACAGACCCGGGTACTGCTAAACTGCCTTTTCAGGGGTTTCACTGCAGCTGCTGCCAACCCCTCAGACAGGTTGCTGCCCTCCTGGGGTCCAGCCAGGCTTGGCCCAGGAAGGCAGAACAAAGGACTTCCTCAGAGAGAGTGTGTTACACCCTCTCCCTTTGGAATAAGGAGTTAAGGCAGGGGAGGAGAAGCCTCCCCCAGCCTCTGGAAATGCTTTCATGGGCACAGATGGTGCCCATTTCTGCATAAGCCAGTCTACACCAGTTCAGGGACCCCTCAGCCCTGCTCTGGTGTGAAACTGGACAAAGGAAAGGGAAGTGACCACTCCCCTGACCTGCACCTCCCCTGGGAGGTGCCCAGAGCTCTTCCAGTGTGCTCCAGACCTCTGCCATCTTGGAAACAGAGGTGTTGCTGGCACACTGGACTGCTCTGAGTGGCCAGGGCCAGCAGGTGACGTCAGAGACTCCTTCTGATAGGCTCCTTCAGGTGTTGCTAGCCTATCTTCCCTCCTAAGCAGCTAAACCCTCTTTTCTGGCTATTTAGGGTCTCTGCTTTGGGGATTTCCTTAGATAATGAATGCAAGAGCTCATCAGAGTTCCTCTGCATCTCTCTCTTCACCTTCTGCCAAGGAATCGACTGCTGAACGTGCTGGAAGCCTGCAAAACTGCAACAAAGTAGCGAAGACGACTACTGCAACTCTGTAACGCTGATCCTACCGCCTTCTCGACTGCCTTCCTGGTGGTGCATGCTGTGGGGGTAGTCTGCCTCCTCTCTGCACTAGAAGCTTTGAAGAAATCTCCCGTAGGTCGACGGAATCGTCCCCCTGCAACTGCAGGCACCAAATAACTGCATCACCGGTCCCCTGGGTCTCCTCTCAGCACGACGAGCGAGGTCCCTTGAATCCAGCAACACTGTCCAAGTGACTCCCACAGTCCAGTGACTCTTCAGTCCAAGTTTGGTGGAGGTAAGTCCTTGCCTCCCCACGCCAGACTGCATTGCTGCGAACCGCGACTTTTGCAGCTACTCCAGTCTCTGTGCACTTCCGGCGGAAATCCTTTGTGCACAGCCAAGCCTGGTTCCACGGCACTCTAACCTGCATTGCACGACCTCCTGAGTTGTCCTCCGGCGGCGTGGGACTCCTTTGTGCAACTTCGGGTGAGCACCATTTCACTCCTCTTTCATAGTGCCTGTCCTGGCACTTCTGCGGGTGCTGCCTGCTTCTGAGAGGGCTCCTTTTCTTGCTAGGTGCCCCTTCTGTCCCCTGACGCAATTGGCGACATCCTGGTCCCTCCTGGACCACAGCAGCATCCAAAAACCCTAACTGCACAACTTGCAGCTAGCAAGGCTTGTTTGCAATCTTTCTCCAGGAAAACACTTCTGTACGACTTTCCACGGCGTGGGACATCCATCCTCCAAAGGGGAAGTTTCTAGCCCTTGTCATTCCTGCAGAATCCTCAGCTTCTACTGTCCAGTAGCAGCTTCTTTGCACCTACAGCTGGCATTTCCTGGGCATCTGCCCACTCTCGACTTGGTCGTGACTTTTGGACTTTGTCCCCTTATTCCACAGGTACCCTCATCTGGAAATCCATCGTTGTTGCTTTGCTGGTTTTGGTCGTTCCTGCAGAATTCCCCTATAACGACTTCTGTGCTCTTTGGGGAAATTTAGTGCACTTTGCACTCACTTTTCAGGGTCTTGGGGTGGGCTATTTTTCTAACCCTCACTGTTTTCTTACAGTCCCAGCGACCCTCTACAAGGTCACATAGGTTTGGGGTCCATTTGTGGTTCGCATTCCACTTTTGGAGTATATGGTTTGCGTTGCCCCTATCCCTATGTGTCCCCATTGCATCCTATTGTAACTATACATTGTTTGCACTGTTTTCTAATACAATACTGCATATTTTTGGTATTGTGTACATATATCTTGTGTATATTTGCTATCCTCATACTGAGGGTACTCACTGAGATACTTTTGGCATATTGTCATAAAAATAAAGTACCTTTATTTTTAGTATATCTGTGTATTGTGGTTTCTTATGATATTGTGTATATGACACTAGTGGTACTGTAGGAGCTTCACTCGTCTCCTAGTTCAGCCTAAGCTTCTCTGCTAAGCTACCATTATCTATCAGTCTAAGCTGATAGACACCCTATACACTAATAAGGGATACCTGGGCCTGGTGCAAGGTGTAAGTACCCCTTGGTACTCACTACAAGCCAGTCCAGCCTCCTACATTGGTTGTGCAGCGGTGGTATAAGTACTTTGTAACTACTTACCACTTTTGTCATTGTACTTTTCATAAGAGAAAAATATACAAAACAAGTTCAGTATATGTACACCTAACCAAAAAGTTTTGCATTTCTTTTCTCACTTCTTTTCGAAAGTGCTGAAAAGTACCTCTAAACTTTCTAAAAAGTTCTTTAAAAGTTTTTAAAGTTTTTTTCTGTCTTTCCAAAAGTTCTGAAAAACTTTTTCTCACTTTTTCTATCACTTAAACACTTTCTAAAATGTCTGGCACAGGCCAAACTGTTGATCTGTCCAAACTTGCTTATGATCACCTTAGCTGGAAAGGAGCAAGGAGTCTCTGCATAGAAAGAGGTTTAAGTGTAAGGAAGAATCCCTCTAGAGAACTGTTGGTTAACATGCTTGTTGAACAAGATAAAGCCAGAGGTGGCACCTCTGGTGAAAAATTAGCTGATGGTTCCCACTCTGATTCTGGGGAACCCCTAGCAAAAGATGTGGGAGGGAAGATTTCCAGCCTGCCCCCTAGCAAGCCACCTAGCATAGCTGGTACTGATGTAGGGTCACACCATACTGATAGTGTTGTCTCACATCACAGTAAGAGTATCCCTTCTCATCATAGTAGAAGTGCTGTTTCTGTTAGCCAAGCTGTTAGGGTGCCATCTGTTAGGGACAGGTCTCCTTCTGTTCATTCTCACCATCATTCTGTTTCAAGGAATGACCCACCCACCCACGCTGATGACAGAGTGTTAGAAAGGGAGCTCAATAGGTTGAGAGTGGAACAAACCAAACTGAAGCTCAAGAAGCAACAGCTGGATTTGGATAGACAGTCCTTAGAAGTGGAAAGAGAAAGAAAGAAATTGGGTTTAGAAACCCATGGTGGCAGCAGCAGTATTCCCCATAGTCATCCTGCAAAAGAGCATGATTCTAGGAATCTGCACAAGATAGTTCCCCCTTATAAGGAGGGGGATGACATTAATAAGTGGTTTGCTGCACTTGAGAGGGCCTGTGTTGTACAGGATGTCCCTCAAAGGCAGTGGGCTGCTATCCTATGGCTATCATTTAGTGGAAAGGGTAGGGATAGGCTCCTTACAGTGAAAGAAAGTGATGCCAATAATTTAGCAGGTCTTAAGAATGCACTCCTAGATGGTTATGGCTTAACCACTGAACAGTACAGGATGAAGTTCAGAGAAACCAAAAAGGAGTCTTCACAAGACTGGGTAGACTTTGTTGACCATTCAGTGAAGGCCTTGGAGGGGTGGTTACATGGCAGTAAAGTGACTGACTATGAAAGCCTATATAACATAATCCTGAGAGAGCATATACTTACTAATTGTGTGTCTGATTAGTTGCACCAGTATCTAGTGGACTCAGATCTGACCTCTCCCCAAGAATTGGGAAAGAAGGCAGACAAATGGGTCAGAACAAGAGTGAACAGAAAAGTTCATACAGGTGGTGACAAGGATGGCAAGAAGAAAGATGGTGAAAAATCTCAAAATAAGCATGGGCATAAGGGTAAAACCAAAGATCCCACTTCAAATCTTAAACACTCTTCAGAGGGTGGGGATAAAACAAATTCTTCCTCTTCTTCTCAACCTGCACACATTAAAAAGCCTTGGTGCTTTGTGTGTAAAAACAGAGGCCATAGGCCAGGGAATAAGTCCTGTCCAGGTAAAACCCCTGAGCCTACCACCACTAATACATCAAGCTCTAGTGCCCCTAGCAGTAGTGGTACTAGTGGTGGGACGGCTGGCAACAGTCAAGTTAAGGGTGTAGTTGGGTTCACTTATGGGTCCATAATAGAAACTGGGGTAGTCAGTCCCAAGACAGTTTCTGTCACACCTAGTGGCATTGGCCTTGCCACACTGGCTGTTTGTCCCCTTACAATGGATAAGTACAGGCAGACAGTTTCAATAAATGGTGTTGAGGCCCAGGCCTACAGGGACACAGGTGCCAGTATCACTTTGGTGACTGAAAACCTAGTGGCTCCTGAACAACACATCATTGGACAACAGTATAAAATTATTGATGTCCATAACTCCACTAAGTTTCTTCCCTTAGCTATAATTCAGTTTAGTTGGGGTGGAGTTACTGGCCCTAAGCAGGTGGTGGTATCACCTAGCTTACCTGTAGACTGTCTCTTAGGTAATGACCTAGAGGCCTCAGGTTGGGCTGATGTAGAGTTTTATGCCCATGCAGCCATGCTGGGCATCCCAGAGGAATTGTTCCCTCTCATTTCTACTGAAATGAAAAAGCAAAGGAGGGAAGGCCTGAAAACTCAGGATCCCTCTCCAACAACAGGTAAAAAGGGTATCACAGAATCCCTTAACCACCCTGCCAATCAGGATATCATTCCTGTGGTAGGAGAAACCTCTCCTGGGGTGGCACCTGTTCCAAGGGAATCATCAGCTGGCAAAGCTGTACTCCCTGAGGTAGAAGTACCTCTCTGTGGGATAACTAACATTGGTGACAAAAAGAGCACCATTTTAGTTAACATGGAGCACCCCTCCAACCCTCCCAGAGAAACTTTAGTGCAAAAACCCTGCACTGCCTCACAACACTTAGGACAGCATCCCTGCCCTAGTGTGGAGCTCATAGGACAACATCCCTGCCCTGCTCCAACTCAAAATAAACAGCATCCCTGTTCTCTCTTTCAGCCATATGGACAAAGTTTTTGCCCAGCTATGGCTTTTCTCAGACAGCATCCCTGTCTGGCATTTCCATCACTACAAATAGGTTCAGTGGACAATTCCCACTGCTCTAAACTAAAACTTACTGATAGAAACTCTGAAAATTCATCTTCACATTGTTGCTTAGCTAAAAAACTTCAAACAGGGTGGTTTACATCCCCACAGGGAAGTAACCATATAGTGGATGATAAAGGGAGTAACCAGTCTACTGCAGAGCTACTCTCTACTTATCACCACTTAGACAATAAAGTCTCAACTGGCCAAGGTTAGCCTTATTGTCCTTCGTTTGGGGGGGGATTGTGTGAGAAAGTAGCCTCTTTCTAGCCTTGTTACCCCCACTTTTGGCCTGTTTGTGAGTGTATGTCAGGGTGTTTTCACTGTCTCACTGGGATCCTGCTAGCCAGGGCCCAGTGCTCATAGTGAAAACCCTATGTTTTCAGTATGTTTGTTATGTGTCACTGGGACCCTGCTAGTCCGGACCCAAGTGCTCATAAGTTTGTGACCTATAGGTATGTGTTCCCTGTGTGATGCCTAACTGTCTCACTGAGGCTCTGCTAACCAGAACCTCAGTGGTTATGCTCTCTCTTTACAAATTGTCACTAACAGGCTAGTGACCAATTTCACCAATTTACATTGGCATACTGGAACACCCTTATAATTCCCTATTATATGGTACTGAGGTACCCAGGGTATTGGGGTTCCAGGAGATCCCTATGGGCTGCAGCATTTCTTTTGCCACCCATAGGGAGCTCTGACAATTCTTACACAGGCCTGCCACTGCAGCCTGAGTGAAATAACGTCCACGTTATTTCACAGCCATTTACCACTGCACTTAAGTAACTTATAAGTCACCTTTATGTCTAACCTTTACCTGGTAAAGGTTGGGTGCTAAGTTACTTAGTGTGTGGGCACCCTGGCACTAGCCAAGGTGCCCCCACATGGTTCAGGGCCAATTCCCCGGACTTTGTAAGTGCGGGGACACCATTACACGCGTACACTACATATAGGTCACTACCTATGTGTAGCTTCACAATGGTAACTCCGAATATGGCCATGTGACATGTCTAAGATCATGGAATTGCCCCCTCTATGCCATCCTGGCATTGTTGGCACAATCCCATGATCCCACGGGTCTGTAGCACAGACCCGGGTACTGCCAAACTGCCTTTTCAGGGGTTTCACTGCAGCTGCTTCTGCTGCCAACCCCTCAGACAGGTTTCTGCCCTCGTGGGGTCCAGCCAGGCTTGGCCCAGGAAGGCAGAACAAAGGACTTCCTCAGAGAGAGGGTGTTACACCCTCTCCCTTTGGAATAAGGTGTTGAGGCAGGGGAGGAGTAGCCTCCCCCAGCCTCTGGAAATGCTTTCATGGGCACAGATGGTGCCCATTTCTGCATAAGCCAGTCTACGCTGGTTCAGGGACCCCTCAGCCCTGCTCTGGCGCGAAACTGGACAAAGGAAAGGGGAGTGACCACTCCCCTGACCTGCACCTCCCCTGGGAGGTGCCCAGAGCTCCTCCAGTGTGCTCCAGACCTCTGCCATCTTGGAAAAAGAGGTGCTGCTGGCACACTGGACTGCTCTGAGTGGCCAGGGCCAGCAGGTGATGTCAGAGACTCCTTCTGATAGGCTCCTTCAGGTGTTGCTAGCCTATCTTCCCTCCTAAGTAGCCAAACCCTCTTTTCTGGCTATTTAGGGTCTCTGCTTTGGGGATTTCCTTAGATAACGAATGCAAGAGCTCATCAGAGTTCCTCTGCATCTCTCTCTTCACCTTCTGCCAAGGAATCGACTGCTGACCGCGCTGGAAGCCTGCAAAACTGCAACAAAGTAGCGAAGACGACTACTGCAACTCTGTAACGCTGATCCTACCGCCTTCTCGACTGCTTTCCTGGTGGTGCATGCTGTGGGGGTAGTCTGCCTCCTCTCTGCACTACAAGCTCTGAAGAAATCTCCTGTGGGTCGACGGAATCGTCCCCCTGCAACCGCAGGCACCAAAAAACTGCATCACCGGTCCCCTGGGTCTCCTCTCAGCACGACGAGCGAGGTCCCTTGAATCCAGCAACACTGTCCAAGTGACTCCCACAGTCCAGTGACTCTTCAGTCCAAGTTTGGTGGAGGTAAGTCCTTGCTTCCCTACGTCAGACTGCATTGCTGGGAACCGCGACTTTTGCAGCTACTCCGGCCTCTGTGCACTTCTGGCAGAAATCCTTTGTGTACAGCCAAGCCTGGGTCCATGGCACTCTAACCTGCATTGCACGACCTCCTGAGTTGTCCTCCGGCGGCGTGGGACTCCTTTGTGCAACTTCAGGTGAGCACCATTTCACTCCTCTTTGTAGTGCCTGTTCCGGCATTTCTACGGGTGCTGCCTGCTTCTGAGAGAGCTCCTTGTGTTGCTGGGCACCCCCTCTGTTCCCTGACACAATTGGCGACATCCTGGTCCCTCCTGGGCCACAGCAGCATCCAAAAACCTTAACCACACAACTTGCAGCTAGCAAGGCTTGTTTGCAGTCTTTCTCCAGGGAAACACTTTTGCACAACTCTCCACGGCGTGGGACATCCATCCTCCAAAGGGGAAGTTTCTAGCCCTTGTCGTTCCTGCAGAATCCTCAGCTTCTACTTTCCAGCAGCAGCTTCTTTGCACCCACAGCTGGCATTTCCTGGGCATCTGCCCACTCTCGACTTGGTCGTGACTTTTGGACTTGGTCCCCTTGTTCCACAGGTACCCTCGTCTGGAAATCCATCGTTGTTGCATTGCTGGTTTTGGTCTTTCCTGCAGAATTCCCCTATCACGACTTCTGTGCTCTTTGGGGAACTTTAGTGCACTTTGCACTCACTTTTCAGGGTCTTGGGGTGGGCTATTTTTCTAACCCTCACTGTTTTCTTACAGTCCCAGCGACCCTCTACAAGGTCACATAGGTTTGGGGTCCATTCATGGTTCGCATTCCACTTTTGGAGTATATGGTTTGTGTTGCCCCTATCCCTATGTGTCCCCATTGCATCCTATTGTAACTATACATTGTTTGCACTGTTTTCTAATACTATACTGCATATTTTTGGTATTGTGTACATATATCTTGTGTATATTTGCTATCCTCATACTGAGGGTACTCACTGAGATACTTTTGGCATATTGTCATAAAAATAAAGTACCTTTATTTTTAGTATATCTGTGTATTGTGTTTTCTTATGATATTGTGTATATGACACTAGTGGTACTGTAGGAGCTTCACTCGTCTCCTAGTTCAGCCTAAGCTGCTCTGCTAAGCTACCATTATCTATCAACCTAAGCTGCTAGACACCCTATACACTAATAAGGGATACGTGGGCCTGGTGCAAGGTGTAAGTACCCCTTGGTACTCACTACAAGCCAGTCCAGCCTCCTACACTGGTCATGCATCCTGAGGGCCTGGCAGGAGGACTGGTCTCTGGTACATCAACTCTCTATTTGTATCATCCACCTACCTGCATGCCATCACATACCCTCACCCTTACTCCCATCACATCACCACATCCCACACTCCCCACCATCTCATCTCACTCATCCCAATTCGAAACCCTGCATGCCATACCAATGCATAGACACCATTCACAGACCTGCATGGACACCTATCACTAAGGCATGCACACTATAGCGAATCAGCTAGCCCACCACATACCAACTCACACAAGTGAAAGCTGCTAGGGCAAATACAACCAAAGAGGGCAAGCCACCCATGCACCATATGTCACACATAGAAACAATAACACTGCATTGATATCACCACAGATATCACAGCCAATGTCAGCGGAGTAGAGGTGCCAGCAACATTCAGTCCCCCCACAGAAAGGGCCCACAGTGATGACAGCAACTCTGGTTGCCTGGATCTGGATGACTAACCTGGCCCATCAGGGACCTCTGGACAGTTGGTTACCCAGCCACAGTCACACACCACCTCTGAACCTCCCCCTCAGCAAACACCACCACAGCACCCACCCAGTGTACCCATACCTCTGTCCCCAGGACACATCAATCAGTAGTGTGTCCACCACTACAGGGACCCCAGGGCACCCCTCACACCCAAGACAATCAGGGACCTGGGGTCAGTGGCAGTGGGCACATGTTTCAGGGGACAGAGGCATAGGACAACAGGGAAATTGGGAGGAGTGCTGTGCGCCTGGGGAGGACAAGCCCAGGGAACTGACTCTCCAGGAGGCACTCACTGAGATCCTGGGAGCATTGCAACATTTCCAGGATAAGCTCGGCCAGATCCTGGACAATGTGCAGGAGAACAGGCAGCTGCAGGAGGAACAGTACTAGGGGAGCAGGGAGGACTTGCAGGCCATCAACACCACCCTGGTCTCCATAGCAGGGATGCTGGCAGATATGGCCAACATTATGAGGGAGGCAGTCTTACAACAGCGGGCACCTGCAACTAGCCAGACTACTGAACTACCCTCCACCTCCGCTGCTAGTGGACAAGAAGCCCTGCCACAGGACCAGCAGGCCACCATACCCCTTCCCCTGCAGAACAAGGACCACCCCGCAAACATTCCCTGCGATCCAGGCAGAAGCCAGAGACTATTGCCAAAACCCAGCCAGGAAATAAGACTCTCCTGATTGTCACCCTTGTGTCCCACTCTGTCACCCTGTCCGCCTTGAACTGCGGTTGCTCCCCTTCCAATGTCCCCTTGTACAATGCACCTGTGCTACAAATAGACTGGAACAATACCCTGGAATTTCCTCCATCATCACCCCAGCCCAATGCACTTTTCCTAATAGCACTTCAATAAACATACTTTGAAAAAATACAAGTATTGATTATGTCAAATGATTTAAATATGTATTATTTTAACAAGGTTCAAACATTGCACATAGGAATGACTTGAAGTTGGCTGCAGTGACAACACCAGGAGTGATAGTTGGGCACCAAGATCTGCAAAAAGAGTGGCCAAAGGGTACAGTGAGTGGGCATAGAAGAGGGAAATCACAGCCTGCCAGTGACAATGTGAAACAAACAAATGACAATGAAATGTGAAGTTACACTGTCTGACCTGTGTGTTATTGGAAGTATTGTGCAATCACTGCAGTTCTGTTATCCTCATCCTCTGCCTCCTCATCCTCACTGTCCAAAGGGTCCACTGCTGCCACACAGCCATCTCCAGCCTCCTCCTCCTGCAGAAAAGGCACATGGCGTCTCAAGGCAAGGTTATGTAACATGTAGCATGCCACAATTATCTGCCCTTGTCCTGGGACTCCTCACAAGGGTCAGTGGCCATGATAGGTTGGGGTAACCTGAGTCACCTCCAAATACTGAGGGACAACATTTACCCACACACTATCCCATATGGCCCACACCATACCCATACACCAACATTTACTGGGTGGCAACCAGGGCTCACCTATTAGCCACACTCTGTGCCTCTGCAGTTGGGCCATCACATTTTGGATGCTGCTATTCCTCAAGATAAAGGCATTATGCACAGACCCAAGATACTTAACATTGACGTGGGAGATATACTGGTCCGACTGGCACACCATCCGGACATTCATTGAGTGAAAACTCTTTGGATTTCTGAACACCTGTTCATTTTGCAGTGGGGAAACAATTGTAATATGTGTGCCATCAAATGCCCCAATGATGTTGGGGATATGTCCCATTGTATAGAAGTCAGCCTCCACTGTGGCCAAATCATCCACCTGGGGGAAAACAATGTAGCTGCATATGTGTTCAATCAGGACATCCAGCACTCTTGTCAGCACTATTAAGAACATTGGGTGTGACATTCCTGCTGCCAAGCCCACTGTCACTTGGAAAGAACCAGTTGCCTAAAATTAGAGCATAGATAGGACTTGCAAAAGAGGGGAGATCCCAGTGGGGTGACAGATAGCAGACATCAGGTCAGGCTCCAATTGGGCACACAGCTCTGTGATTGTGGCCCTGTCAAGTCTATAGGTGAGGATAATGTGCCTGTCCTCCATTGTTGCCAAGTCCACCAGTGGTCTGTACACAGGGGTAAGTCTCCATCTCCTATTCATCCGCAGTGGTAGCAATCTATGGGGCAAAAGAACGAGGAGCCAGTCACAAATTGTACATTGTAGATACAACAGTACAACGCATGAAGTTAATTTGAAATGTATAAGTTGCATCTGTCCTGTATGTACAATTGTGAACTGTGACACAGTTATAATACAGGGCCTGCCCCCAACAAAAAATGGCGTCCGCCTGTTCTGTGTGGAGGGACAGGTGGAAGTGAGGTAATTCAGTTGACATCATGTGCCATTGCGGGAGGAGATTGGACCCGCCGTGCAACGATTCATTGGATAATATTGGGCCCTATGGCATACAGTGGCTAATGGTGATGTACGCCAGTGGTGACGGTATGCACCACTGCGGACATCACTGCCATTTTCTAATTGTTCACTCACTTGCTCCCTGACCTTCGACAGGAGAGAACCTACACTGCATGTGCTGCTGTGACCTGTGTCTGGAACCTTCCATGGTGCGTGTGACTGGGTAAAGGTCCCCTGCCTTCACCTCAGTGGAATTGAAGAGACTGATGGATGGAGTCCTATCCCAGTACCGACTGCTGTATGGGCCTCCAGCCCAACAGGTGAGTACACTGTGAGCATGATGCATGGGGCATGAATGCATGGAGTGGTGTATGTGAAGGCCTCATGTGGGGGGGTTGGTGTATGTCCCCTGGGCAGCGTGCTGCTTGTGTGCTGGTCCAGGTCTGTAAAAATAGGGATGGGAAGGGGTATGGTGGTCCATGAGTGTAACAGGCAGGACGGTCTGACTAATACCTTTCCCTGTGTGTATTTCCTCTGCCGGTCAGCGCCCATAAAAAAAAAGAGATATGCCGTGCCATCGCCAAGGACGTGTGGACCCTGTGGGTCTACAGCAGGTGGAGCACCCACTGCCAGAAATGGTGGGAGGACCTGAGACTCTAGGCACAAAAATTGGCAGAGGCCCAGCTGGGGATGACCTCCCAATTAGGAAGGGGTGCCCGTCGCACCTTGAGCCCCCTGATGGCCTGTATACTGGTAGGGGCCTATCCGGAGCTGGATGGGCGCTTGAGGGCATCACAGCAGCCACAAGGGGGTGAGTAGAGTGCCCATCATTACTACTTACACCTGGTGGGGTGGTATCCGGGTGGGGGATGTTTGTCTGTGGGTACCCCTAGGCCAGGCCTGACATTGCAGAGTAGGACCCATGTAGGCTAGGTTTCTGAGGTGATAGTCCTCCTACCTAGCTTGTAGGCATCTACTACTGGGTAGGGCTGTGTGCGTCCCAGGTATGCTGCAGTTGGCGGTGTGTGTCCCTCCCCATGCCTTGGTGACTAGCATTGCTTCTGGTAGTTCTTTGCATTGTGCATAGACCTATTCCCTGTGTGTGAGGGTGCTACGTACGCCAACAGTGGTGTTGGTGCAGCCATTGACCAAGTGTATCCTTTGTCTCCCCCCTCCTTTTTGTTCTGTCATCCTGTCCTTATGTGCATTAGCATCATCTGGCAGAGGAGCAGAGGCACCGGCGATGGAGGGAGGTGCATCCCACAGGACCAAGGAGGCAGAGTCCACCGACGGTGAGGGCACCAGTGGTACGGAGAGTGAGGGGAGCACCACAGCAGGGACTAGAGGGGACAGTTTGGACCCAGATACCTCCTGCGATGGAAGCTCCCAGGTGGTGGCAGACACCTCTGTGCCCACCCCAGCTACAGGTACATCCGCCACCCCCATACCTGCAACACCCTCCCATCAGCCCCTTATTGAGTTGCCTGTGCCTGCTCACCCAGGAGGGTGGGCATCTCCTTCGCCCCAGACACCTCAGGCCGTGCCCAAGTTAGCTCTGCTGCCATGAGTGAGGAGGCTATTGACCTCCTGAGATCCATCTCTATTGGGCAGTCTACCATTGTGAATGCCATCCAGGGGCTGGTAGCGCAAATGCAACAGACTAATGCATTTCTGGAGGGCATTCACACTGGCTTGGCGGCCCACAGAGATCAATGAAGGCTCTGGCCTCCTCTTTGATGGCAGCCATTGTCCCTGATTCCACCCTCCCCTGTCCAACTTCTGCTACCCAATCCTATTCCCCTCAACCCCAACCTATCCCAAGCACATAGGCCGACGAGCATGCACACACGACAACACACAAGAGTGGTACAAGCAAACACAAGCACCACACATCGTCCCACAGGCTCTCACACAAACACCATCCAGATACAGACATACCAACATCCACTGCCTCCACTGTGTCCCCATCCTCCTCCTCCTCCACCTCCCTCCCAGTTGCATCTACACTCACATCTGCATGCACTACATCCACATCTACTACCTCCATCGCCAGCACACCCATCAGAACACACACCTCACTGGCAGACACCTCCACAACAGCCATGCACACGTCCCCTGTGTCCTCTCCCACTGTGTCTGTCCCCCTCCTCCCAAGGTACACAAACACAAGCACTCAGACACCCAACAGCCATCCACCTCACAACAGTGTCCCTTCCATGCACCTGCACCCAAACACAGCAGAAAGACACCTCCCCCAACCACTCCCTCTTCCTCCACTCCCATACCTTCTCCCTCTCGCCACCCCAATGTCCCTAAGCAGCTTCAACTCTCCACCATTGACCTCTTCTCTACCCCTCCCCCCATCCTTCACTTCTGGCCAGGGTGGCTTAAACCCAGGCAAGCACCTCAGCCACCCAGTCCACAGGCCCAGTAGTGTCCACACCCATTAGTGGTGGGAAAGGAACCAGGGCACCAGGCTACCTCACTGAAAGGGTGCCTGCCCCAAGTGCTGCCAAGAAGGGCAAGGAGCCATCCCCAGCTGCTGCCAGGAACGGCAAGGGGCACGCACCAGCAGGCAGGAACGACAAGGGGCCTGATGCTGAGACTCAGTCGGAGCCCCCACCACTAACCATGGTTGTGTAGCCATCTGAGACTGCAGGGGTTGGGAAGGAGCTTCCCCCCACAACCACCAGCAGCAGCAGCACCTCCACTGCCAGCAGTAGTAGGCCGTACGAGGCTTTCAGGGGATGGGCAGGAGCTTCCCCCCACAACCAGCAGCAGCAGCACCAGCACCACCAGCAGTTGGCAGCTGCCTGAGGCTACAGTGGAAGGGCAGGAGCTTCCCCCTACAACCACCGCCAGCAGCAGCAGCACCACCACCAGCAGTGGGCAGCCGTACGAGATTGCACGTGATGCGAAGGAGCTTCATCCTACAACCACCACCAGCAGCAGCACCGCCAGAAGTGGGCAGCCGTCCGAGGCTGCAGTGGATGGGCAGGAGCTTCCCCCACAACCACCACTAGCAGCAAAACTGCCAACACTGAAAAGCCATCACCGTGGGCGGACATTTTGTAGACTTGCTTCCATCGGCTGTTGTGCAGCCTGCCCCCTGCAAATCATGTGGGAATGACACCCACTTGAAAGACTGTGACATTGCACTCTGCAAGATCTGCATCACAGGGCACGTTGCCCCCTCCAGAACCAGTGGGTATGGCACCCACTCACCCCATCCTCCCAGGAAGAAGATCACAGGGCACAATGCTCCCTCCAATACCAGTGGGTAAGGCACCCACTCACCCCATCCTCTCCAGGATGAAGGGTCACAGGGGACGATGCCCTCTCCAGAAACAGTGGGTATGGCACCCACTCACCCCATCCTCCCCAGGATGAAGATCAGAGGGCACGATGCTCCCTCCAGAACCAGTGGGGAAGCCACACACTCACCCTATCCTCCCCAAGATGAAGATCGTAGGGCACGATGCCCCCTCAAGAGCAAGTGGGAAAGTCACCCACTTGAGGGACTGTGGCCTTGCACTCCCCAGGACCAAGCACTGGGCATGTGGCCCCCTTCAGAGCATGTGGGCAAGTCACCCATTTGAACGACTGTGGCCTTGCACTCCCCAGGACAGTGCACAGGGCATGTTGCCCCCTCAACAGCATGTGGGCAAGTCACCCACTTGAGAGACTGTGGCCTTGCACTCCCTAGGACCAAGCAGTGGGCAAGTCACCAACTTGAGAAACTGTGGCCTTGCACTCACCAGGATCAGGTACGTGGCATGTGGTCCCCTCCAGAACAAGTGGGCAAGTCACCTACTTGAGAGACTGTGGTCTTGCACTCCCCAGGACAGAGCAATGGGCATGTGGCCCCCTCCAGGACCAGTGGTGTTGTTCCATCTGCCAGCTGGGGTGCCCCTCTTTCCCCGTCCCCCTGAGGTGCCTGCCTATTTTCAAAATGATGCCCCTGCAGTGTTCTCTCTGTGTTGTGATAGGAGACAAGGGGGGCCTTGGACTTTGTCGTGTGGCCCTGTGGCCCACACACATTGAGGACTGGGCAGTGTCTCTTGAATTGTACATATGTATATATTTTTAGATTGGATGTATGTATTTTTACTGTATTTATATTATTACGCTCACTTTCATCTATTTGTGTTCTCCTTGCATTATTCCTCAGGGGTACGGGGTCAACATGTTTTCTTACTGCATCTTATTGTGTGTATAGTGTTGGGGGTAGGGGTGTGTGCTGTGCGTGTGTGTGTCACTCTCTTTTTCCTCCACCCCTCCCCTGTGTGCTAGGCAGCTGTACTCACGGTGGTTGTCTTCGCCATCATTGGTGTTTGTGGTGGAGCAGAACGTAAAAGATCATCGGAAATATTTGCAGCTCGGGCTCCATGGCGGCGTGGTTCTTCCCTTTGTCTCCAATGGTGAGTCCTTTCCTGCCAGGCTTTTGATGTCATTGGTACCCCCCGGAAAAGTTGGTGGATTGGGCTGTCATAATACGGTGGGTGGAACATTGTCTTCCGTCTGGCTGTAGGCAGCTACCGCCGTGGTAGCTGTTGTTTCCGCCCTGGCAGTCGGTGTGGTAAAGTGGCTGTCTACCTGAGCTCTTTCCGTCATGGTCATAATTTAGAGGAAATTACCACCAGCCTGTTGGCGGTATTACCACCACTTTATTACCAACCTCCAGGGTTGTAATGAGGGCTTAAATGTCACATTTACAATATAATACAAGGGCTCATTTTATTTATGTGTAAAAGTTGTATCCTGCTGTACTATGGACATTGGCCCTTATTACAACCCTGGCGGTCGGTGAAGAAGTGGAGGTATTACCGCAAACAGGCCGGCAGTAAAAAAAATGAAATTACAAGCATGACGGTTACCGCCATGCCAAACCGCCTCTTCTACACTCCGACCGCTGGGCTGGAGACTTCGGTATCCAGCCTCGCGGCCGTCACTTGCCCACCTGCGGAATTTTGTGGGGTTTGTACCACCACGAAGTCCATGGCAGTAGGCACTATCAGTGCCAGGGATAAGACAATATTGTTGAGGGAGGAAGTTGACATGGTTCTTTGAACTATAAAGATCTAGATAGCTGTACCTAGCTGAAAGACAGCCATTTCCTCTCAGGACACTGTTAGCTCTTGGGGATCCTATGCACAAAAGAGACAGAATTTACTTTAGACCGTACCTCATTTTGTGCCACATTTTATAATCACCCAGTAGCCACTCATTTTAAAGTAGGTACTAACCAATAGTAGTATACTGCTATAATCCATAACACAAAATCATGGAAAAATGTTAACACTCCCAGGAGATTGCACATTTAAGTAAACCCGATGAAATGTAGACCTAAAGGTCTTTGATTACTATGGTGTATTTACACTATTTATTTCTGAACTATAATCATGTCTTTGCATCATAGTTAAACATATGAACACCCAACCCTCATAAAGGCCCTCATTTCAACCTCAGTGGTCTTTTTCACAGACCGCTGAGGTTCTGCCGGGCCGAAGAATGCCAGTGTTGGCTGTCTTCCGCAAACCATATTATGACTGCTGGCGACCCTCCACCCTTTTTTGGAGGGAAAGCCGCCAGCAGCCATACTGGCAGTCGGCGGTGTAGTGGAGGCTGCTCCACTGTCACCACCACGTCATCAGAACACCTCCCACTGAATTACATCTTACGGTGTTCTGGTGACGGGGTGCTGGTGTCGGAGCAGCCCCCATGGATCTCGTTCCCTCCCGGACGATCATCGAAACGGGTAAGGTGATCGTCCGTTAGGGAAGGAGGTGGGGGGTGTTGTGTGGTGTGTGCGTGCATGGGTATGTTGGTGTGAGTGTGTAGAGAGGGTGTGTGAGTGTGTGTATGTATGTGGGAGGTGTAATGTGTGTAGGGGAAATGTTACATTTATGTATGTATGTATGTGTGTATGTATGTGCGCGTGTATGTGTATGAGTGGTGTGCGCGTCTGTGAAGGGGTTGTGGGGGGTATGTTTGGAGGGTTTATGGGGATCAGGGGTGGGGAGGCAGTCCTACTACCTTTGGGGAATAGTAGAGGGGCCGTGGGTGTTGGGGTGGACTCAGGGGAGGTGGAGGGGGAGACCCCAATCAGTGCCAGGGAACAAATTCCGTGGCGGTTAAAATCCCCCTGAAATCCAGGGCGGTATGTGGGGTCCTGATACCGCCGGCGGACTAATGACGGACGCCGGCCTGGAGACCATTGTCTCCAGCCTGGCAGTCGTTACCGCCGTGGCTGACGGTGCTATACATTGGCGGTTTGCCATATGCCAAACCGCCAATGTCATAATGGGGCGGTAATGACCGCCAGCCTGTTTGCGGTCATACCGCCATTATTGCACTGTCCACCAGGGTCGTAATGAGAGTCTTTTCCATCATCTGTTTTAAATTGAGATCCAATCTAGACCCTGCTCAATACTTACTTTCTGCTGAAGACATTTACTGCACGCTGAACACATACATATTATGAAAAGAAATATATAAAATATATAAAAGGAGGTAAAAACAGTCACTCAAATAATTAGGGCCCTCATTACAACCCTGGCAGTCGGTGTTGAAGTGGCAGTAATACTGCAACAGGCCGGTGGTAAAAAAAATGGGATCACAACCACGACGGAAACCCCCAACACAGACAGCCACTTTAACACTACGACTGCCATGGCAGTAGCAAAAAACACTGCAGCGGTAACCATCAACAGCTGGGAGGAAGGCAATGTACCCCCACCCCATCACAAACCACCCGCCCGCCAGCTTTTCTGGGGCAGTAGCACTCCATCAAAAGCACGTCGGAAACAGGACTTGGAAGGGAAACCACTCACCTCTTGACACTCAACAAAGAACCAGGATGCCATGGAGCCCAAGCTACAGGTCCTGCCCATGCTGTTCTACCTCCTCATCTACCAGGAATACGAAAGGCGGAGGCGACAACCACAATGAGTGCTGCACCTAGCACATAGGAGGGGGGAGGAAAATGAGAGTGACACACACACGCAACATGCAGCACCCCCATCCTTAACCTCACCCACTACACCATACATACAAACACATGCATCAACATTACATTTACATCCCATAACCCCCTGGAAGTACTCAAAAGAAATTGAGTTAAATCATTGATATTCTAGAAATAGGCAGATATACGTAACAATTTGAGAAACAGTATTTACAAAAATATACAATATGTACAGGAGGCGTACATTGCCCATGCAAAATGTCTGTGGGCCGCTGGGCCAAAAATTCATAGGCCAGGCCCACACTTGACTCCTGCCTCAATACAGGGAGAACACTGCAGGGGCATCAGGTAGTAAGCACACAGGCACCTCAGAGGGACAGGAAAGGTGGGGGGGGCTCCTCAACCAGAAGATGGAAGAATGGCACTGCTCCTCGAGGGGGCTCCATGCCCACAGCAATGTCCTGGGGAGTGGAAAGCCACAGTCTCTCAAGTCACTCTAGTGGGTGGTTTGCCCACTGCTTGGTCCTGGGGCGTGCAAAGCCACAGTCTCTCAAGTGTCTCTAGTGTGTGGTTTGCCCACTGCTTGGTCCTGAGGAGTGCAAAGCCAGTCTCTCAAGTGTCTCCATTGGGTGGTTTTCCCACTGCTTGGTCCTGGGGAGTGCAAAGCCACAGTCTCTCTAGTGGATGCCTTCTCCACTGGTCTGGAGGGGACCTTGTGCCCAGTTTGTTTCATCCTGCCAAGGACTGGATGAATGGATGCCTTTCTCCACTGGTTCTAGAGGGGGCCTTGTGCCCAGTGTGCTTCATCCTGGCAAGGAGGGGCTGAGTGGATGGCTTCTCCACTGGTTCTGGAGGTGGCCTTGTGCCCAGTGTGCTTCATCCTGCCAAGGATTGGGTGAGTGGATGCCTTTCTCCACTGGTTCTGGAGGGGCCCTTGTGCCCAGTGTGCTTCATCCTGCCAAGGACTGGGTGAGTGGATGCCTTTCTTCACTGGTTCTGGAGGGGACCTTGTGCCCAGTGTGCTTCATCCTGCCTAGGATTGGGTGAGTGGATGCATATCTCCACTGGTTCTGGAGGGGGCCTTGTTCCCAGTGTGCTTCATACTGCCAAGGATTGGGTGAGTGGATGCCTTTTTTCACTGGTTCTGGAGGGGGTTTGGTGCCCAGTGATGTAACACTTGGGGTGTGGCAGTTCACAGTCCCTCACCTGGGTGTCTAAGGCACGAGATTTGCACAGACCAGGTTGCATTATAGTCCATGGAGGCAGGGCTAGACTCCTTTCGGCGGCGGCTATGGCTGCAAAATGGTGGTAGTGCCGGTGCTGGTGGGGGTGCTGCCAGTGGTGGAGGGAGGCACCAGCCCTTCTCCTGCAGCCTCGGATGGCTGGCCACTGGGGCTGCTGCTGCTGGTAGTGGTCCTACTGTCAGCGATGCAGGTGGCAGTGCTTGCAGCGGAGCCTGTGGTGGTGCTGGTGGCGGTGCATATGGCACTGCTGGCTGTGGTGCAGGTGTCGGTGTTGCCAGTGGTGGAGGGTGGCTCCAGCCCTTCTCCAGCAGCCTCTGACGGCTGTCCACTGGGGCTGCTGCTGCTGACAGTCGTGGTGCAAGCGGCTGTGCAGGTGGTGGTGCTTGCGGCGGGGCTGCTGGCGGTGCTGGCTGCAGTGCAGGTGGCAGGGCTGGCGGTTGTGCTGGTAGCCACCAGGCACTCACCTGCGGCCTCCGACGGATGAAGTGCCTTGCCTGGTGTCTTCTGCCCCTTCCTCACCTTGGCAGAAGGTGTTGTGACCTTGGCTCTGGCAGCCGGAGTTTTGGAGGACGCCTTGCTGGGTAGTTTGTGCTCCTTGCCCTTTCTGCATGCTGGCCCCTTCTTCACCTTGGCAGGTGGCGGAATGCTTTTGTCCTTTGCAGGGGTTGGTGGTACAGTGGCTGGGCTAACGGGTGCCCCCTTTGAGCCTCTGTGAGTTGCAGGTACCACAGCGGACGGCGACTTGGTGGTTGAGGTGCTGGCCTAGGTTCTGGACACCTAGGCCGGAGGGGAAGGATGGGGGGAGGGGTAGGGAAGAGGTGAATGTTTGCCAGGAAAAGCTTCTTAGACACACTGGCACGGTAAGAGGGAGAGAGTTTGGAAGTGGAGGAAGTGGTTGTAGGAGGTGTCTGTCTGCTGAGTTTGGGTACAGGTGCATGGGCTGGATGCTGTTGTGAGGTGGATGGCCGTTGGGTGGGCGGGTGCTTGCTTTGGTGTACTTTGGGAAGAGGGATCACTGACACACTGGGAGAGGACACAGGGGATGTGTGCATGTTTGTGGGGGTGGTGACTGCTCGTGAGGGGTGTGTTGTGATGGGCGTGCTGGTGATGGAGGTAGTGGATGAGGATGTAGTGCATGCAAGTGTGAGTGGAGACACTACTGGGAGGGAGGTGAACGAAGAGGAGGAGGAGGACACAGTGGAGGCAGTGGATGTTGGATTCTGCATGGGGATGTTGCTTGTGTGACTGCCTGTGAGATGAATTGTGGTGCTTGTGTTTGCCGGAGCAACTTTTGTGTGTTGATTTGGGTGAATGCTGGTCTGAAGGTGTGCTTGGGGTAGGCTGGGGTTGAGGGGATTGGGACTGGGTAGAGGAAGTTGGAAGGGGGAGGATAGAGACAGGGACAATGGCTGCCAACATTGTGGAGGCCAGAGCCTGAAATGCTCTCTGTTGTGCCGCCACACCAGAGTGAATGCCCTCCAGGTATGCATTTGTTTGTTGCAAATGCCTTTCAACACCCTGGATGGCATTCAGTATGGTTGACTGCCCAACAGTGAGGGATCTAAGGAGGTCAATAACCTCCTCACTGAGGGCAGCTGGGCTGACTGGGCCTGAGGTGCCGGGGCGAAGGAGATGCCCACCCTCCTGGATGAGCGGCATGGGAAACACGCGGAGGGGCTGCTGAGATGGCAGTGCTGGTGGGAGGGTGGCAGCTGTACCTGTTTTTGGGGTGGGCACAGAACAGTCCGCCAGGGAGCTTCCATCAGAGGAGGAGTCGCTATCTGTGTCTACCCTCCTGTCCCCGTCATGGTTCTCCCCTCGCCCTCCGTCCCACTGGTGCCCTCACCGTCGGTGGATTCGGCCTCCAGGCCCATGTGGGATGCAGCTCCCTCTGTCGCCGGTGCCTCTGCTCCTCCACCAGATGATGCTAATGCACACAAGGACAGGGTGACAAAACAAAAAGGGGGAGGACACACTTGGTCAATGCCAGCAACAACACTACCATTGGCGTACACAACACACATGGAGCAGCCATATGCACTAGGCCATGCACTGCCAGCTACAGAGATAGTCAGCAGCCTAACACCATGAGCTTCACACCTGAAACCCAGAGGACTCTCCCCAGTAGTAAATGCCCAACTACACCATTGGGGTAGGAGTGCTTCAGAGCCTGCCCAACAAGGGACCTACCCTGCCATCTTCGCCCTAGCCTAGGGGCACCCATAGCCCACATCCCCCACCCATGTAACTCTTAAAGCGCGCAAAGTCTGGATTCAGAATCTGTACTCACCCCCTTGTGGTTGATGTGATGCCCTCAAGCGCCCATCAACTCAACTCCAGATATGGCCCCGCCAGGATGCAGAACATCAGGGGGGTCATGGTGCGACGGGCACCCCTTCCTCGTTGGGTGACCAGCCCCAGCTGAGCCTCCGCCGTCTTCTTTGCCCATCAGCGCAGGTCCTCCCACCTTTTGCGGCAGTGGGTGCTCTGCCTGTCAAAGACCCCCAGGGTCTGCACTTCCTTGGTGATGGCACGCCAAATACCCTTTTTCTAATGGGCGCTGACCTGCAGGAAAAAGACAGCATAAAAGGGAATTAGTTAACCATCCGGACCGTGACACTTATGGCCCACCATATCCCTCTCATCCACTGACGAACATACATTGACCACCATACAGGCAGCTCTCTGGCCAGGACGCCTCAGCCCCCCCTACATGTGGCTTACACAGACATCACTCCATACATTCATGGCCCACACATCATGCTCACAGTGTACTCACGTTTGTCTGGAGGACCGTAGAGTAACGTGTACTGGGGTAGGACCCCATCCACCAGTCTCTCCAACTCCTCCACAGTGAAGGCAGGGACCCTTTCCCCAGACACATGAGCCATTGCTGCTTCCACACACAGGTCACAGCAGCACTTGCAGGGTAGGTACTCTCCTGTTGAGGGTCAGGTAGCAAGTGAATGAATAGATAGAAAATGGCAGTCACTTCTGCGGCAGTGCGTACCGTCACCGCAGGCGTACATCGCCATTGGCTCCTGGAACCCATAGGGCCCAATGATAACCAATGCGAAGTTTGTGCAGTGGTCGTCGACTGCCTACCGCAATGGTGCACAACGCCAGCGGAATTACCTCATTTCCAATTGTCCCTCCTCACAGGTCAGGCAGCCGCCATTTCAGGGGGGCACAGACCATGGCACCGAACTGCGATTGTCGGATTCACATACAGATTCTGTAAAGGAAGAAAATCATCATTAGTGCAATAGATGTGTGAATATGACCCTCTGCTCACCGTTTTCTTCCATAGGCTTCAACTGCTGAGGCTGAATAGGAGATGGCGGCATCCTCTGGTGTACGGACCTCTGGTGGACCTTGCAACAATGGAGGACCTACAGACTTGATTGTACCACAATCCAAGAACTGAACTGTGTGCCCAATTAGAGCCAGACCTGGTGTCAGCTATCCACCAGCCCACAGGTATCCCCCCTCTAGTGCACGTCCTGTCAGTGTCCCATTTCCTGGCAAGTGGTTGCTTCCAAACAACAGTGGCCATGGCATCAGGAATGTCTCAGCCAATGTTCTCCAACGTATTGACCAGAGTATTGTCTGCCCTGCTCAAACACATGCGCAGCTACATCAAATTCCCCCAGGTGGAGAATTTGGCCACAGTGAAAGCTGACTTTTATGCCCTGGGACATATCCCCAACATCATTGGTGCCAATAATGGTACACATGTGGCATTTGTCACCCCCCCAGGAGAAATGAACAAGTGTTCAGTAATAGAAAAAGCTATCAATCTATGAATGTGCAGATGGTGTGATTTGCGGACCAGTACATCTCCCATGTGAATGCCAAATACCTGGCTCTGTGCATGACACCTTTATCTTGAGGAATAGCAGCATCCCATATGCGATGGGCCAACTCCAGAGGCACCGGGTGTGGCTAATAGGTGAGCCCAAGGTCCCCACACAGTATAACTTGGTGTCTGGGCATGGGGTTGTCCCTAAGGGTTAGAAGGTGTCTAATAGTTCTCCCTCAATATTTGCAGGTGACTCTGAAGGCCAGGTTCCGGTGCCTCCATCTGGCGGGTGGATCCCTGTACTAATCACCCAAGAAGGTGTGCCAGCTCATCGTTGCATGTTGCACAACCGGGCCTTGAGACTCCAGGTGCCTTTTCTGCAGGAGGATGAGCCTGGAGATGGTCTTGTGGCAGCGGTGGAGCCTGTGGACAGTGACGAAGAGGAGGCACAGGAAGAAGATGTTGACAACAGAAGCAACATAATACAACAGTACTTCCAGTGACACACAGGTAAGACACTGTAACTTAATTTAACTTATCAGTTATCTGTTGGACATTGTACATGGCAGCCTGATTTCCCTTGTCTATGGCCACTTACCGTACCCTTTGGCATCTCTATTTTCAGATCTCTGTGGCCCATTCTGGCTCCTGCTATGCGTACTGCTGCCCATCAAAGGTCATTTCAACGTATAATTGACTGTACATTTGACTTGCAATGCTTTGATTATGTTGAACTAATACATACTGTATTTGAATCATTTGACAGGCTCCAGATTTGTAATTGTTCCAAGGGTGTTTATTTACGTGTTCATAAGTATAGGGGGATATGCAATGGGCTGGGCTGATGGTGGAGGGAAGTCCAGGGAAGAGTCCAGTCTTTTGGTATCACAGGTGCATTATCTAATGTGGCATAGGAAGGGGAGCAATGGCAGTTCAAGTTGGACAGGGTGACGGAGTGGGACAGAAGGGTGACAATCAGGAGAGTTCTATTTCCTGGCGGGGGTCTTGGCAATGTTCTCTGGCTTCTGCCTGGATTGCAGGGACCGTTTGCGGGGTGGTTCTCCTTCTGCAGAGGGTGGGGTGCTGGTGACCTGTTGTTCCTGTGGCGGGGCCTCCTGTCCACTAGCGCCGGTGGAGGTGGAAGGCCGTTCATTGGTTTGGCTAGTGTCAGGGGCCCGTTGGTGTGCCACTGCCTCCCTCATAGTGTTGGCTATGTCACCCAGCACCCCTGCAATGGTGACCAGGATGGTGTAGATGAGTTTGAGGTCCTCCCTGATCCCCAGGTACTCTCCCTCCTGCTGCCGCTGGGTCTCCTGCAACTTGGCCAGCATCTGTCCCATCATCTCCTGGGAATGGTGGTATGCTCCCAGGATGTTGGTGAGTGCCTCCTTCAGAGTGGGATCCCTGGGCCTGTCCTCTCCCCCTGTAGCACAGCAGTCCTTCCCAACTTCCCTGTTGTCTTGTGCCCCTGTCCCCTGAACCGTGTGCCCATTGACACTGACCCCAGGTCCCTGATCGTCCTGGGTTTGTGGGGTTGCCTGCGGTCCCTGTAGTGGTAGACATACTGCTTTTGATGTGTTCTGGGGACAGTGACATGGGCACCCTGGGTGGGTGCTGTGCTGGGTTTTCCTGAGGAGGGAGGCTCTGTGGTGGTTTGGGGCTGGGGCAGGGGAACCAACTGTCCATAGGTCCCTGATTGGCCAGGTTGGTGAACCTGATCCAGGCATGCACATCTGCTGTCGTCACTGGGGGCCTCTTCTGGGGGGGGGCTGAATGTAGCTGGCACCTCCTCTCTAGAGACGGTAAGTAGGGGTCTTGTGGGGATGCAAATGCAGTGTTAGTTTATCTGTGTGTGCCATCTTGTGCATGGGTCTGTTTCCCTGTATGGTTGTGATTTCCCTGTCAGCTTTGCCTTGTGTGCTGGGTGAGTTTCTCTACTGGGCATGCTGTGGTGATGGGTGTTCATGCAGGTCTGTGATGGGGGTCCATACATTGGTGTTACATGCAGGGCTTGGTATTGGGGTGGGTGTGTTGTCACAGTGGGGTATGTGTGTGGTGGTGGAGTGATGGGTGAGGGTAGGGGTAGGAGTTTATGATGGCATGCAGGTAGGGTGGGGGATATAGTAGTAAAAATGTTACTTACCAGAGTCCAGTCCTCCGGCTACTCCTGCAAGGCTGTCACGATGCATGATCGCCAAGACTTGCTCCTCCCATGTTGTTAGTTGTGGGGGAGCAGGTGTGAGTCCACCGCCAGTGCTCTGTGTGGCTACCTAGTGTCTTGCAACCACGGACCACACCTTCCCCCGTAAGGTCATTCCACCTCTTCCTGATGTCATCCCCAGTTCTCAGGTGCTGTTCCGTGGCGTTGACCCTGTCCACGATCCTCTGCCATAGCTCCATCTTCCTTGCAATGGACGTCTGCTGCATCTTTGATCCGAATAGCTGTGGCTCTACCCGGATGATTTCATCCACCATGACCCTTAGTTCCTCCTCTGAAAACCTGGGGTCTCTTTGGGGTGCCATGGATGTGGTGTGAGTGATATGTGTGAGGATGTGTGGGGTGATGTGTGGGGTGATGTGTAGTGGTGTGTGGTGTGACGTGCGTGGATGGTGTATGGGTGACGGTGTTCTGTGGCTCAGATTGAGTGGGTGCTCCTGGCTTGTGTCTCTCTCTGTTGGCAATTTTTTTTTAATTGAAAGGGTTGTGAGTAATGTGGGTGTGTGTTTTATAGTGTTGTGGGTGTGTGGGTGTGGTGTGTGTATGTGTGTCAGGTGTGTGTCATTCCACCTCTTACTGATGTCATCCCCAGTTCTTGGGTGCTGTCCCACGGCGTTGACCTTGTCCACGATCCTCCGCCATAGCTCCATCTGCCTTGCAATGGACGTCTGCTGCATCTTTGATCCGAATAGCTGTGGCTCTACCCGGATGATTTCATCCACCATGACCCTTAGCTCCTCCTCTGAAAACCTGTGGTGTCTTTGGGGTGCCATGGATGTGGTGTGAGTGATATGTGTGAGGATGTGTGGGGTGATGTGTGGGGTGATGTATTGTGGTGTGTGGTGTGAGGTGCGTAGATGGTGTATGGGTGATGGTGTTCTGTGGCTCAGATTGAGTGGGTGCTCCCGGCTTGTGTCTCTCTGTTGGCAATCTTTTTTTTCATTGAAAGGGTTGTGGGTAATGTGGGTGTGTGTTTTATAGTGTTGTGGGTGTGTGGGTGTGGTGTGTGTATGTGTGTCAGGTGTGTGTATTTTGAATTGTCCAATGTGGTGTAGTTTTGTTAGTGTGTGTGTATTTTGAGCGCATCGGTGTGTTCCACCAATGGTTTACCACGGTTGAAAGACTGCGGCGATGACTTGTGGGTCCTGATACTGTGGGCGTATTCCTGTTGGCGTAACGGTGTGGGTATTGCTATCGCCATTTTATCACTGACCTTTGGTCTGGCGGACTTTTGTGTGTGTCTGTATAGTGGCAGATTTCTCTGTGTGGATCACAATACCCATAGAGGATTACCGCCGCGGTCATGGTATGTTGGCGGCCGTCAGCACGGCAGTAGGCGGCATTTACTGCCACGGTTGTAATGCGGGCCTAAGTGTCGAATCCTGACACCCCTAATGAATGTATTCATTTTCTTAAATAGTCTGATACATGTGATTTGAGGCAGATGTACTGAGAAGGATGGCGGATTTCACCAACACTTTGTACATATACAAATAAGAAAAAAAGGAATTTAAGCAAACTCTCAATATACTAGTTGTTAAGTACCCCCAACAATTCACACACCTTTACACTACTCCAGTCCACCTCGCAGGCCAACCGCGTCACCCTGCTAAGTGTTATGTTTATAGAATCAAAATAATGCAGTTTCAACTCATCTTCCAACATTAATGCAATGCCTGTAATTACCATGTAAAAGAACAGTGCCCTCAAATTGTAAAATCCTGTAGTTCGCATTTCTCAAGTACCAAGCACTTGGTGGTGCTGTAGCGCAACGTAAGGTATAGGGTTCTCAATGTATTGTCATATTTATATGGTTCTATCATCTTGATAGCATGATTTTACTTCTGACAAATTGGCACTCATAATCATTAGAAGCTCACACATAAATAAAGTATTTGAGAAAAAAATAAAAACATATATATATATGTATATATTACATATGGCAATATAAAAAGTTTACAGTTGTATCTATAGCACACATACCCACACACTACTGTGTGGAGGCGGAGCTTAACTTAATCCCCAGCCTTGAGGGCTTGAGGAATAGGCCTAAGTTCCAGCCTTGTGCTCTAAATACTGCCCTGCAAAGCCCTGAGGCCCCCTTTGAATGATCATCCATATAAGGATCGGGCAGGGTTGAGACCCTGCCCTCCATTAATGATATGTTTTTGGGTGAGCATTGGGCAGGGTCCCAAACTGCTCATGGCTCGGGACCCTGCCTACCATCACAGACATGCAGCTTAGGATCGGGTGTGGATCCAAGCAGCGTGCTGCCCAGGTCCCCACGTCACATTACAGACACAAGGGTGAGGATTGGGTGGGAACCTGAGCAGTGCCCTACTCGGGTCCCCCCGTCTGGTATCCAGACATTATATGAAGGATCGGGTAGGGTTCCAAGCCACATGCGGTTCGGGACCCAACCCTGCCATTAAAGAGGCACAGGTTAGGATCGGGCAGGTAGCCTCCCCAAGCCATTGGTATGCTTTGAAGTGCACATTTGGTTCCATCCATGCATAAACCAGTCTATGCTGTTCAGGGACACCCGGTCCCTGATCTGGTGTGACTATGGAAATGGGAGTGACCACTCCCCTGCCCATCACCACGCCAGAGGTGGTGCCCAGAGCTCCTCCAGAGGGTCCCCGGGTTCTGCCATCTTGAAGCCAAGGTGGGCAGGGGCCTCTGGGAGCATCTGAGTGGCCAGATTAGGCAGATGATGTCAGAGCCCCCTCCTGATATGGTGGTCACCTGACTAGGTGACCAATCCCCCATTCAGGGCTATTTAGGGTATCTCTTTTGGGTGGGTCCTCAGATTCGATGTGCAAGATTCTAGCAGGACCCCTCTGCAACCTCCACTTCAACTTCTAACCACAGGAACTGTGACTTGACGCTCCAGGAACCGATAATCTGCTTCCATGAAGATGACTCTGCTTGCAACATTGTTTCCATGGCTCCTTCCAGCTTCTGCAACATTTTCCCAGCTGTGCATCCTCTGAGGGAGGCAAGTCTTCAGTCTGCATGAGAAGGAAGACAGAATATTCCTTGGAGTGAAGGAGTCACATCCCTGCATCCAAAGGTATCAACTGCAACGATGTCCAGCTGCGTGGATCTCCTCTCATTCTGAGCTGCATGTATCCTGCATCACAGGTAGTGGTCCAGAGTAGTGCTTCTGGACCTCTCTGCTAGCTGTCCATCTTTGGTGTAGCTAAGCCCTTGCCTTCCCACACAGGACAGCACCCCCATGCACCATGTCTCTTCCAGCTACCAGGGATTATTGGCATCTCCTTCAAATGATCTCTCAGGCTCCATGTAGCCCCATCCCCCAGCACTCCTTCCCGTGACACACAGCCCTCTATTTGCTTCTCCTGTGGCGTGGGACCCCTCTTCAGGTGTGCAGCATGGGCTCGTCTGTGACTCCTGGTTCCTCTTCTAGGGAGTCTCCTGTGTGGGCAGCATTTTCTTATGTGGACTCTCTGCTTTGCTGAGGGTCCCCCTAGGACTCCCTCATGGGCGGAGTCCTCCTGGACCTTGCTGGTCTCCAGCAGTTCCACTTTTGCTTCACATTCAATTTAGTATATGGTTTGGGCTACCACTAGGGTCACTATTGTCTATTGCTATTTGCACTGTTTTCTATTGATATTTATGCCTTTTTCTGATTTCTGATTACTAGTGTACATATCTAGTGTGTTACTTACCTCCTATTGGAGAGTTCCCTCTCTATTACAGTGTAATTGTGTCACTACAATAAAGTACCATTATTTCAGTAAAACTGAGTATTTCTTTCATGTGCTGTGTGATTACAGTGGTATTGCATGAGCTTTGCTTGTCTCCTAGATAAGCCTTCACTTCACATTCATAGCTACCTTTAGAGCCTGACTTCCAGATACTGCCTACACTACACTAATAGGGGATACCTGTACCTGGTATAAGGTGTAAGTACCTTAGGTACCTACCACACACCAGGCCAGCTTCCTACACCTACAAGGAACCTCTATGCTCAAGTATTAATCCAATTTTTCTCTGTGTACAGTAGCTTTCTATATATCCAGAAGGTTCTGTCTGATGTTTAGAAAACATGTAAATGTGGTGACAGCAGGTATCAATTAAATGGTTAATAAGACTCTCCATATTAAAACCACATTCAAGCACAGCTCTTTGAAATTTGACCTTATAAGAAAGATTGCTGTCATCTCGCCTACAATCGAAAGGAAGTAAGGCATGCACTGATTAGGGTATTAGAACCATCATTATGATGATGAAAGACGTATTTCACAGGCAACCATGAAATATTTCCAGTGTTTCACAGACTGCAGTACGTTGCCTGTGAAATATAGATTTCATCAATCAATCAATAATTCAATCAAGTATTTGTAGAGTGCGACTAATCAACCGTGAGGGTCTCAAGGTGCTGGCGGGTAGTAGGAGATCAGTTGAAGAGTCAGGTTTTGAGTTTCTTTTTGAATTGAGGTAGTGAGAATGATTGCCTGATGTGTAGCAGAAGAGCGTTCCAGGTCTTTGCGTTGAGGTAAGAGGACGATCTTCCACCAGCTGAGTTCTTGCGTATCCTTGGGGTCATGGTGAGGGCCAGTTGGGCGAGGCAGAGGTGGCTGGAGGGCGTGTGGAAAGTTGAATGGTGGTTGAGGTATGCTGCTCCGATTTTGTGGAGGGCCTTGAATGCGTGTGTGAAGAAGTTGAAGTTTATTTTTTTGTTGATTGGGAGCCAGTGAAGGTTTTTTAGGTAACTGGAAATGTGGCTAGGATGAGTCTGGCCAAGGCATTCTGGATTCTCTCCAGCCTTTTTTGGAGTGCTTGGGTGGTGCCAGCATAGAGTACGTTGCCATAGTCTAATTTACTGGTGACGAGCACCTGGGTAACTGCTCTCCTGGATTCAATCAGGATTCATTTGAAGATCTTTCGGATAAGGCATAGTGTGTGGAAGCATGAGGATGCAAAGGCATTGACTTGGCAGTTCATTGGGAGTTGAGCTTCAGACAGCTGTCCTTCATCCACGCAGCTACTGCTCTCATTCTGTTGTGAAAGTTGCTTTTTGCAGTTGTAGGCTTGTCGGTGAGGGAGTGGATCAGTTGGTTGTATTCAGCATAGAAGACAATGTTGTCAGTGGTTTCTGAAGATGTTAGAGAGCTGAGCGTTATAGATGTTGAAGATGGTGGAGCCCAGGGAGGAGCCCTGAGGAACTCCACAGCTGATCTCTGTCGGTTGTGAAGTGAACGGCGGGATCCTAACTCTCTCAGTTTGGCTGATGAGGAAGGAGAACATCCATTCTAAGGCTTTGCTGTAGGTGCCGGTGTCATGCAGTCTGGTGCAGAGGGTGTTGCGGGAGACGGTGTTGAAGGCGTCGGAGAGGTCCAGTAGAAAGAGGGATACAGTTTTGCCTCATTCAAGGAGAGTGCAGATGTCATTCATTTCTGTGAAAAGTGCGGTCTCTGTGCTCTGGTTGCTTCTGAAGCTGGATTGAAAGGGGTCCAATATGTGGGTGAGTTTGATGAACTCGGTGAGTTGGGCATTGATGGATTTCTTGATTACTTTTGCCGGGAAGGGGAGCAATAAGATGGGTCTGCAGTTCTTGAGGTCCATTGGGAAGGCAGAGGGTTCGATCAGCAGTGAGTTGATTTCCGCTTGCTTTCAGTTTTCCGGGGAGGTGGAAGACTCAATGGAGCAGTTGATGGTGCAACATAGTTCCGGGACAATGATGGTGCTGGCTTAGTTGAAGATTTGGTTGGGGAATGGGTCTGAAGGGGCTCCAGATTGGGTGGCTATCATTAAGTTCCGGGTGTCGTCCTTGGAGAGGGTGGTCCAGCTGTAAAGTATTGTCTGGGAGCTGGGTCGTATGGGTGCCATGGTTCAGGGTGGGGTGTGTAGGAAAGTACCATCTTGCCTGGCATGTCACCCCCATTTTTACATGTATGTAAGTTTGTTTTTGCTAGCCAGGACCCCAGTGCTCAAGTGGCCTGAATGTGTGTACCTGTGTAGTGACTAACTGTGTCACTGAGGCTCTGCTAACCAGAATGTCAGTGCTTATGCTTTTGCTGCCTTTAAAATTGTCACTATAGGCTAGTGACCAATTTTACCAATTCTAATTGGCACACTGGAATACCTTATAATTCCCTAGTATATGGTACCTAGGTGCCCAGGGTATTGGGGTACCAGGAGATCCCTATGGGCTGTAGCATTTCTTTTGCCAACCATAGGGATCTCAAACAAGCCTTACACAGGCCTTCCACTGCATCCTGAGTGAAATAACGCACACGTTATTTCACAGCCATTTTCAATGCACTTCAGTAACTTATAAGTCACCTATATGTCTAACCTTCACTTGCTGAAGGTTAGGTGCAAAGTTGCTAAGTGTGAGGTCACCCTTGCACTAGCAAAGGTGCCCCCACATAGTTCAGGGCCATTTCTAAGGACTATGTGAGTGAGGGGACACCATTACACGTGTGCACTACATATAGGTCAATACCTATATGTAGCTTCACAATGGTAACTCCGAGTATGGCCATGTAACATGTCAAAGATCATGGAATTGTCCCCCCGTGCCAAATCTGGTATTGGCATGCCAATTCCATGCATCCCCGGGGCTCCACTATGGACCCCGGGTACTGCCAAACCAGCTCTCTGGGGTTTTCTCTGCAGCTACCGCTGGTGCCACCCCACAGACAGGGTTCTGCCCTCCTGGGGTCTGGGCAGCCCAGTCCCAGGAAGGCAGAACAAAGAATTTCCTCTGAGAGATGGTGTTACACCCTCTCCCCTCTGAAATAGGTCTTGAAGGCTGTGGAGTGGTAGCCTCTCCCAGGCTCTGGAAATGCTTTGAAGGGCAGAGATGGTGCCTTCTGTGCATAAACCAGTCTACATCAGTTCAGGGAACCCCCAGTCCCTGCTCTGGTGCAAAACTGGACAAAGGAAAGGGGAGTGACCACTCCCCTGTCCATCACCACCCAAGGGAGGTGCCCAGACCTCTGCCAGCTTGAAGCCAGAGGGCACTCTGGAGGCCTGTGAGTGGCCAGTGCCAGCAGGTGATGTCAGAGACCCCTCCTGATAGGTGCTTACCTGACTAGGTGGCCAATCCTCCAATGAGGGCTATTTAGGGTCTCTCCCGTGGCCTTTTCCTCAGATAACGACTTGCAAGAATTCACCAGAGTTCCTCTGTACCTCTCTCTTTGACTTTTGCCAAGGAACGACAGCTGACTGCTCCAGGACACCTGCAAAACTGCAACAAAGTAGCAAGAAGACTACCAGCAACACTGTAGGGCCTAATCCTGCCGGCTTTCTCTACTGTTTCCTGGTGGTGCATGCTTTGGGTGCTGCCTGCCTTCATCCTGCACTGGAAGCCACAAAGAAATGCCCGGTGGGTTGACAGAATCTTCACCCTGCTCCAACTTCAGCGTCACCGGTACTCTGGGACCCCTCTCATCCTGACGAGCGTGGACCCTAGAATACAGGTGGTGGAGCCAAGTGACCCAGACTGTCCAGTGGTCCAACTGTCCAAATTTGGAGGAGTTAAGTCCTTGCCTCCCCTCTCCAGACAGTAATCCTGTGCACCGCAAGAACTGCAGCTACTCAGGTGTCTGTGCACATTTCCAAGTAATGCTTCATGCACCACCAAGCCCAGGTCCTCAGCACTCTGTCCTGCAGTACTCAGATCCCTGAGTTCATCTCCGGTTTCGTGGGACCCTCTTTTGCAGTGTTGAGACGACCACTGTGATCAGGCTTCTTTAACATGTGTTCAAGTGCTTCTGTGGGTGCTACCTTCTTGTGCATGGGCTCTCTTTGTTGCTGAGGGGCCCCTCTGTCGCCTCTCCCAAATGGTGACATCCTGGTCCTTCTTGGTCCCGGGCAGCACTCTTTTTCTTCAACCATGACTCTTGAAGCTAGCAAGGTTTGTTTGCTGTCTTTTGCCAAAGAAACAACTCTGCATCCTCCAGCACTCCGTGGGACATCTTCTGCACAAAGGAGAAGTTCCTAGCACCTTTTGTTGTTGCAGAATCTTCAGCTTCTTCTATCTGGATGCAGCCATTTTTCACCTTCATCCGGGGTTTAGTGGGCTCCTGCCCCCACGGACACTTTCACGAATCTTGAACTTGGTCCCCTGCCTTTGCAGGTCCTCATGTCCAGGAATCAATCTTCAATGCTTTGCAGGCTGTTGTGGTCTTTGCAAAATCGTCTATCACGACTTTAGTGTGTTTCTGGGGAAATAGTAGTACTTTACTCTTACTTTCCAAGGTCTTGGGGTGGGGTATCTTGGACACCCTTAGTGCTATAAGTGGTACAGTAGGAGCTTTGCATGTCTCCTAGTTCAGCCTAAGATGCTCTGCTATTGCTACCTCTATCAGCCTAAGCTGCTGGAACACTATTAATCTACTAATAAGGGATAATTGGACCTGGCACAAGGTGTAAGTATTATCAGGTACCCACTATAAGCCAGGCCAGCCTCCCACACAGTGGGAGAGTCCTGGGTGGCGAAACTGCCATAGATTTCTAAATTCTTGTAGGGGAAGAAAGTGTCAAGCTTGTTGCAGAGTTTGTGGGAGGTGGGAATTTCGGTGGAGTCCTCACTGGATTTGGTGAATTCTTTGATCATGGTGAAGAGTTCTTTGCTGTTGTGTGCGTGGGTGCTAATGCGTTCTTGGATGGCCATTTTCTTAGTGGTTCTGATGAAGTGGTGGTGTGTTGTGACAGTGGTTTTGAAGGTTGCAGGATCTGCTGGGGTCTTTCTGCTCTTCCATCTTTTCTTGAGTCATCTGCAGGTGCATTTGGACTCTTGGAGGGTGGGTGAGAACCAACTAGCTTTCTTCTGGGACTGCTTGTCAGAGGGTTTCTTGAGGGGTCAGAGGGTTAGTGCAGTCAGAGATCCATTTGTGAAGGTTGCGTGCTGATGCGTTGGTATCTGTGATGACAGGCAGTGGTGATTGGCTGAGGGCGGTGACAAGCTGGTCATCGGAGACTTTTTCCAGCTTCTTCCAGGTGGTGGTGGGAGAAGAGGTGTTTGGTGGGTTTGGTGGAGAAGTGGACGCAGTGGTGATCCGTCCAGTGAAGTTTAGGGGTGTGGGTGGCGTGGGTGTTGTTAATAGCAGCAAAAATGGGGTCGAGCGTGTGTCCTGCTGAGTGGGTTGGTAAGATGGCCAGTTGTTTGAGGCCTAAGGTGGCGTGGTTCTCCAGAGTGGAGGATGTGTTGTGATCATTGTGGTTTCCCAGGTGGACATTGAGGTTGTATCATCATAATGATATCCCACAAATCACTCTAAAAAGCTTTAACATTGTCAGGAGCTAAAGATTATGGGGGTCATTCCGACCCCGGCGGGCGGCGGGCACCGCCCGCCGGGCGGAGACCGCCAGAACCGCGGCGGTCATTCTGACTTTCCCGCTGGGCGGGCGGGCGACTGCCAAAAGGCCGCCCGCCCGCCCAGCGGGAAAGCCCCAGCAACGATGAAGCCGGCTCCGAATGGAGCCAGCGGAGTTGCTGGTGTGCGACGGGTGCAGTGGCACCCGTCGCGATTTTCAGTGTCTGCTAGGCAGATACTGAAAATCATTATGGGGCCCTGCACTGCATGGGCAGTGGAGGGGCCCCCAGGGGCCCAACGACACCCGTTCCCGCCATCCTGTTCCTGCCGGTTTTTACCGCCAGGACCAGGATGGCGGGAAGGGGGTCGGAATCCCCATGGCGGTGATGTGAGCAGCGCCGCCATGGAGGATTCTTTGGGGCAGGGGTAAACCGGCAGGAAACCGCCGGTTGCCCTTTTCTGACCGCGGCTTTACCGCCGCGGTCAGAATTGCCCATGGAGCACTGCCAGCCTGTTGGCGGTGCTTCCGCGGCACTCTGCCCTGGCGGTTTTCAACCGCCAGGGTCAGAATGACCGCCTATGTGTCATGGAGAACCAAATTATGTGGCAAGGTTATTTAAACTATACAGAAAAGTGCAAATTATATTGCACTCTCTGTGACACTCTTGAGCAGTATCTATTTCTTCCTGTGAGATAGATTTGGTGAAATCTGTAATTTTGGCAAACTATGTGGCAAATGCAGTAAGTCCTTAACTTGCAGTAAATACTGTAGACACAGAATTCTGAAAATTCACTGACCACAATAATGCCCATTGCTTCATCAAAAGATTATTTGTGAAAGTAAACACAACCTAACCATTCTAATTGTAATCACTACCTATTGTTAGCTACTTTGGAAGTAAACAACTTTTTTCAAGCAAATGAGTAAAAAATAAACATGTTATATGAAAAATACCTAACTGTTATGATATGTAATATGGCCCTATAATACCATCTTGGGGTTCTATTGACACTTTTAACTGACGGTCACCAGTAGGTAGTTCTAGTTAACCTAGTTTCCTTAGGAAACATAGTAAAAGCATTTTTTGTTTTGCCAACAACTAGTGTGCTAGTCGGTTCAGCTGCAGTCTTGAAAGGTTTGGGGTAATCTGTCAAGCAAGGGCCAAGCAAAAGGGGGGTCCCAAAACACATTTTACCCCTGCATTTTTCCACAGGGTCTTTAGACACGACTACTGCCCCAACAGCTGAACTTAGCTGATCAGTAGCAGACTAGACTACGGCAACGCACTCTACACCGGAATCAATAGGAAACTCACCCGCAAGCTACAAAACATCCAGAACGCCACCGCCAGACTGATCCTTGACCTTCCTCAACACTGCCACATCTTACAACACCTGCGTACACTGCACTGGCTTCCCATAGAAAAAAGAGTCACCTTCAAGATCCTCACCCACGCACACAAAGCCCTCCACCGGACCAGCATACCTGAACCAGCAACTCAACCTCCACGTGCCCCACAGGGCCCTACTCTTTGCACAGCTCTCTCTCGCAGAAGTACCCCACAAAAGGTAAACCAGAAAAGGAGGACACTCCTTTTCCTACATTGAGCCACCGTCTGGAACATCCTTCCTCTCCACATCTGACAAACCACCTCCCTCCTCAGCTTCACGAAGGTACTGAAGACATGGCTTTTCTAATAACCACCTCACCAGTATACGCTACTCCTTCCCACCCCTCACACCCCCCAGTGCCTTGAGACCCTAAAGGGTGAGTAGTTGTGCTTTACAAGCACTGATTAATTGATTGATTGATTGATTGATTGTCAGGAAGCTGGATCTTGGTGCATAGATCATATATTTTGTTATTTGGGGTAAATCTGTTCAGTAGTTTTTGAGTTATTAAAGGGAAAAGAAATAAAGATATCTGAGTCAGCCCTAGGCACAGATCTTATGGTGAGATCTGATTGGGTGTCAGCATTCAATCAGGAAGTGCTGGCAGCCATCTTGGAACCAATGTACATGATAGCACCCCATTGAAATACATTGTAGTGAACTGAAGGTTTTGAGGGTCACAAAAAGGAGAACATATAAAGGGTGATAGCATATTTTAGTTGCAATATAAATCATTTGTTCATGGTACCATACTCATTTTTGGACTTGTGATGTGTTCTAAGGTGATATTACCCTGGGAAAATGCCTTCTGCTGGGATTTCATGAATCCTGTTAAGGGACAACTGTTTTCTTGTGATTTTTCCCTTAGAAGTAATGGAAGGTGCTCCAAAAGCTAAAACTAGAGCATATTTTCTGTAAATTCACTCTATCTTTCTCAGCCATATGAGAATGAAGTCTTACATTCTCAGTAAAACATGTACTTCCAATAGGAGTAGTCTGTCAGTTGATTCCCTTGTGCTATACAGCAGCATCCCAGAGTGTTCTAAAGAATAACTAGAGCACTAACAGGTTACGTACGCACAACTGAAGCCATATTGATTGAATCGTACTGGTAACATTAAAAAAGAATAATTTAGAAATTAACAAAATGAGACAGATCATTTTGTTATAGGAACAACGTTTAGTGCAGTAGAAAGAAAAAATTAGAACATGTTTTGAGTGAGTTCTTACGTCTCCTCCTCTTCTATTTCAATACAACATTCTGACATGCAGACTGAAACATGCAGTTTGAACACCAGCAGCAGACTGCCAGTTAACTCCCTGGTGATCATAAGCATTAAAAGAGCATTCTAATGAGCAACTAGAATGCTAACATTCTGAATTTATGCCAAACGTGTGGCACATCTGAACTCTATCTGGATGGAATCAATGTGAAAAAAATTGAAGCATTTTCTACGGAGAATTCATTCAGGACTGGAGGCCCAGATTATGCTTTCTCCTTCCTTACTTCTCAAAAACAGCAGCCAATGAAAACTTTATAAAAATGAAACACAATGCTTAATTTTCCAGGAATCAAACCACCACCACCCACAGCCCACCAATCATGCTCCTATATGTCCCATAAAGCAGTAAGGCAACATCTTGACTCCCTCTTTCTTTGCTACTCTGCAGTCAAGATAATGGCTTTACTGATTTGGAAATATATTTCACTGTTCTTTGATTTATGCTTTGTGGTTAAGAGTTTCACTTGGTGGCTACTATTATTGCTTTCTCACGTATTTTGTTTCAGCTTGATGAGCTTTTCTTCCTTTTTTTATCTACTCACTACTGATTCCCCTGGAATGTGTTGCACCTTGTTTGTGTCCAGTGTAGTTTTTCAGTTTTATGTCAGTGCGTATCGCATTAGGTGGCCCCGCCTGAAGTTGCAAATGTGAGTTATAGCTCAATTGTGCTTCCCACTGCCAAACCATTAGTGACAATGTCATTCCTTTTAATCTTTTACTCCTTTATTTAGGTGTGCGTTTGCCTGGTTTTCTCTCCCTGCATTCATTCCCGGGCCGTGTTAAGTGGCTCTGCTAGAGTCCGAGGAACACACTGTATGGCCTAATTGAGCTAAGCATGTTTTTCCTCTTTCTCTGTCCATTGCCACACTCCCTACACATCCTGAGGCTATGCACAGATGTACCTTCATCCGCTTGGAGCAAATTCAACATCGGCACCTACCCGGGTCTCAATAACATGGGCCAAAAAAATTAGCAAGTGCCAATTTTTTCCTTTTATCCTTGTTGGAAAATCTTTATAGGAATTCTGCTGACCTTTTGAAACCTTTGGCACCTAGATTGCATTGAGCTTCTGGGTTGCAATAAGCTTTGGGAACTGAGGACTTACCTCCTCTCGGAACTTCATTTGCTTCCCTCATGGAAGTGTTTTCAGATTTCTTTTTCTGTGCCTTCCACCATGTCAGACCATGAGTAGATGGAACCTGATTATGAGGCATATGGCACTGGAGATGAAGATGATGGATATTACATCAACGGTGGCCTCCTGGAGATACTGTTCAATCTGTGCAACTCTGTGTGGGCAAGGCACTTTCTAAGCCACTTTAGCCCATTACTAAGTGCTTAGAAGATTTTTCTGGAAGCGGTTCTGAATCTACCCCTCCCTGTCTAACCTCGGGGTCATCCCAAACCCCTCCTCTATTTACTCAAGACTCTCCCTTGCCCCATTCATAGTCTCTTGCCAAACTCTCCCAAAGTATCCTTGAGGAACATACCTGTAGCTCCATGTCTCCCCAGACATGTGCTCAGGATGTTCCCCAGACTCAGACTCAAACATCAGGACTTCTCTCTCTTTTGACTTGAGCAGACTGTCTAAAGCCAAATGCAAGAGGGAAGCCAGTCCCCTTCCTGGTATTTCCTTCTCTTCCTCTGCTCACACACCATTTGACTTTGATCATGATGACATTGTTCACCCCAAATCCCCCTCTCCTGCAGTGGCTGATTGATTGCAAGCTCACATGTAAGAAAGCTTTGACAAAGAGGTCCTCAAGTAACTGCATGCTAAGTGTCTGATGATGCTTCTATATACTTGAAACAACTTTTATCCAAATCGACTATGCTATTATGTCTTGTTTCATGCAAGAGAGTTTCTGATACACGTTCCAAGACTTAGCAGATAGGTTATTCTCTCCTGATGGTGATTCTTTCATTATATCTAAAAGGACAAAAACGATGTCTAGTTAGGTAGAGTATACAGCTTTTCCTCATATTCAAAAACTTTGTGTGGTTAAATGTTAAAAAAAATTATGAAGAACGCCCTCTGGGTCATCGAACAGATCTTTTTGGTCAACTGCTGTTGTCTGTTTAGAACCCTTTTAAACCAGTGTCAGCCACAACTTTAGCTTGATGGGTGAGATAGATCATAACAGAACCTGGCTTCGATATTTCTATGTATGGAGCTCATTCCACTTGAGGGGCAATGGCTTTTAAAGCTTTTGTTTTAGGTTCCAGTTTGGAAGATTTTCCTCAAGCGGCTGATTGGTCACCTGATTCAATGTTGAAACAATTTTGTTACAAACCTATTGTTCATGCTTCTTCTGTTGTTGTTAATCAGGAGGCCAGGATTATCCCACCCCTTTTGGGTGTCGTCAAATGTTCTTGTACAAGGCATCTATTTAATGCTTCATTGGTGTTTGAATTTATTTTTTGGTAATGTTCTGTGTTTTACCCACCCTGGAATGCTAGAACTGTTTCAAACAATGTTTTTTCATTTCAAGATCAAATCAAAAAATCAGGGTGATGGGTTTGCACCAAGCATATTTATATTTCACAGTTGTGCAGGTGTTTTTCTAGCTGCAGAATCCTGACAGCAGTGTTAAACATTGTACTATACCAGTGACTTGTGGATGAATGATAGCAGTATACACCTGATGTGTGTTGGCTAATTGTTTTCACCTCCATATCACACTATAAAATACACCCTATTACAGACAATGATCCTTTGCCATTCCATTGCAGCACAACATTGTGAAGCAGAAAGTTTGTCAGTGTAGTCAGATATTTGTTTTGATGTCTCGTTCTCTTGTCCCCTTTCTCCTCTCATTTATTTTCTTGTGAGTTAAAAAATATATTTCAATATTTGTGTGATAGTGACAGGAAGAAGAAATCCTCTTTTTGTAGAAAGAGAATTGTCAGTCATGGTGGATGAAAGAGTGGAGCTGCTATTGTTTGGAGCCCAAGTCCAAAACACAACCATAGCTCAGAAGAGGCAATTATGGTCCAGAATAGTTGACAGAGTTAATACTCTAGCAAACAACCTGTGCACACAGAGGAAAATTAGGAAGAGGTGGAATGATCTGTGGGGGAGAGTTCATTCCTTGCCTTGCAAGTGTCACCTGGAGGCTCAGAGGACTGATCATGGTTCTCCCAGTCCCCCTCATAACTATATCCCTGGGATGAGAAGGTCCTGCAGAGCCTACATCCTGAAGGCTAGCCAGGAACACTTGGTGGAGTGGAGACTGGTAAGTTATACTTTTGAATGTGTCTCTAAACATAATTGTATGTTTTGCTTCTGATTTAGCTATTGCTAAAGTGTTTGGCACCTCTGTTAAAAATATAAATAACAATTTAAAATTATCAAATTAATTTTTACCTTCATATTTGTGTCATTGTTGTAGTGTTTCTTGGTTTACTGCTGTTCAATATGTGTTGTCAATATATATGTTTTTCTCCATGGATTATTTGTTATTTTTGTTTGTTTGAATGTATTTTGTTGTAATTAGGAAAACAGGTCCCAATCTGCATTGAATGTCGCAGGAATGTATGGTGCTTGCAAGTAGTGATTTTTCACATAATAACATATTTCACATATGTTTTTCATATTGTAAATGTCTCTTCATATTAATTGCATATTTGTTTACTAAATATGTTCAGTTTACAATTTTACAAGTGTTGTTAATGATTATCTGACTACAACTACCATGGTGCCTTGTTGTTGTATTTAGAAAATAATACTGCAATGTGACGTTGGTCATTCTCTCTTTTCTTTCATGTATGCAGACATGTTAAAGTGTTCTGTATATATCAATCTGCACTCAATCTACACTTTATGTTATGTATTATAATATAATTATTTTGTTAACTTTTGTATATTGTCACTTTCCTGTTTTTTCATTGAATTGATGTTATTTGTTTCCCAATTTTAAGTGTGTTGACTTAAAGATTTTCAGATATGTTATGTTGTATGTGGAATATAAATTGTATAGATCATAAATGTTCTTTGCAATGTTTACAAGATGCCTAATGCTATTTATCTGTTCGAGTTGTATAATCATGTTAATTGTAGCCTGCTAGGCCTTGGAATGGTTTGGTTCAAATTTCTCCTCTCTACTGTGTTGTGTTGAATGTTTGGAATATTTTATGTACAGTTTCTAAATAATATTTTTCTTTTCAGGACATCTCTTTACCTGCTTTTTTGAAGTGTTTATGTATGTAATTTAAAATTGTGGAAATTATCATAAAAGCACTGAAAGGTCTAATCAGTCTATTAATTAACATTTTCTTTCTAGGCTGCTTTATTTGTAACTTTAAAGCTGTGTGATGTATAATCCAGGCTTTTACAATTTGGATATTTTGTAATTCTTCTTAGGCACAACACCCAGAGTACATGGATAACCATCTGCCACTGAGAATACCTCTACTCCAGACCAAGAACAAGCCTTCAGTGAGGACTCCACTCATGCAAGTCCAGATGATGATTAGCTGCCTCGTCCATCTGGTGTACTTGGGTAGACAGCTCCAGTGAATCTCACTTGGCCTACACCTACACCTCCAAACCCAGTTGTTACCACACCTCAGCCGTAAGACACCTCCACTTCCTATATCCAACGGAACATCACCCCATCTTGTGCTCCCCAGTCCTGGCTGCTGTTGACCACCCAACACCACCACCACCTCCAGTTCAGCCATGACCCAATGGGATGGGATACAATTGGTTGATGGCAGCAAGAAGTGGGGTTCTGGTCCAGGAGAGGGAATCTATCAACCAAATCTTGGGATCCCTCCATCAGTCCCAAGAGATGATGGGACTGGTCATTACAGAGCTCCAGGACATGAAGCAGGTGCAGAAGAAGCACAATGTACAGATGGAGAATCTAAACTCTATCTCTATTTTGGGTTCCCTGACTGGGATGCTGTATGCATTTTTAATCACATGTGCAGGGCTTTTCCAGCTACATCTTCCCTTTTCTGTGGTCCAAAACAATTAGGTAAACTACATCTGCCTCATCCACAGTAAGAAAGGTCCTACTAAAAGTGGAAACACCTGCACCCATCTCAGTCCCTAAAAGTGTTGATCCATCAGCCACCCTCAGGAGAGAACGTTCATCTGGACCACCAGGAGATGATGGCAAGACCTCCACCACCACCAGCAAGAGTCACAGAACCTCGTGTTCCATTCACTCAGTGGACTATATTCTGGACATATTTACCTTTTTGATGCCAGTAGTGTTCTTTGCTTTGGATTTCTAACAATTTCTGGGTCTACAATAATAGTTCAAATCACCATGATTGACTTTATAATTTTTTCTTTGAGTTGTTATTTTCATCCTCTTTCAGTTTAATTGGGTCTGTTGAAGAAAAGAAAAACCAAAAAAAGCCAAAGACTGGTGTTGCATTTCTTTTATCAATGTGTTTTTTTAAACTTCCATTATACATTTTAAAATGTAAATAATTAGAATGTGTGCCATTGTAAAATAAATTCCACGTAGGTAATGTTTCTCACATTTTTTAAAATGATAAAAAAGAACAAACAACAAATCAACAACTAGTATTTTCAAAATTTTAATAAATAATTGTTTGTCATTAAAACCCATGCTTAACCCAAATACTCTGTGATATTTTTATATTTACTGTTCCAGAGTGTGCCACCACGAAACAATGGGATATAATTCAAAACATTAGCTTCAACAGGAAAACTATTATTGACTTATGTACTTATGTAATTAGCTGGAGCCAGTCCTTCTAGTTCACATCAAAAACATCAACAGTCAATATCACACCATAACTATGTTTTTTGGCCACAAAATCATTCCAATACAGTGTAGCAGTATCTGGTAGAATGTCACAACCAACGTGTAGCGGTACGCTACAGGAAGTTCTTTCTTCAGTGATGACACACATCAGTAGCTTCATACACTTTACACAAAATGAGGATTTTGCCAATGCGAAGGGACATTAGTATTCTTTGGGTTAACTAACACACTTGGTGGCAACAAGCAACAGAAATCAAGTCTAATGCAATCTCAACAAATTCAATACAATCTCTGTGCAACCTGTCTTAGTATAATATATGTACACCCAAAGTGTGTGTGTGTCCTTCACAGGATCAACCCATGTTCCCTTTGTACTTTGCATCAGCAGCATACAACTACAAGCGTCACAACTTTGAAATGTCCAAACGAAGATAACATGTTGAAGGAACCTATAACAGAATTAAACCAAAAGATTCTTTAAATGTGATTAAACAAACACATTGCAAATAAATAATGTTGAACAATCAAAGAAAAACAACTTAAATGAACACAGTATTCAAAGTGTCAACAGTTTGATCAATATCAATGGAATTTCGTAAACTTTCCCTCTCTAAAAAATTTCTAGCACAGACTTTCAGCCTCATTAGATTACAAGTTAGTTTAACATTTAATGTAATTATATGCAAAGATATACTTACATCCATATGAGACAATTTTCAAATCCTTCCTCTTCACAGCTATCATCTTCATTTGGCATTTCAACATCCTTACCGGGTGGCTAATTATGGTCTCCATCCTCTGCAATGTATGGGATGTTCCGTTGCATGGCTATGTTGAGCAACTTGCAGCATACAATGGTTATTTTGCACACCTTATCGGGTGATTAGAAGAGGGCTCTACCAGTCTTATCCAGACATCTAAATCGTTTTTTTAGGAGCCCAAAGGTGTGCTTCACTGGCTTCTGTGTTCTTTCATGGGCCTCATAGAAGCAAACTTCCCCTGGTGCTGTTGGACTCTCAAGCGGTGCTAACATCCATGGTCGATGAGGATAAGCTAAGTCTAATATATGAATACAAAATTTAAATGAGTCAAAACATATAACCTCATTGTAGATCCTTAAACTAGAAATTATCTATTGATAGCTTGTACTTACCAAGAAGCCAGGCCCTTTCAGGTCCAAGTTTTGACATATGCAGGGGTATGCGGCTGTTCTGTAGCACAAAGCAATCATCTTGATTCTGGGAAACAGACACATACGCTTTAGATGTACAAATCAGGTAAGCAGACATCTTGCACATTGATTGAATGGAAGTTCTATTGATTGTGGTAGACCTGTTTTCTGTCGTGTGGTGGCACTAAGGCAACATGTGTGCCATCAGTTGCTCTAACCACACGTGGTAGGTGACCCAAAGCATAAAATTCTCCCTTCACACTTGCAAAATCCTCATTTCATGTAAACAGTATGAAGCTGTTGATGTGTCTCATCATTGAAAAAAAACGAAAGTTGTTGTGATATTCCACCAGATACTGCTACAATGTTCTGGAATGATCTTGTGGCCACAAACCATAGTACTTCCATGATTTTTGCTATTAATTTTATTTATGTGGGTTTCCTATTGAGAGGCAGAAGGTTGTGCTCTAGCTGATGACATGCATCAATAATAGTTTACCTATTCAATCTGATTTTTTTCCTCCATGGTGGTAAGGTCTGTAAATGGTGGACACACTTGAGGCAGTCATCTTCTACCTCTCGGTGGATTCATATCTGTGTATCAATAAAATAGACATTTTCTTTACCTTTGCAAACATTTCTTTGATATTTAGCACAAATCTCATGTAGTACTTAAAATCTATTTGGTTTCTTAACATATCTGTACACAACATTTATGAGAGATTTTCAAATTTGAAATAACATTTTGACATGTCTATTATTTTTTCAAGAAATATGTAAATAATACATTTGAAATATATTGCACACATTTTTTTATTCTGTCAACAGAAGTATAAACAAAACCACACAACTACTACATTTAACCACAGAAACACACTACACAATACCGTTTTTTCTTTTTTTGAAATGAATAACATTAGCATTTTTCTATATGCAAACAAACTAGCCACCATTTTGAGTGGTGGTGTTGCACTTAATATTCACAATTATACTATTTTGCAATCTGAAATGATGGTTGTCTGACCTCAACATGAGGACATTTACAATCAGACAGCCATGGGAAGAATTTGACTGTGTTGTGGGTGTAAAAAGCCACACGTACACACACATAGGCTAATGTGTGTGTGTGAGACAGCAACGTACGAAAGCCCATTGATGTGTCTGACTCCGTTGATGATCATGTACATTGTGTAAATGAATGCAATGTTTATAAAAAAGCTCACTTGCCTCCTAGCACTGCAGCCAACAACACCTTAACAACTGTTGCTGCTGTTTATGACCCCTGGAAGCCACAATGCCAGGGGGCAGGTGACACAGCCCCTATGAAGTCCTGTCCTTGTACATCCAGCTGTATGGCTCACCAGATGAACAGGTACATGTTTAAGATGAAAATGCAATTCTGACCAATTTGTTTTTTTATGTAAACACAAGCTAGAATGTCCCTTTTAGTTCCTGAGTAAAGTGTAGTGATTGAAGTGAAGTTTCAGTTCTTTTTAAAATGTATTTGAAAAATTATGGTGTATATTTTGAAACACAATATAATTAGAAAAACATACAACTTTAGTATGTGTTGTGTGTTTGACGCCCTCTGGTGTGCAGTAATCTCTGTGCATGTGTGTATATAAAATTTCATATGAAACCTAGAAACTTAAGAGTGTGTTAATTGAGAATTATTTTTTCATTTACAATACAAATTAACATATGTATATATTTTTTTACATATCATATAATAATTAATTTTACTAAATCCATTATTCCACAAATCACTCAGCCTAGGTTAGCTGTCTCCAACCAGCCAATTATGAGCTACCAGTGGCTCCTAGACTCCTTCAGAGTAGCCCACGCCTTGAGTTAAATAAGCACAAGGCCAAATGTACCTTTTCAAGTTCATGGAAGGCTATGTTCAACTTACACTATTATCATCAGGCTCCAGATAGCAAGGACTGGTAATGAGCAGTTCTCTGTCAGGTTTAGGGACCAGGTTGGTGCTGGGTCACAGAGGTGAACAACTGAAGCCCTGAGATATTTAGGGGCATATTTATACTTTTTGACGCAAAACTGCGCTGATGCAGTTTTGCATCAAAAAGTTTAACACCAGCTAACACCATTTCTTTGTGCCACCCAGTGACGGAAACCACGAGTTAGAGTCATTTTCTTTTCGCTCTAACCATTGCGCCACGTCGTAAAGAAAAATTATTTTAATGAGGCGAAAATGACTTTAATCTGGTTTAAGACGTTGCAAACCGGATACTCGCCATTTTTCCCCACAATAGCGCCAAAAAGCAGCGCAAACACAGTAAAATGTGCAAAGGAGCCCCAGAATTGATCCCAGAAGCCATGAGAGACCCCAGGAAGACTCCAACCAACCAGGAACCAGCCAGGGCGACCCAGACAAGACCCAGGAGAGGGAGAAGAAGAAAAGGAAGTGTTGGGTCAGTGCAGAGGAGCAGGAAATACTGGTGAAAGAGGTGAACACCAGCATTAACTTTTTGTCACCTCAAAATTGCCAATTGGTAGGAGAGAGGCAATTTGGCAACAAATTGTGGACAAGATAAACAGTGTGGCAGAAGTACAGAGAACACTCACTGAGTGCAAGAAACATTGGCATGACTGCAAGGGCAGGACCAAGGAAAAGATGGCAAGGAACAAGAAGGCAGCACTGCAGTCTGGAGATGGTAGTCCAGCACAGGCCCTGGACCACCTGGAGGAGATGGTGGCAGCCGTCATCCCAGAGGAGATCGTCATGGGGATTCAAGGACAGGATAGCGCAGACTACCAGGAAACCACACAGGGTACATTGCATGGGGGCCAAAAATGCCTAAATGTTAACTGTAAACGGGGGGCATACCTACTACACAAGGCATGTCAACCATGAAAATCAGGTAGTGGAAAGGGCAAAGGGGCACAGCACGGGTGCATGGGCTGTGCAGGGGAAACCAGGGGCACAGCACAACACTACACCAACAACCTTTGCATGGGTATACTCTGCCATGCCAAGGATGTTGGAAAGGCAAAGCAAGTCCAGGAGGGTAGGGTACAACGTAAAACTGGCCTGCTGTCACACGACAGCTGGTATTGTCGCTACATGAACTAGGGCTCAATTTCCAGTCTCAGGCCATAGCCGCAAGTGGTATTTACCATTGACAACAGTTGCCACTACCACCTGTGCTGTGTGTGCAGGTCAAGTAGCTAATGGCAGTTAAGTGCCCAGGGATCAAATACACCCAAAATAGAGGGTTCCGGATGACGACGTTATCAATTCCCTGTAATTCCTAACAAAGTGGAAATCCTGTCAAATGCTCATGTCTATAGGCACTATAAACATCAGGTATTGTTACTTACATTATGAAGTACACAGCAGTAATGTCATACCCATGCTGCACATTTCACGGTCTACCCCGTGCCTGTGTTACAATAGCTGCAATGCTACCTTGCAACATCCCAACTGTCATACTGCTAAGACAACAGCATTGAGGGGGAGGACATATGTTTCTAGCCAGTTAGACACACCCACACCGTCATAAGAGGAAATGGAACACTGCCAGGGCCATCACTGTAATCCAATACAGCACACATTCCCCAACATCAACATTACACACTACCAATGCTGATACCTGTATCGTGCCATGCCAATGCTATACATAGTATGTGCTAGGTCTCAGCAACATATAGGTGTATCTGAAATATCAGAGACTGGGTCAGTTCCATATTATTTGGTGTGGTACAAGTAACATCAGAACACCCACAGCCATTGCAAGGCCTCACCATGCTAATGGAAGTAGACAGAGGGTTGAGTAGGACAAGAAGGTGGCAACATACAATTTGGACAGAACCTACACCTAGAGGATGTGAGGCAACAATTCCCAAAACTGCCCACACTACATGTGACATGCAGGTAGGGCATAGGCCTGGGGGAATGCTAATAATAATGACAGGAACAATGAACAGAAACCAAGATTACAATGTTCCACTAATAGGAAGTCAGTAACGTCACATTACAACTGCCACAACACAGACACACTAATTGTACAATATCTCATTGCAGAGGACGATGGCTGTCCTGGGGATATGCCTGTCCTGGACTTCCCTGATGACATGGATGACGAGCTGACAACCATTAGCCAGCAGAACCTCCAAGATGTCCTTGGAACCCTCCAGATACCACTTTCTGTCGCAAGGAGGAGTTCAGATACAGCAACCATCACAGAGGATCCATCCACCACCCCAATAGTACGACCTGCCAGCTCCAACCCAGCTGAGGACTCTGAGGACACTGGTACTACCTTTGAGAGGACAGTAGGGGGAGTACACCGGGAGCTGGCCAAGGAGGTCCTGGTAGGGGTGCAAAATATGGTAGCCAGTCTTGAGGGGATGCGCACGTGCATGATGTCATCTGCAGAACAGGCAACAGCCATGCAATCCCTCCTGCAAGGACTACAACAATGTGTAAGGGAATTCACCACAGCAGTTAGGGAGTTGCCACAACACCTGGCATCCCAAACCTTTCACTGCATACACAAATGCAATCATGACCCCCTCAGGGCCGACCTGCCTGCCTACCACAGTGATGTAGCTGATACACTCAAGAACCAGTAGCTCCTCCTTGCTGCAGTAATGCCCTCAATAGCCCCACAGTTGGCAGCTACCAGGAATTCTGACTCCACGTCTTCAAACACTGAAGTGTGTGTTGCCCCTTCAAACCCACCACCACCAAGGGCAGAGGAGATGACACACACATCAGAAGATGAAGACGTGGAACAGATCACTTTTACCCGTAGGAGTAGCACCAGTCCATGCCAAATGGGCACTGATATCCTAGGTCCTGTGCTTGTTAACATGCAAGTCTTGCTACAGTTGGTCACATGCACTGTTCTCCAGCAGACTGTTTACCTTGACACTATGCTCTGTAATTGTCTCTCCATACCTCATTGGCAATTCATGTTCCTCTGCACTGTATGACACTTTACTCCAGCATGTACATTGACATGTCCCATTGCACTTGTGTTGCATCACAATAGAAGGCATCACACTAATGGACTCACAATCCTGGACTATGTAAATATTGCACCACAGCACTTTAAAATAAATAGCACTTACATAACCACTTTGTCTCTGTGCAATGTGACACATCAACTGTGTAGGAGATTAGTGATATATGTCACATGTCAATGGCCATAGAATCAAAAATACAACAGTGTAGAAAGAATGTGGGCTGATAACTATGCACTGGGGTCTGGATTTTATCATCATCTGTGGTTCCTTAGGCTTATTTCTAAAGTGAAATGAAAACCAACAGCATAATGCTGTGTAGGACAGTAAAAGTCAGTTTCAAGGTATGTATAAGCTGAAACTCAATGTGACCCACATTCCCTTCAAGACAATCTTTATGTAAGTGACATCTGACTATAAACTTCCATCACCCAAACACACTATCCAGCAGGAATGGATGTGTACGAGTATATGGACAAATATGTAACCTTGGAGTACAATGTAAGAAACGATAGGTGTGATTTGTGTGTACAATACTACATAAGATTATAACATCACTCAGCTTATCAGGGTTCACATGAACATCAGGCTGTAGGCAGACCCACAGTGCGCAAGATTCCAATTCAGGACTCAAACGATGACAGATTTAAAAACACATCCAACCTTCACAACACATTGGGAACCATAGTAATGGTGGGTGCAATAGATGGCAGATGCATAGAGAAGTAGCTTTGGTTTAGCTGCCAATGTGACATCTCATTTGGAATTGGGAATAACCATGTCAATAATGGGATTCTGATGCAGGATGGAACACAAATGCAAATACTAAATTGACACTGTACACCCATGCCAAGGCCCTGATCCGCAAGCATATGACACATACTGTAAAGGAGTACCTAAAACTTTATTTCACAGTAATAAAGGAAACTTAAACTGGGGAAAACACCTTAACTAACCTAACCTATCTTAACTACACATTACCCACAACTGACCCTAACTACCCGAACTTAAACTTACTTATCACATTTAACTAAACACTTTAAACATCAACCCTGTCACCCCCCTTATATGACAGGACACATGTAGGACAACAAATACCAACCTAAACACATACTAACTTATCCTAAACAAATATATATATATTTGGTATTTTTATATATACACATAAACCCAAACATCATCCTCCACCCACCCTCCCACCCACAAAAAAAAACATGTACTAATATAACCCCCTCCACCCTGAACCTACTTATACTAACTAAACTAACAGCCTATTCTAACCTAACACTAAGCCCCCTAAACCCACTAAAGATAAGAACCAGGAAAGAGGAGGGAGGGAGGTGGAAGGAATCATGAGTGAGGATCTAAAAGTCACAAATTGGCCATCTGCAGGATCTTCTTAATACCCTGCAGTCTGCTTCTATTGTGGGACACCTCCTACTGCAGCCTGTCCATCCTGCACAACATCCGTTGCATGTCACGTCTCAGTATCGGAAATTCAACATTGTCTATCAGAGCAGCTGGGGTTGCTTGTGTTCCACTTGTTGATGCTACTGTTGGTGCCGGTGCCGTGGTTGGAGGGGGAGGTGCAGGAGGTGCTGCTTGTGGGCCTGGAACAGATGAGGTTGAGGGACCGGCTACAATGGCTGTCATCCTTTGAGCAACTGTATTCTGAGCTGTAGTGGTGGTTGTGGCTGTTGTGGGCAAGGCTGGCCCCCCTTGGGCAAATGCCCTCCAGACCCCTGTGGCTGTCTCATGGCGATAACAGTGTGCCATATTGTGGAACCCAGCCTCCACATCTAGTATGTGGTGGTAACGCATTGCCCACCTCTGGAATTCCCTGATCTCATGGGCATTCATGTTGGCAGCTGTCATAATAGAGAAAGTCAAACATTAGTGACATCATTGTGTGATACATCTACAGATGATATTCTAACACTTCCTCAAAAATAGCACAAACAGTCCAAATCACAGTACAGATCATAGAATGTCCTTGATGAATGACATGGCAATGCAGCCTACACATCTACTATCTAACAGCACAGCAATGCACAACAAGGTGTGTACATAATTAAATGAACTGTGCATCATTATACTGCTATTAGTCACATAACAAATGCTGCAAGCACTCCACATGTGTCAGGCCAACTAATGACTATCTTCTGGATGACAATCAAAGCCCACAAGACCTGTGATTTGTAAATGGAATTGCCTGGACAGTATGCAGTTGCTCATCATGAGGGGGCATCGTAGGTTGGAACAAATGATTGTTTGCATTACATGTCTGTCTTCTACACTGGGATCCTCACACCTAGGTACACATATTTCCTAACCCTAACCCTGTGCTTTGGGGGGATGGACATGCAACACATACTTTCACACATCAAGGACAGCCAGGAAGCTTTGGACAGCTGTCCATGGGTTTAGTCAGTCCACCACAGGTAAGAAGGGCTGCCAACTAGGATTGACTCAAACATAGGACAATCGTATCCACATTTATGTTTCTAATTGTGGACAATTGTCAACATCATTCTATCTCACTGATACTGTCATAGTTTGGACTCTTGCTCTGAGAAAGACTACTGGTTTAAGGATAACAGTACTTTTGTTTGTAGGCGACTGAGTCTTTCCTACAACAAGTTGCAACTGTTGTCCCAACCTTACCGGCTCACTAGCATCACCTCACCACAAACACAATAGTAAAAGGTGATTTATGGAAGTCGCTTACGCATGGACTCAAAGTAAGATATCTCAGGGTATGTCGTGGTTGAACGGAGATTACCCTTTTCTCACAGATATATTATGTCTCATACAAACACAGGCAATGACACAGATGCAGTAAAGTTATAATAGCTTTTTATTTAACATAACTGCAATTTGCGATAAGTTGCATGGACTGAAATGATTAGGATAATGAATATAGCAAGTAACAGTATTGTGAAGAAGAGAGTCATTGTTATGAAGACCCCCACCATTTTGCAATATATGAAAGAAATATATATATGTATATATAAGATGGAATATGCCCTAATACCCTAATGGGAATAGGCCTAACCTCCTACCTAAAGGAGAGCTGGGTTTGCTAAACCTAATCTGCCAAAGCCGTGTCCATGAGAGGAGCCCTCAACCCTCGTTACCTTGGAATGAGGTCTCTATCTCAGACTCCGTAGGGACACGAAGACTGGGTCAGCGTCAAGACGACTGCAGCATCGGTATCAGCGATGGTGGTGATGCCCTCTGGTCGGAATCCCTCTGATTATCTGTCTAAAGTGTGATGTATTTATACAGATCTACAAGGTCCCCTGACGTAGGTGTATTCCAAAACAATAGATAACAGGCATGCTTGGGACGGCAATTAATATCAACAATCCCTAGAAAGTATAGAGAGGGAAAATCCCTAAGTGTGAACACCTACTGTTTGTTAGTCTTTGGTGCTTGATCTTGACGCCTTGGCACGGTGACACTGATAATGTAACTCATAACAAGTGGCCTAACTATCAACAATGCAGCCATCTTAGAAGAAATAAATAATTAAATGGGCTAAGAGAGAGCAAGCTAAGTAGGTTAAAAGTCACTAGGTGACGGGGGCACGAGTCTACAAGCCAACGGCTAAGCTAACTCCTGCTATCCCATTAAAACGAACTAGGATTCACTACACCCTCCCCATTGCCGTAACAGGTATGATGAAGGTACAGGAACCCAAATGCTAAAAAGCTGCTTCTGAACTAAAAGCTAAAGGCAAAAACAAGCTAATAATAATTTAAAAATCGCTGTGCGTGAAAACACGTTAAAACAAACCTGTCTAAAAATACATACAGAGATGCTAATATCAACCATGACAAGTACAGAAAACGTCTATAATAATTGCATAATTTGGAATCTGGAATGGCAAGTAAATTCAGCAAATTATGGGCCTGATTCTGACCCTGGCGGCCGGTGACCGCCAGGGTCACCGGCCACGGGAGCACCGCCGACAGACCGGCGGTGCTCCGAAGGGCATTCTGACCGCGGCGGTTCAGCCGCTGTCAGAAAGGGTAAACCGGCGGTCACCCGCCGGTTTACCGCTGCCCTTCTGAATCCTCCATGGCGGGGGAGCGCGCTCCGCCGCCATGGGGATTCAGACACCCCCTACCGCCATCCTGTTCATGGCGGGAAACCCGCCATGAACAGGATGGCGGTAGGGGGTGCCGCGGGGCCCCTGGGGGCCCCTGCAGTGCCCATGCCAATGGCATGGGCACTGCAGGGGCCCCCGTAAGAGGGCCCCGCAAAGTATTTCAGTGTCTGCTATGCAGACACTGAAATACCCGACGGGTGCCACTGCACCCGTCGCACCTTCCCACTACGCCGGCTCAATTCTGAGCCGGCGTCCTCGTGGGAAGGTTGATTTGCCCTGGGCTGGCGGGCGGCCTTTTGGCGGCCGCCCGCCAGCCCAGGGCAAATCTCAGAATCACCGCAGCGGTCTTTCGACCGCGGTGCGGTGTTCTGACGGGGTTACTTTGGCGGGCGGCCTCCGCCGCCCGCCAAAGTAAGAATGACCCCCTATGTGTTATACGCATGATCTTGAAGAATGTCATCGAAGTCACCAGTCAAGGACCTCAAAAATGAGTCAGCATCGTCCGAAGTGAAGTCTAATGCTGGGCGGACAAACGGATCCACAGAGCAGAAGTGAGCCATATTCCCCGGTGCATCAATACTTGCTGCAGTGTCTTCATCCATGTTAGATCTTATAACAGAAGGCTCATAGGTGGTCTCACGGAGCAACCTCAGTCTCAAGGGGCATGACCGTGTATAAACCCTCATCGGGGACATCAGCAGTTCGTGGTCCACAGGAGATGTCGGTGCAACAGCAAGACAGACCATAGGCAGATGCTCAAAGAGACACCATATGCAGCGGAAGACCGGTTGTACACACCAGAGAAGTGGCCGGAATGATAACGACCAGTCAAGCTCCAGTTCCACCAGCAAAGGTGTACCGAAGATCCGAACCATGCGCTCACGGCACAGTGGAGTTGGCAGGAGCGGCTCCATTGCTCTGCACTGCTGTGAAGAAACAACCACCGCGAATCAGAAGAAATAGCAGTAGTAGTCCGCCAATTAAAGCCAAAGCAATTGGAAAGCCACCAAACACACTTGAAAAGAGAGAATGGATGGCTGATGGGATGACTCCGAAGACAGTCTGGAAGATGGACACAAAACCAGACCCGATAGCCTCAAAGAAATGCACAATCCCAGTGGTGCTTGAAGCATTGAATATTCTGGATACCAGCTCTCCAAAGTGTTTGGGGAAATCGGTATTTAAAAGGGATTGTATCTCGGCTGATGATCTAGCAATCTGGAGAGCATACGTCTCTTTTGGGGATGTCAATGCGACCTGTTTCTGAAATAATAGCGCCTTTAGTCTACTCAACTTGTCATAGTTCACATTAATAGTATATATGTGGGGCCACATGTCAGATACTTTTATCTCTCGTGTGGGGGGAAACAAAACATGTCCACAACACGTAACGACCTTCGTGACCGAGATTGCGTAGGCAATTCCAGGTAGCAAGCCGCAACAGCTTTGATCGTTCAGTACCACATAACTGCCATTGGAAAGTACATGAAATACTGGACAAATCAAGGGGACGGGAGTATCCTTCAGAAAACAGGCCAAATTTGTGACCCCCGCATTGCAAAGACCGTGAAGAGACACCTGTTTGCATATCATAGAATGACGAACAGCAGTCTCACATTCACTTCCACTAAGAAAGACCTCCTGCTCACCGTTCAGACATCTATAGTCAAAGGCCAACTCCCACTCTTCCTTAAAAAAGCTATCTCCTAGCTGCTCATATCGTCCCACTGCAAGATGTTTCAGGCAGCTCTAGAAACGAAACGTTGAAATCGGTAAATTAATAATGCCGTGCAAGAGCTAGATATTTGAAGGACTCTCTGCTACTGTGAAGGGCAACTTATCTAACTTTTCTACTTGAAGCAGGGTGAAACTAGCCTCCCTTTTAGCCATTGTCTCTTGTTCCCTGGAAAAATTTAAAGCAGTGAACAGCTCACACTCATCAATGTACCTCCATGGAATATGGCCACTTTTCAGCGTCTGTAATGTCCAACCCAGCTGCATGATGGAACAGAGCTGTGTTTACCCATGATATAACCGGGACAAGTCTGTCTGAGTGATATCAATAGCAGACGACACTTTATTCGATAGTGAATAAATCCTGTTGGACAGCGCGTTCATGCCATTGTCGACAACAGCTAATGTTTTTTCCAAATTCTCTTTATATAGTTGCCTTAAATGTGCAGCAGCCTCAATCTGGGAAAGTTTCCAAATTTCATTGTACATAGCATATAAAAAACGTTTCGAGTGCTGTTTTCTAGGACCTAACAGGAAATCCTGTAAGTCTATACTGTCAGAAAGAGTGTTCAGGTGTTTTTTAGCCGCTGCTAATGTGTTAGTCTGCACCTATTGCTGGCACAGCTTACCCACACTGTATGTTGTAATTATACCTGTATGTTGACCTGATAGAAAGCGAGGTTCAGGCCTGTTAATTGAAAAAAACCCTGAAGAGTTTAAGAAACGCTTTTGACACTCATCAGTGTCGGAGGGCCATACCAACCACCCGCCTGGACGGGAAAGTGAAGAATTATAGGTACCAGCCTAAACTATTGCACCTAGCCTGTCTTCTGAGACATTAAGAAAGTGTTGCCAATCTCTAAATTTTGTCAGAGTAGGGATACTGGGCGTGTTCAGGTCTTTAATTTTTGCTAACCCCAGACAGGATTTATGCTCAATAGTGTCATTTAAGAAAATCATTTGCACAGGAATCAGGCATGCCTGAAACAAAGCCTCCTTACCCTGTATCTGCCAATCTTGTGTTCCCCATACACTTTTCAAATCAATAGTATTTTTCCAATATTCGTAACCCTCAAGCGAGAGCCGGGAAACAAAGGGATCTGAGTAAATCAGTTTTGCATCTGTTAGCAAAAGTTTTCTAATTTGTGCTGGAGTTATTTTAAAATAATACGACTCTGCTTTTTTTGTGTCATGCCCGGAAAAGTATGTAAATTTATCACTATAGTACTTTCGACTCCCCACCTGTGGTGTCGAACAGTGTTCCCACTGTGTATAGTTCAAGAGAAGCCTATATCTAGCTGCACGGTGTAGGTAGTGATGTCCCCAATTGTTGTAGCAGAACATTTCCCCATAATTCAATGTATAATCATATACATCATCACTTCCAAAAACGGAATAGTCCTTCATTTCAGCTAGCATGGAATCAACTGTTTGGACATCCCAATCATCAGAGACAACATTAGGTGTAATAACATCAGACATTGAAATTTGGAACACATATGGTATCTGAATAATCTCTGTAGGCCCGTATATATCGAATGGAACTTTGTCCCACACAATCCCATCAGTAATTGGTATAGCTGTAATATTTACAGGGGAGAAATCTCGTCAGACCTTATGTGAAGAATGATGTGGTGTTAAAATTTCATCAACAGGCTCCACAGAGGAGCGATCAGGAATATAGTGACCATTAATCAGCAAAAAGAAAACAGTCACAAAACCATAAAAATAATGCAATAAATGTCAAACAGAACCATAGATAGTTCCATGGGTAGATCAAATAGTTCTTTTTAAGCCATCGATACAGCTTACTACTTTTTGTAAGTTCGTCAGACACAGTTGAGGATGAATCCGAAGAAAAATCATCAATGTCAATGAAATAGCCAGAGGAAGTCTCTGCAAACACAGGACCCGCTGAATTCTGATCCACCGCTCGTGGAGGTTCTTGATAGACAACATCATTAGTCGTGGAAGTGTTTGTGTAAAATACAGCCACATCTTGAAGCGGGGTGGTCACCGAAGATGTGACTGGAACCAACAAAGTTCATTTTCCGCCCTCCCCATGGTCGAGGAAGTGTCTGGAACAGCAGTAGACATTGTGGCATAGTCAGTAACAGTGATATTCATCCTACTATGTAGATGGATATCCTGTTGGGTAGTGAGAGGGGATCGGGAACCACCCAAGGGACCTCCTGGTCTACTGTGGAGAATCGGCCACATGGTGTAATTTGATGTCATCAATGGAGATGAAACTATTCAATTTATAACCAGACAGTGGTGGTAGGATGACAGTCCTAGTGCTTTTTATTCCCAAGACTGGTATAGGTGCTCTGTATGATGGACCGAACTCCTTTTTCACAGCGACCTTCTCACGAACCAGATCCCCAACGTTAGGAATCCAGCCAGTCGAAGTTTTCGCCAATTCCCTTATTCCTAAGGTGGCAGCACTTGCAGATGATTTATCATCACAAAATTGTTGAAGCTCCTGTAAAACAGTGAGACGTTCTTTTATGTCAAAAGGCGTTTCTGCTGCCACCTTACCAGGGGCATCAAGATCGGGGACATACATAGTTATCCCAAAGAGAACCTCATATGGAGACTTCCCCCCAAGGACCGTCTTGGCAGATTATTCAGAGCTCTCTGGACCCCATAGAGGTGATGTAACCAACTGCGGCCTGAACCTAATACTCTTTTAAGGACTGCTTTAGATCACGATTCCGCCTCTCCACGACCGAATTTCCCTCGGGATGGTATGGTGAGGAGTAATGGAGTTCAACACCCATCGTCCCCATGGTGTCCCTGAATGCTTTAGAGCCAACAGCAGAGCCCTGGTCCGAAAGGAATGCTGCAACCGCATATGTACCGATAAAAATCAGCAAATCTTTTATAACAGTCTGGGCGTCAGCCGACCGCTGTGGCCATACCCACAGGAATCTAGAACAAGAATCCACAGCCACTAGAATGTATTTGTATGCACCATCAGGCTGTAAAGGACCACAATGGTCCAGGTACACACACTGAAGTGGCTTGTCTGACACTAAAATGGATGTCTGTGGAGGGCGTTTGATATTAGAGCCCTTAATCTGCTGGCAAATGTCACAGCAAAGGACATACTGCTTAGTTCGTCTGCATAGACCAGGCCACCAGTATTGTTGCTGTAGAATTGTTATCGTGGCCTGTATACCAGCATGTGCAGAAGCAACACCCTCATGAGCGGCTGTAATCAGCTCTAATCTCTGGTCTTCATTGGGGATCACTCGATCCCCAACCCCAGGAATTGTTGTATAAGCAACATTCTGTGCACTGATATGGTAAGTATAGTTTGTAGGGTATGCTTTCGGAAGGGTCTTGCCTGCAGCCGAAGCTTTAACAGCAATCAATATCTCATTATCCAACTTAGTCCGAGAACGAGTCACTGCAGCCACAGAAGCCGTAGCTACTGATGCTTTGGCTGCTTCATCAGCCAATGTATTGCCAGCAACGTGTATTCCTACACGTTGGTGTCCTAATGTATGAACTACATGGACACATGGTAGCTTATCTTTAAGATCAGCCACCTTTCCCCACAACATTTTATGTTTAAGGGTGTTCCCTTTAGAATCCCTAAACCCGTTCAATCTCCAATGATTGAGATATTCATTGTATGACTGGATGCAGTAATATGAATCACAGACTATCAAAGTCTGGCTTCCTTCCTCAGTATGTTCGAGCACTAGAGGAAGAGCCTTAAGCTCAGCCAACTGGGCTGTGCAGTCCCCTAAGGTCTGCGTGTAGGTATTGTGAGGGTGGAAAATTCCATCTTCCATCACCCCGCACACCGGCTGCACAAGCTGCCGAGTATTGATGTTTAGTACCTACAGCCGGTTGTGCTGATCCGTCAGTATAAATGATAGTATTATAACTGTCTAGTGGCAAGATATGCAGAGGAGCGGGGTACTTCTGTTCATACTGGAGAAATTCCTGTGTCTGAAGTCTTGGATCGAATACATAATCGACATCAGTGGCGGTCAGAGATGTTGCCCATTGAATCCAGCGAGGATGTAATGCCTTAGCGTTTGGAACGCTCGCTTTAGTGACAGCCTCTAAGGCCGGCACCGGGGAGACACAATAATGCGTTTCCCCTGGGCAAGTGGCCTCTCTTTTATGACGCCCATTTGAACTGCTGTCAGAATCTTTTCTGTAGGTGCAAAACGTTTTTCAACATTTGAATATAGATGTGATTTATATGCTATCGGCACTGTGTCATCCTCATTGAAGGTGACATAAGTAAATCCAAGGGCACCAGCAATTATTCTGATGACCAAATTTGTTTTATTGTCACGTGTGTGTAAGTGTTTCACTTCTAGCATGTCCCGTTGCATATCTCTAAGGATGTGTGTGTGTTCAATGGTCCATCGCCTGGTAGAAAAATTGGTCTGAATTAGGTCATAAAGCGGCTTGATGCGTTCTCCATAATCTGGAATGTATGTTCTGCCAAAATTGAAGAAACCCAGTAATGACTGTAATTTCTTAAGTGTTTTCGGAGGCTGTAGTTGAGCACACTTTTCTAGGAAGTGCGGGCCAGGCTCTTCCCCTCGTGCGATAGCTCGTATCCCAGGAACAAAACACTAAGAAAGGCTATCTTGCTTTTCTTAAAATTAAATTTATAACCAAGGTCTGCAAATCCCAAAATTATCCGATCGACCCTCGCAAGATGAATGTCGAGGGCGTCATCAGTGAGATATTTATCATCCACATAGGACAATGCATCTGAATCAAGCTTGTGCAAAATTGATGTTACACGGGCTGAAAACAGGCCTGGGCTATCTTTATAGCCCTGTGGTAAACAACAAAAGCGTTTCTGGGAGCCAAATGAAAATGCACTTAGGTCCCTACTTTCATGCGCTAAATTCTGGCAGAAAAATCCATTAGATATATCAAATGTAGTTTTATATTTTTTACGCACTATATTGTTTATCAGTGCTGTACTGTGTGAATTTTGTATAGCATATGTGCTTGTATGACTATTTAAGTGTCTATAATCAACCACTATTCTATATGAATGATCTGGCTTTGCAACAGGGAATAGTGGATTATTCATTGCCGATGTACAGGGCTCAATTACTTCCTGGTACTCAAGTTGTGATAGTATCTCCTTCACTGGAGCTTTCGCCTTATGTTTAACAGGGTATTGAGGCTGTGGTTGGGGTGTAGACCTAACGGGAATAACATGACAAGGGGACTCCTTGTCCCAACCGACATGATTGCGATATAGCGCAGGTGCCTGCACTAAAGCCCATTCAGCAGCATAGGCTTCTTTCGCTGCTTCTGGAACAAGATCGGAGAAAGAAGGCAAAATGACATTTTCCCCATGAGGGAGCTTGCGGACGTGTTCAGGTGGCCAGTCTCTCTCGGCCAATAGGATATCACTAGTAAGTTCATCCCAAAATATTACACTAATAGTGCGTTTCACGTCTCCCTCTATCTGAATCGTCAAATCATAAACCCTATCGGGGGGGAGAACGCGGCCATCCGCTGTCTCAACAGCGATGTAATCGCTAGTTGCTGTTGCATCCAGATGATCTTTCAGACTCTGGCGACATATTGTGACCTCTGCCGCGCTGTCCAACAGAGTCACGGCCCACTTCTTGTTCCTCAACAGTGTTCTCAATATTACGGGCATTTTTAACTGTCAGTGCTGCCACCTTCCTCTTTTTAAATTGTGGCTTTTACTGAGGAGTCTTTTCTTCTTTTTTAATGGTAGACTGTGGTGAGTCTTTCTTCTCTTTCACGTATTCCGGACGTCGATCTTGACAGCCCCCTCTCTCGCTACGTTTATCCTGTGCGTCCTGAAAGGAATGAGAGGGACGTGAATCATTATATCTGTCTGGAGGTCTAATGTGCTCCCTATTTCTGAGATTATACCTCCTTTCGGAGTACTCCGGATGTGGAGAATCAGCTCTCTTATTTCTTTGAAATCTTTTTGTTTGTCCCAGCGCTTTTTAGAGCCCTCTTGTGCCTGCTTCATACCCTCCTTATGGGTGGTACTTGGTAACTCCAACTTTTTAGGTTTGGCTCCCAAACTATGTCGTCCTATACTAGTATAGGTATCGGAAATAATTTTCGGTAGCTGTCTCTCTTGTTCCTGGTTTGGAGTTTCTCGGAGGCGCTGGTGAATTGCCAGTGCTATCGCTTCCCCTTTAATATTACTCAGTATGATTGAGGATACGGCGTCAAAGTTACGCATAAAGTTAATCCCCAGATCCAGGGCCGGTGCAGCCCCATGTTCATTTTGTATTTGTTTTAACACTTCCGGTAAATTGGCAAGTGTCGGGGTACCATGTGTGGTAGTATACACAGCAGCGAAGACTGTACCCCATGTGGCACAGTCATCCACCGAGGTAACCATCCCAAACAGCAAGCATATAGTGAGCAAATTATGTTTTTCCTGTGGTCCCGTATGGGGAAACACAGCTTCCAGCTGATTAGTTTTCTGGGCTATCCAGAACGGTATTTTCTCCCGCTTCGTGGGCACTTTACCCATAATAGTATGCGCTGTTTGTGGATTAAATCCAGTAGCCAATTGATAACCCCCAGCTACTGGCAGTGCTGGACGCGCTGGTGTTGTGTTCAAAGTTCGCATTACGAACTGAACCAATCGTCTGTATAATGCCACTAATTCATTATACAAAACTCGGAAATCTGCTATCGGCATATTCTGTATGCCTATGTGAGGTGTATATGTGGCAAACATAGGCCATGTAGGTCCCTCATTACTTAAAGGACCTAGTCTCACTCTTCGTAGTACATGTGGTAGGGCGCCTTCAAACCAGTTCTGATGCTCTTGATATGTTAGTGAAATTTCATGATACTGGTATGCTACGTACCATACAGGTACGTTCGCAATTTCATATGTGTGAAATGTGTGCGTTCTTTGGTCAGTCTCAGGAAAGGAGACCCAACAGTAAAACGTTTCTGTTTGGTATGCTTCAGTTGCTTCTATTATCAGAGTAACATCCCCGCCCTCTTCTGTAAGGCCGTGCGCTAATAAATGTTGTTTAAGTGCATGTCTAGCATTCGCAGGAATGTCTATGGTATTAGCCATAGTTGTTTAGAGAAACGGAACACCAAAAATAAGGGAAGTTTTATGAGTTCGAGCTCGAACAACCTACAGCTTAATTAGGTGTTACCTGTTCAGCTGAGGAGGATCCTCCCAAAGACCACGGACGTCTCCGTATAACTGTACTTAGGGTACCTGTTGTCTGTGAGACAGTGATAGTCAGGGTATCCGTAAATTAGTGCCTAAACACCATCGTTGGTGGCGCCATGCCTTAGTTTGGACTCTTACTCTGAGCAAGACTGCTGGTTTAAAGATAACAGTACTTTTGTTTGTAGGCGACTGAGTCTTTCCTACAACAAGTCGCAACTGTTGTCCTAACCTTACCGGCTCACTAGCAGCACCTCACCACAAACACAATAGTAAAAGGTGATTTATGGCAGTCGCTTATGCATGGACTCAAAGTAAGATATCTCAGGGTATGTCGTGGTTGAACGGAGATTCCCCTTTTCTCACAGATATATTATGTCTCATACAAACACAGGCAATGACACAGATGCAGTAAAGTTATAATAGCTTTTTATTTAACATAACTGCAATTTGCGATAAGTTGCATGGACTGCAATGATTAGGATAATGAATATAGCAAGTAACAGTATTGTGAAGAAGAGAGTCATTGTTATGAAGACCCCCACCATTTTGCAATATATGAAAGAAATATATATATGTATATATAAGATGGAATATGCCCTAATGAGAATAGGCCTAACCTCCTACCTAAAGGAGAGCTGGGTTTGCTAAACCTAATCTGCCAAAGCCGTGTCCATGAGAGGAGCCCCCAACCCTCGTTACCTTGGAATGAGGTCTCTATCTCAGACTCCGTAGGGACACGAAGACTGGGTCAGCATCAAGACGACTGCAGCATTAGTATCAGCGATGGTGGCGATGACCTCTGGTCGGAATCCCTCTGATTATCTGTCTAAAGTGTGATGTATTTATACAGATCTACAAGGTCCCCTGACGTAGGTGTATTCCAAAACAATAGATAACAGGCATGCTTGGGACGGCAATTAATATCAACAATCCCTCGAAAGTATAGAGAGGGAAAATCCCTAAGTCTGAACACCTACTGTTTGTTTGTCTTTGGTGCTTGATCTTGACCCCTTGGCACAGTGGCACTGATAATGTAACTCATAACAAGTGGCCTAACTATAAACAAGGCAGCCATCTTAGAAGAAATAAATAATTAAATGGGATAAGACAGAGCAAGCTAAGTAGGTTAAAAGTCACTAGGTGACAGGGGCACGAGTCTACAAGCCAACGGCTAAGCTAACTCCTGCTATCCCATTAAAACGAACTAGGATTCACTACAATACCTTTCCAAAAACAAGCACATTGATGCAAGCATGCATCTGGCCTTGACCTGCATGCATGCCTATGACATTTCACTCAAGTGCCACATAAACAGAGCACAACATGTGGAGCTAGATGCTGCTAGGAAGTCAAACATACAGTCCTACATGTTCATTACTTAACAGGGAAGCTCAAGTCTGTGGGTAAGACTTCGGCATCACTGGTCTGTGTGAATCAGGGTATGACTTGCTGACTAAATCATGAAACTGGCCACCTCCAAATTAATCATTGGCATGCATGTAGCCAAAAATCACCATGTTCACCTGCCCATGCCTATAGCGCAGCACTCAACTCTCAATATATGACTCTCCGCTACAGAATGTCCAACTCACACAACAGCTGCAAACACAACACAGGACAAACATATCAACACTTAATCAAGCCACTTCACTAATTGTATATGGGGCGGGTCCACCTGTAAAACATGGAAGGGTGAAATGTGCTCAATGTCTGCTCCCTGTACAAAATTTGGATCAACAAATTACTGTGTCTGACATTTGATATGATAGAGCAGCACATCAGGCATATAGATACCCCAACAGACATACTACTGCAAACATGCATTGACACTGTCATTCCAGTGAGTGATAGACACACATATGCACACATGCACTGGCCCTAACAATCATGTGGTGCCAAACATGATTACTCAATTTTGTGTTGAATTATTTCTAGAGGGTACTCCATTTTATCATTTATTATTATGAGAGACATGAAATGCCACATTCCTGGTGCACTGCAATACCAGTGACTCAGGTATTGTGGCTTGCGCATCAAGGGACAATGAGTTACTGTGTGATGCCTATGCGGGTTGAGTTTTGTTCAGGAATTATTGTGCTTTCAATGGTCCATTATATGTGTGCCTGTGTTGTATGTAGATTACATAAGCCACATTGGCAGTGTACCCAGATCCGTATATTCCCCCATGACACCATGATGGCAGGGATCCTGTGTGTTACTTGATGACAATGTTACGCTAAACATGGATTGGCCATTTATCTAAATCAAAACAACAACAAAATGTATGCTGACAGTGTCTGATTTGATCATCCGTGATAGAATGCATGGGCACAGGTGAAGTCATTGCACCTGAAATGTGTTTCTCTGGGCCCTTTGTACCTATATCAGGTACTGTAGATCACAGTTTGCCACATTCATTATCTTAGAATTGCCAAGTTGGGTGATCTGTGGTTATACAATCGAACTGACACTGTCCGATAATTGAAACATGGTTTAGAAATGTATTACTTCTGCAACCTTGATGAGGTAGGTCTCTATTTGTAACCACCTTGGAAAATGGGTTATTGGTAAGGGCAGGTAAGTACCTACACTTAGCAATAGGCCACCAACCTACACTTAGGTCCAGTTAGGTCTCAGTAAATTAAACCCAGCTCAACCCTTGGTAGCTTGGCAACGAGAGACAAGGCTTAACTTAGGAGACACAGGGGGTCATTCTGACCCTGGCGGTCCAAGACCGCCAGGGCCACGAATGACGGAAGCACGCCAACAGGCTGGCGGTGCTTCCAAGCCCATTCTGACTGCGGCGGTAAAGCCGCGGTCAGAAAACCGGGGCCGGGGGTTTCCCGCCGTTTTTGCCCCGGCTGGGCGAATCCGCCAGGGCAGCGCTGCCAGATTCTGACCCCCTTACCGCCAGCCTGTTTCTGGCGGTTTTCACCACCAGGAAGAGGCTGGCGGTAAGGGGTGTCCTGGGGCCCCCTAACAGGGCCCCATGAAGCTTTTCACTGTCTGCCTAGCAGACAGTGAAAAGCGCGACAGATGCAACTGCACCCGTCGCACTGCTGCAACACCGCCGGCTCCATTCGGAGCCGGCTCCTGTGTTGCGGCCCCATTCCAGCTGGGCCGGCCGGCGCTAACTTGGTTAGCGCCCGCCGGCCCAGCGGGAATGTCAGAATGGGGGAAGCGGTATTTTGGCTGCATGGCGGCCAAATGCCGGTTCCCGCCTGGCGGACGGCTACCGCCGCCTGCCAGGGTTAGAATCAGGCCCACAGAGTAAAGCATTCAAATATCACAAAACAGTAATTAAATAAAACACAGGAAACAGTGCAAAAATCAAAAATCAATTCATAAAAATTTATTATATTTTTGTCTTTAAAATGACACAAAAACAAATAAAATCGGATAAGGGGAACCGGAGATATGAATTTTTAAAGAATTATTGTTTTCTAGCACCTAGAAACAAAAAGCGCCAATCTGGTCACACCTCGAACGGGGCAAAGTCAAATTTTAAGGCCAACCGCAATGGAGCCCAGCTCGGCTACAGCCCGCGGGAGGCCTCGGTCAAAAGTTTACCTCAGAACCTAGTCGTTTTTCTGAAGATTTTCTTCAGCGGGACAAACCTGCCAGTCCAATCTGACCTCCTGGAACTCTTCTTTGCATACGCATCGCAGGAGCCCTCAGTGGAGATTTTACCTTCGGACTTAGTCGTTTTTTCGAGGTGAAAATCTTTCGACCAGGGCAAACCTGGAGCCCTCCTCGGATTCTCTGGCTGGGAGGTCCCGGTCAATTTCCTATGTTCGGACTTAGGGGGTTATTACAACTTTGGAGGAGGTGTTAATCCATCCCAAAAGTGACGGTAAAGTGACAGATATACCACCAGCCGTATTACGAGTTCCAAAGGATATAATGGACTCGTAATACGGCTGGTGGTATATCCGTCACTTTACCGTCACTTTCGGGACAGATTAACACCTCCTGCAAAGTTGTAATAACCCCCTTAGTCACTTTTTTGGAGATTTTCTTCACCTGGACGAACCTGCAAGTCAGGCCGGGTCGCAGTTGAGGAAAGCCGGCTAGAGTTGCTACAGCGGGTCGGTCCCTCTATGGAGCTTTTTTCCAAAAGTTCTCCAAATTTCTCCAAACTTCTGGATCTTTTCCCAGATGTTCTTTTAAGGTTCTTTTGGGGTCCACAGCTCACCCCAAGGTTCCAGAAGCTCTGAGTTGCTCCATGGGGGCGTGGACTACAACTCCCAGAATGCATCTGGTGCAAACTCCTTTTTGGCCACTGGACAGTGGTTAGCTGGTTGGTTTCTTCAGGAGTTGGTGCAGGGGACTCTGGTTAGCACGTTTTCACCTGTAGCTAACAGGGAGTCCCTCCTTGAACCAGTTGAAGTCCTTCTTATGGTAAAGCCCAAGTGTGCAGCTGGTGCAGTCCTTCAGAGTGCAGGCCAGGCCAGGTGCAGGCCAGGGGTCCAGCAGGGCAGTCCTTCTTCTCCTGTAGTTCTTCCTTGTTGGAATCTGATGGGGATCTGAGGTGTGGGTGCAGGTCTGCCAGTTTTTTACCTGCTCCTGTGTGAAAAACAGGGGGTCCTGGTTCTCCAATCAGGGGTAGGGTCCTTCCCCCTGTGATGACCACTTCCTGGGAAATGTGGCGAAAATCAGTCCCAGGGAGCAACATTTCTCAAAAATCCATATTGGCTGAAAGTGATTTTTGGAGGTTACATCTGGCTGAGCCCACCCACTGGTGTGGCTAAAAATCCTAAACACACTTGTCTCCTGCCCTTCCTAATCTAATCAAGGGGGCACCTAATTGTCTTGGTTTGCAGGATGGAGGGTGTTGCTGGGTTGCTCCAAATGCCATTATCTTCCTTTGAAGACCAGTTTGGCAGCCCTCCCCCTTCCTGCCTCACCATCTGCTGAGAGGAGATCTCCTCCCACAGGCACATCTCTTTGTGTGAAGCCAGGCCACTTCACACCTCATCAAGGCAGCATGGCCAGGCTGCCAGAGGCTGGCCAATCACAGCACAGCAGCAAATACACTGCAGGGCTGAAGTTGGCAACTTTTCAGGTAAAGTTTAAAACTCTTTACCTGAACAAGTTATATTAAATCCAACAGCTGGAAGTTGTGGGATTTATTATAACAAATAATTTGATACCAATCTCTTGGTATCTGTTACTTAAGGAGACTTTTAAAATTAAAATAAAGTCTCCCCATTCTAGCCTATGGAGGCCATTCACTACAATGAGGGATAAACAAATGTGGCTGTTTTACCTCACCAGGGCTCATAAAACTATTTTTACACGGTCCCTGCTTATAGTTACATGGCACCCAGCCCTAGGGGCACATAGGGCACGCCTTAGGGGTGACTTAAATGTAAAAATAAGATAGTTTAAGACTTTGGAACTACTTTTAATTCCAAAGTCGAATTTGCATGTAACTTTAATTTAAAAGCAGCCAGCAAGGCAGTCCTGCCTTTAAAATGACACGGGGCACCTCAGCCGTGCACCTATGGGGGCACTACCTATGCTGGGGTCCCTAAACCTCCATGCCCTACCATATACTAGGGACTTATAGGTAGGTTAACTTTGCCAACTATAATTAGCCTAATTTGCATATCCACCTTATACAGAGCAATGGCCCTGGGACTGGTGAGCAGTACCCAAGGCACATCCAAGAGTCAGTAACCACCAGTACCTGTCCAAACAGTTTGGGGGTGACCAGGGCAAAAAGGAGGATTTTCCTACACCTTCATAGTGAGAAGTTAACAATTGTACATACGCTGCACTAGATCAGCAGGGGTGTACCAAACGTAAGTTAGCAAACTATTTTGTCACTTTATATGTATGATGGAAGCAGTCAGTGGTCCCTTGCACAACATCATGCACATAAATAATTTGCGACCATGCATTCACAAAGTTCAGGGATCCCATGATGACCCATTAACTTTATAAAATTGTTTTGCTATAAAGTGACACAGATGGCAAATGCACCAGCAATTGTGCCCAAGGCAAAAATGTTGGGCCATGCTACTAAATTATAGGATTTCTACACCTACTCTGAAAAGCCACAAGCTGAACCTGTGTACTGCCACTGCAATCTGGTAGAATCCGTGAACAATTACGTTTGACCATGTGAAAGATTATCTGTCCAGACGTAAACATACAGAAACAATGAACTTAGGGCCATATGTTCTTTTTATGTGTAGCATTTGCTTCATTTGTTTACACTACAGCTATGGAAAGTAGCACAAAAAAAATAGATATTATCAAGTGTGCATTACATTGGCATCCATAATTAATTTAAATGCTACACAAACCAAGTTGAAATATCAGCCTAAGATATTACCAGAGGTTAGGCAGATCCTTGTACGTATGGCCATGAATACTGTGCAGACACGTATTAAAAATTTGAGGACTACTTTGGTTACTTTCATTAGTATGTGAAATACATAACATTCCTGGTACACTAACAGGCCCTAAGTAATACTTTTGTTTGTGGTGCATTACTGTCATCTATTGAAGTCAAAGCAGCACTAATTTACAAGATAAAGTTGTCTTGTGTAAGTTTGTGCAGCTTTTGCGTCAACAAATGACATTAATGCATAGCAAAATAGGATAAATCAGGGCCACTGTTAGTTCAATTTCCATTCCACATGTCTACAAACATTGCATGCAGCATGTCACAAAATCTGCTACTGTCACAACAGAGTACTTAAATGTACACATTAGTCTAATTTGTACCCACCCACAGGGCCACCAATCACCACACCCATGTGGTCCAGCAGCTCCTGCTCTCGGGCCACCAGGTCAGCCCAACGATGTTTCAGTTGGTGGTCGTTGCGCTAGCTGTTGAACAGTCTTTTTCGGTGGAACAGCACCTTTGCCCACCTGATAGTCCTAGCCTCCATGTGATACCTCTGTATCACCCTGCCACCAGCCTCCAACATCAGGGGGAGGAAGTGGCACACCAGCCACACAAAGGCCCCCAGCTCCTCCTCACCCATTCTCCCCAGATGTGACCTACCCAACATCTCCAAAAGATAGGTTAGGAAAGGATACAAAAGGGAAAAACAGGGAAAGAAGGTATGCAAAGGAAACTTAAACAACCCACAAACAGCCCAACAATACCCTGCCAATACCCACTAACACACTACCAACAGTACAAAGACAAATCTAATCTAAAAAAATTACAAAAACACACTCACACTGATTTACACAGACACTTACAAAAACAACATATGACAATGGCAATAGCACAAAGGAGACAAAAGCACAATATTCACAGATACAACCCTATACACAGCCACACAGTCTAGAAGAATCACAGACTGCAAAGTGAAAGTACACCCACTGTACAATTTCTGTAAATAGGATATCCTATTACATAACTTCCTGTTTCAAATGTGGTGCATTTTTATTATAATGCCTGAAATTTTATGACGCTTATGGGCTTTGCGTCAATATTTTGTGACACATATGTTTAGAAATTCCCCCGCATTCAAGGATCAATACATTTTTACTTGATAACTGATTTCATGGGGTGCAGTGTTGGAATTAACCGTAGGGACCAATCTATGTATTATGGGTGTGAGCGTCATTTTTTAATGCATATGCATCATATTTTGACACATATGCGTCTTTTTGATGCTTTTGCATCAAAAAATCTGTCTATAACTGTGTTTGTGTCATTTTTCTTTTTTTAACATACATGAAGGCTATAACTATACAAAGATAGGATTTTATGACCTGCTGTGTGTTCTAGTGTTTGGGCACATGTGGCAGACCACACTACTGCGGACTGTAATACTCATGTTTTTGTGCCAGATTAGCTCTCTTCACTGATGCAACAGTAACACAAACCTTTGGATTAAAATTGGTATTTCCTAGTTTGAGCAGGTGTTGCATCAATAGAGGATAGCAAGGCTATGTGTTTATGTCTGTGAATTGGCTATTTCAATTGTTGTTGTGCCACTGTGTGAACGTCACAAGAAGTGTTTTACATAATGTGCATGTATGAATGTGTTGTAATTGTGTATAACCATCAGATGCCAGTCATTGAGGTACATCAGTCATGATATGTGTTTGTTCCATCTGTTGCGTCTTATGCTGTGTGAACTTCCCTGACTTTGGAGACAAAACATCCCCCATGACAAACTATACACAGGATAGATAGAGGATGGTTGATAATGGCAATGTCAGAAATGTAAACCATCACATTTAATGAAATGTTGGATACCACTTTATGGTCACTTGTGTGTATACTACCCATGATTCAGGCATTTGAACATGCTAGGTAGGTACAGTGTTTGTGACACAGAGTCTCAAATCCAATCCTAAAGTTTTTTGGTACACCACAGTTTGAGTCAGGTACATGACATATGTTTCTCCCGTAGGTGTGGAGGACCAGCAGACCATGCTGCATGTGTTCATATATTTCCAGTGGTTCATTGCACAACGGTGTCCATTTCAAGTGTGTGGCCATGCATACCCTGCGTCAGTATTGGCCTCCATGTTGTCATACTTACGTGCAGGTCTAGTCATGAGTCTGTGGAGCCATTTCCTCAATTAACAGAGTATCCTTCAAAGCAGATTTGACCTAAAGCCAAAGATCAACTAATGATACACATGGTGATAGTCAAGCTATGGCACTGCAGAACTTTGATAAGGCTGACTATAGGGAAACCTTGGTTTGCTCAAATACTTTGTGGATGAGTAATAGGTAACAGGCAGCTTTTATCACAACATGTGTACACAGGGTGATCTTGAAAATTCCCACTGCAACAGGGAACATCCACGCCTCTGTGCTAATTAATCTCACAGCTAGTCACCATGCAAGCACCATCAAAAGGTGGCAGCAGAAGTAAATCTGTGTCTGGACCGTCAGGGTACAAACATGTTTTGTCCTCACATACACATTTGCAAGCCTTGTTTGTTGTGCTGGAGGCACCGTACCAAATCCATGCATACAGCCATAGCATACTGTTACTGTTTGGCAAAAATTAATACATGCAAAACCAGGCAGGGGATGGGGGCTGGATTAGGCCATTTGAATACAAGTCCCAGAACTGATTACGATGAGCAGATACTATACTATCTATTTGAAGATTCATTGTAGACCTACCAGACACAATACCCCATGAGGAAAGAGAGGGCATGGAAAGCAACTATGAGACAAATGTAGCCACAGGGAACCTCTATGGTTCACGCAAAGACCGGAACCAGTCTGGCTAACATGATGCAGGCTCTGTCAGGAACAAACATGAACAAGGGAAATACACAGTGAGCAGACTGACTGGGAAAAGCTGATACAACACTGTGGGAACTAAAAACAGTTTGTGCTGTGGTCTGTAACATTACACAATCCCCCAAGGCCACTGGTACACAAGTGATTTGTATGCCAATGCACAACATGGAAATTCTGAAAATGGCAATTTCTAAGCAGTTCCAGGCAACAGCAACGGCAGGGCAGGTTCAAATGGGTGGTCTGCATGGTAGTGTTCACAGGTGTGTGCAGCTTCAGTCTCTCACAAATCCTGGAATTGAGAATCAAGTTCAAAGGGCCAACCGGACCTTTCACATGGGAAGCAATGGACAGGTGATTACAGGTGTTACCTACTACCAGGCAGTGAAATATGTGACCTGAAGTACATGCAGACTGATGAACTATGGCATGCCTTACTGAAGTAGGAAGCACACAGGAGTCAGAATGGGAGTCTGGGTGTGTGTAGCTGAAGATTCTCACAGTACAGATAGTCCATTTACAGGGTCCCCTAGAGAAGGGTGAGGAGATACTTAAAACATGGCAGTGGCAGTAGTTATTACCTGGGATGGACTGCACAGGGCATGTCTTGTGAGCAATGCTTGTCATACCTGGGGCACTCGTGCTATTCTTTTTCAGCTTCGATGGACTTCTTGTCACACCTGCTCCTTGCAGAGATAGCTGATGTCACACCTTCTCCTGTCAAGGGTCTGGTCATACATTCCTGTTACCAATGCAATAGCACATCCACTGCCTCATGAATGAGACACTTCTTTTCCTTATGATTGATTGTGTCTTAGTTGTGTGTCATTTGCTGCTATGGAGCAAGTTGGCAACATGGATGTGTCTCATACCTGTGGTCCTCTGATATTGCCCTTCACATGTGAAATAGACAGGATATATGTCATTCACACTGTGTGTGATGTTGGCTGTACATTCATACCCATCACATGTGATGTGGCTTTTTCAGTATCCTAATCTGTATATCTGTATTTCTGCAATGCTCCATGAGGCTAAACTCTGATTATGATTCCTAGGGATCATGTGATGCATAAAATTTACCCAGTGCATGATTCAGTGTGGAAGTTAGGTGTTTATTGACATTTGATAACAAAGTGGTGATGGTGACTATAGCTAGAAGAAGTTTAGTACGATGTGTTGTCTGCGACGCAATCCTGCTGCAGTGTTTGGATGCTCCCCCTCATTTTCACTGACAGCATCCTCCTCTTCCTCCTCTTCAGGCATTTGTGGATCTGGTTTGTAGAGGGGAATGTTCATCTTTACACAAATGTTGTGCAGGATGGCACAGGTCATAATGATCTTGCAGACCATTTCAGGTGAATATAGGAGGCTGTCTCCGGTGATGTCCAGGCACCTGAATCTGGACTTCAGGATGCCAAAAGTCCTCTCAACTATGGTGCGTGTCCTACGATGTGCCTCATTATAGGCACACTCTGCTGCCGTGCTTGGGTTGGCAAATGGGGTCATGATCCATGGCTGGATCCCTTACCCTGATCAGCTGAAAGAGAAAATGAAGGTAAGTATTTGTTTTTTGGTTGCAAGTTGATTATCACTTTGCATGGCTGTTGTTATCTTGTGTCATATGTGACTCATCTGTGTTTGTGATATTGTGTGGGATCCTAGGGTTCTGTGATGTTTTTTCTGCATTGGGTTGTTTAACTATCAAAACTGGTGTTTGGCTGATTGACCTGATATCATTGGTATATTTAGAAACTTGCTGTTCAGTGTGTATCTCTCCATATGAAAGAAGTGTCTGTGTGCCTTCACTGGAGGTGACATAATACTTCCACACACGCAATCGTTTCCACTGTCGTGGTAACACGGTTGCACTATATGGGCTGTACATCCCATCCAATTAGACATATGTAATGCATGTGAAATGCAACAGTGTGGCTCTGTGATTTGGCTAGGTGACAATGTACAACACATCTCCATTAGTTGGCAGCAATGAAGTGTTCACAATTGGCAATGCACAATTATCCCATGTGTGACAATTTCTAGGCAAACCTATTTTTGTGCCCTCACCAAGTTGACTTAATGTGCAAACATGTACCTACGCTACTGAACTTGCTCCAGGTAAGCTGGCTAACTTGGTTGTGGGGGTGAAGGTTTTAGTGTCAGAAGGTCCATGTGCCTGTACACCTGTTATATATATGGGGAATGATCTCAATCGTATGTGTAGCAGTGTGCACTTTGCATTAGTGTCACATGTTTTCATAGTACAGTCCACTTCCTTATTGCTAGTGAGCAATGTCACCCCAGGAGTGATGTGAGATGTTGGTACTGCCTCAATGATTCCATGTCACCTTCATTAGAGTCAGCATCATCATGCTATGTGTCTCATGGTGTTTGACCTGCAGCAAAAAACTTTACACACCCCTTACACAAGACGTATTGCTTGGAAGGGTGTGAGATTGAGTGTTATTGATGTGATATTGGAAGATTTATCTTCCCAGTTGTACTGCCAGATTAGGCCATGTCATTGTCACTGTGTGGTTTTAAATTGGTCCTGTGTGGCTCTGGAGTGGCATCTCTTAGTATTTGCATCTGTCATTTGTCCATAGGTGTATATCCCATTTGGTCAGGATATCAAACATGACTAGCAGTGTCACAACCTCAGTGTCTTCCTGGCCACGTGTCAATGTAGTGGTATATGTGTTGTGTGTCCTACAGGGTTGCTGTGTGTAGATTCCTAGGTTTCTGTACTTTCCAACAATAAGTCATTGCCATATAGTCCATCCTGGAAGTGTTGATTGATCGTGCAGTGGCGGAAGATGAATGAATCATGTACACTCCCAGGATACTTTGCCAGGATGCTGGTGATCCACAATGGTCTGCACATTGATGGAGTGTGTATGCTACCTGTTGCGGTATAGATGCTCAGTTGCAGCAGGTGGCACAATCCGAACATGTGTGCATTCAATGGCACCACACAGGTGCAGGAAGCCATTGATTTGATAGAACCACTGTTTGGTCTCCTGTTGCTTCTGCTGTGTGTTGGGGAAGCTGATGTGGCGGGATGTGATGGAGATGATGTCATCAAGTACCTTGGGAAGGAATGCAGAGCATGAAGGCTGTGAGATCCCGGCAACCAGGGCACCAGTGGTTTGAAAAGAGCCACTTGTCAACATGTGCAGGACAGCTAACAGCTTGGACTCTGGTGGAATGGTGTGGGGTGTCTGCAAGCTGGGTTCCAACTGTGGCTCAGTGTGGCGTAGCAGCTGATGTATGGCTTGCCAGTTTAGGCTGTACCTCTGGATGATGTCATGTTCCCTGAGGCCCTGAAGGGTCGTACTGGTCCAGAATATCCTCTCCTGCCTTCTGTGTTGCCTTTGGGGTCCCTGTTGGTGTGGTGGAAGCTGCTGCTGTTGCTCCTGTGCTCTGCGTCTTTGTGCATGAAAAGCACCTCCATGTCTTCCTTTTTGTGCTCTGATGTTGCTTCTGTGAATTTCCTTAAGTACTGGTGTGTTTGCCCCATTTTAACGTCTGAACTGACCCAGGCGTTAAATTTTTGCGCAAATCGGGATTTGCGTCATTTTCCGTCTCCGCCTCCCATCCGTGTGCCATTTTTGCATGGCTGGATAAATATGGCGTACAGGTGTTTAAGTCATTTTTTAGACGGGAACGCCTACCTTGCATCTCATTGACGCAAGGCGGTTTCACGCATCCAGAAAATGACGCACACTGGGATGTTTTGACTTTAGACTGGTCTAGCATTAAAGTATAAATATGGTGTTATCTTTGGGCCGAATGTGCGTCAAAAAAAGTACGCAAATCCGGAGCAAACAGAGTATAAATATGGGCCTTAATTCTTAAATTAAAGTCCTTGTCAACTCACTATTGGAGCTGTGAACCAAATTATATTTCTGAATGCTTTCAAATGTCTATGAAGTTAACCCTTCATTTTAATATTTTCCCAAACAGCACGTCCCTTACTCCCAGTGGGCAGGGGACACTGTGCATAAGTATAAGACAAAAATACAGCCATTATGTGAAATCAGAGAAATTTAAAGCGCAGAAAAATGTTTCACATTATGAATTTTTCTGCAAGATATTTTTCTGCACTTTAAATTTCTCCCATTGGAAAAAAAAAATGACTGAATGTTTGTTTTAGACATGTCACAATGCCACATATGGGAAAAGGTATGTCCTGTGCAGCAAGTACATACAATACCGTCTCTCATTCACCGATATAAATATGTCCAATTAACACACGCACATGTTCTTACATCACCAAAGTCCACGCTCTCACTGACAACACATGGCAGCCCTTTCATAGTGCCCTTGTCATAGTTTATGGTTCAAACCTTAGTATCTGGCTCTATGGACATTAGGCTTAAAGTCAATGAAGCTGGGTATGGGGTGTCTAGTGACAATGCGCAAGTTGTTTAGCCTTGAGTAGCTCACAATGATTTTTACAGATCAGAAGTAGCTCTCACTACAGAAAATGTTGGCTGCCCCTGGCCTAGATGATGTAACCAGTCTGGATTAGCAAAATAAGGACATGATAAGGAAGAAGTGCACTCAACAGGTCACAACTCATTTTAAGAGTTGTAAGACAAAAAATAAGAAACAAACATGCTCTTCTAACTTTTTCCAAATGCTTGTGATTGTTTTCTCAATATTGTGTTACATCAATACAAACAAAAACTCAAAAAAATTATTTTTTACCTTTCATTTTTCATATCCATACCAGTCAAAGCCCATCAAAAGGCAACCATCTGGCAGCCACTGTGAAGAAGGTGCAGAACCTGGGTGTCTACAAGCGGTACAGCACCCATGGCTGAAAGAGACGGGAGGACCTCTGACGCTACACCAAACATTCAACGGAAGTCAAGCTCGCCAGCTCCTTGACCCCCCAGCAGCTCGCATATTTATGGTAGCCAATCCATAGCTTGCTGGGTAGTTGAGAGCCCAACAGCAGCATCAAGCGGGTTAGTACTTCTTGTTAAATAACTATTATTTGTTACAGCAACAAATGATTTCATCAACTTAAAGGTTGACACACGTCCAATGCACAAGAAGGGTTCTTAAAGGTGTACGTTTTATGCAAAGTGTGTAATGATTTTTTTCTTTTTTTTTAGCATGACACAACTATGGGGGTTATTCTAACTTTGGAGGAGTGTTAATCCGTCCCGAAAGTGACGGTAAAGTGACGGATATACCACCAGCCGTATTACGAGTTCCATAGGATATAATGGACTCGTAATACGGCTGGTGGTAAATCCGTCACTTTACCGTCACTTTTGGGACGGATTAACACCTCCTCCAAAGTTAGAATAACCCCCTATATTTCTAATCACTTCCAAAGTACTCTTTTGAGCAGGCACATGCCTGCTTATGAAAATAAGGTACATGAGGTTGTTTGAAGCTATAAGGGACAATTGTTCTAAAGAGGGCACAATTTATGAATGTGCCAGGTGTGGTGCTCAAACTCAACTCAAACTCAAACTCAAACTTGCGAAGGAGGTTAGGATGGCCTTATTACAGGTGACAAGGCATAAAATGCACTTATAATACCGTTTCAAACGTCACATTGGTGAATTGGTGTTATAGACAAACAATAGTGAGTATGTGAGCCAAAATCACTAGAAATATGGAACAAATTGCAACTTTGTTTGGTAAAAACATATTACAAATATGTTTTCACTAAAAAGTTAAATTCAGTTTATGATAAAAGGGACAGATTGGCATGATATCCTACTCCTTCACTAATGTGCATGTAAGCCAGTCTGTTTTTTTTTTTTTTTAAATGAATTTTGATAGGCATGCATTTTTTAAACAAAACAGACACGGGTGTGCACTCATTGGTGACCGAGTAACAAATACCCAAAAACAACAATTTCATGTCCTTTGGTATGTCCAGATAATACATCAAAGATGAACAAAAAGATTTAAGTAAAGAGAATTTTGCAGATGGACGAAGGACAATGTACAATTTATTTTCTGCTTGATATTGATTTTTGTGACATAATTTCACTATCTAAAACAATCAGAACCATTAAAAGGTGTTAAACAATTCCTGGTGAAAATTCAAAGTGGTTAAGAGAAGTGATCGAAAATGATTTGGGAATAATGATAGGAAATTACAAAACTGTGACCAAATGGGTTCTGAAAATGTTCCCTACATGCATGAGATACTGGTAAATTAAACCTTGGTCTGAAAGCCTTGAAGCAGGTGAAACAATAAAACTATTGTATATGTCTTTTCAACATCTTCAGGAGCAGGCAAAGGGTACATTGGTCATGAAGGAGGGGATGCTGTTGGCCAATGTGTGTCGAGTGGTGAGATACCGAACATCAATTGACACAGTGGCATGGAGGTTGAGGGGACTGGAACGGAGGCCACAAGCTCTTCATCATCTTTGAAGGCCTCGACAAGTGACCATTCCCTAGTGGTGGCGGACCCTACAGGAACTTACCATTTACATTCTTGTCAACCACCCAGAGACCAATCTGCACCTTCCCTCTTGCTGCCTTCCCAATGGGCCAAACGCAACCCACTAAAAGGGCTTGAGTCTACTTTGCCAAAGTCACCCAACCCCCTGCCCCTTTCCCCCGCTACGCCCAGTGAGGAGGCAATTGACCTCTTACACATAATCTCTGTATACCAGAGTGCAATTGTGAATGGCAGCCATGGCCATAGTTGACAAATTCAACACATGGTTCCATTTCTGGATGCCATTCATAGTTCAATGTATTGCATGCACAATCCCTATCTCTATCTCAAACACACACACTTCTTTACAGGCCCTACTCCAACAGGCACGAATAGCATACACACACACACACATAAACACACAGAAACACAATCACAAAAAGAAAGACAATTAAGGACCCAAACAACATACACACTCTACTGATACTACACCCAGAGGCCCCACTATCACAACCATTGTACGCACCACTACACCCACAAGTACCACAACTGCATCCACAACCAGCAGCACATCCACAACTGCCACCACACCCACAACTACCACCACACCCACAAGCACCACAACTACAACACCCACCTCAACGAACACACTCATACAAAAGCACACCTACACGCAAAACAACACCCACCGAACACACACACTCAACAAAACACATGCTATCTCACACACATCCAACCATAGACCAGACATACAGACAGACACAACTGTAGCTGAAAAACATACAGACACACACACCACAAACACACCACCTACCTCCACAGCACAGTCATCCAAACAAACACACTCACACAAAAGCACACACAACACCACCTAAACCCAAACATTTACACTCACCTGAATACCAAACACCTGCCAAAAAACACACACCCAAACATACACAACATATACCAGACTCACATGCAACTACAAAACACACAGACACACACGTCTACCACTACAGCTTCCTCTACCTTCCAAAATCATCCTCACCTCCTACCTGTACTCCTCCACCTGAATTAGGGCCTCATTATGACCCTGGCGGGCGGCGGAGGCCGCCCGCCAGGATGCCGCCCTCCAAAATACCGCGCAGCGGTCAAAAGACCGTGGCGGGTATTACAAGTTTTCCCCTGGGCTGGCGGGCGGTTGCTGAAAAACCGCCCGCCAGCCCAGGGGAAAACGACCTTCCCACGAGTATGCCGGCTCGTAATCGAGCCGGCGGAGTGGGAAGGTGCGACGGGTGCAGTGGCACCCGTCGCGTATTTCAGTGTCTGCAAGGCAGACACTGAAATACTTTGCGGGCCCTCTTATGGGGGCCCCTGCCGTGCCCATGCCATTGGCATGGGCACGGCAGGGGCCCCCAGGGGCCCCGCGACCCCCCCTACCGCCATCCTGTTCATGGCGGCTTTCCCGCCATGAACAGGATGGTGGTAGGGGGGGTCAGAATCCTCATGGCTGCGGAGCGCGCTCCGCAGCCATGGAGGATTCACACGAGCAGCGGAAAGTCAGCGGGAGACCGCTGACTTTCCGCTTCTGACCGCGGCTGAACCGCCGCGGTCAGAATGCTCGTTGGAGCACCGCCAGCCTGTTGGCGGTGCTCCCGTGGTCGGTGGCCCTGGCGGCCGGTGGCCGCCAGGGTCAGAATGACCCTCTTAGGTGGTCATTCTGACCTCAGCGGTAAAAGGCGCCTACCGCCGGTCAGAAATCCTCCATAATTCCGCCGCGGTCGCGGTAACCCGCCACGGTCATTCTGACCCGCAGCAGCCAAACCTCCGAAAATCCGACAGCCACAACAGACCGCCAGACCAGCGGTCGGCGGAAAAGTGGAGGTGACCAAACCTCCACCGTCACGCCAACAGAAATACGCCCATGCCATTACGACCCACGAATCCACGCGGCGGTCTTTCAAACGCGGTTTTCCATTGGCGGTACACACCGCCGCGGTCAGAATACACACAAACGAACAAAACTTAGCCACATTGGCCGATTTGAATTCCACACACCTGATACACATACACACACCACTCCCACACACACAATACAATATAAAACACACACCCACATCACTCACAAACCCCTACGACCAAAAATTCAGAAAGAAGCACTGAGAGACACAGCAGCGATCACAGAATACCATCACACAGAGGCACACTACACCATCACCCACACAATATCCACACACAAAACAACACACACCACCACACTCAACACACTTAACTACACATACTCCACCCCACACATCATACACACCACTCCATGGCACCCCAAAGACACCCCCGCTTCTCAGACGAAGAACTCAGGGTCATGGTGGAGGAAATCGTTCGGGTAGAGCCCCAGCTATTCGGCACACAGGTCCAATACACCAGCATTGCCCGGAGGACGGAGCTGTGGCAGAGGATTGTCGACAGGGTCAACGCTGTGGGACAGCACCCCAGAAATCGGGAAGACATCAGGAAGCGATGGAACGACCTACGGGGGAAGGTGCGTTCCATGGTATCCAGGCACAACATCGCCGTGCAGAAGACTGGCGGAGGACCCCCACCTCAACCCCCACAATTTACAACATGGGAGGAGGAAGTCTTGAACATCCTGCATCCTGACGGCCTCGCAGGAGTCGGCGGAGGAATGGATACTGGTAAGTTGAAGCTTCACTACTGCTTCCCCCCCACCTGCATGCCAAATCATACCCCAACCCTCACCCCCATCCTCGAACCCCACCCTCACCCCCACCCCCATCCTCACACCCACCCTCACCCCCACCACCATCCTCACCCCCACCACCATCCTCACCCCCACCCCCAGCACACCTATTCCCTGCCAATGTCTCACCATCACAACCCACACATCCCAAAACCTAGGCCTGCATGCGTCCACTAAGCATGGACACCCATCACCAAAGCATGCCCAATGCATATACACATCCCCCCCACAAGCCACCCTCACCAAAGCCCCCACACACGAATGCCAGCACTTGGGGACACGGGAACCCACAGATACACCCATATGCCACACATTGAAACTATAACCATACCTCTATACCCCTGCAGGACCCGACCGTCAACACACCGCCACGGAGGGCCCAGAATTCTCCACACCCCCCACCCAAGAGGCCGTCAGCGATGACAGCAGCTCTGTCGACCTGGACACCGATGACGAGCCTGGACCATCGGGGACCTCTGGACAGTCGGTTCCCCTCACACAGGCACAGGCCACTACAGACCCAAACCCCTCTGGGAACACCAGCACAGCTCCCACCCAGCGGGCCCATGCCTCTGTCTCCAGGGCGTGTCAATCTGCGGTGTGTCTACCACTACAGGGCACCCAGGATAACCCACCACCCCAACAACAACAGGGACCTGGGGGCAGTGGTAGTGGGCACACCGGCCAGGGGGCAGAGGCCCAGGGAAACAGGGCAACTCGGAGGGCAGCTGTGCGACAGGGGGGGACGGGCCCAGGGAACCCACTCTCCACGAGGCCCTCACCACCATCATGGGAGCATACAACCGCTCCCAGGAGACGATGGCGACGGTACTGGCCCGGTTCCAGGAGATCCAGGTACTGCAGGAGGAACACTATCGGGGGTACAGGGAGGACATCAGAGCCCTCACCTCCACCCTGGTTACCATGGTAGGGCTGCTGCAGGACCTCATCAACACCAGGACGGACACTCAACAACAACAAAGGGCCCCTGCCACTAGCCTGGACCAAGAACAGCCAACCACCTCCGCCGGCGCTAGTGGACAGGAGGCCCCCGCACAACAGCAGCCCACCAGAACCCCACCTCCTGCAGGAGAAGAACCACCCCGCAAGAGGGCCCTGAGATCTCGCAAGAAGACAGAGTAGGATGTCAAGACCCCCGCCAGCAAAGGATACCACCTGATGTCATCCCACTGTCCCACATTGTCACCCTGTCCATCCTTGAACTGCCCATGCTCCATCTCTCCACAGGCCTCTGGACAATGCACCTGTGTGACTGTTACTCTGGACTCTGCCATGGACATTCCTTCACCATAGCCCCCACCCACTTGAAACCACCCATCCCATTTTGAGCACTGAAATAAACACCCATTTAGCACAAAACTATCTGGAGTCTGGCTGTGATTTCAAAATATTGTAATTGACATGACAGTGCAAATATGTCCTTGTACATAGTGAAGTCAACAAACAGCTGCCACAAAGCTGTAGTCCATGGGGAAACGAAGCACAGGGCTCGTAGTGGGGACCCCAGATCTGAAATAGGGAGGGAAAAGCCACAACTCAGTCATCATACACTGGGGCAAATAGACAGGCAGCAGAGATGCAGGAGAGTAGTTCACATTTACTAAATTATGTTTGAATTGTTACCTGTGTCCTATTGGAAGTACTGTTCAATGATTCTGTCCCTGTTGTCTGTTTCAGCACCGTCGTCTTCCTCCTCGTCACTCTCCACAGGTTCCACAGCTGCCACTACACCACCGTCTCGACCATCCTCCTGCAGGAAAGGCACCTGGCGGCGCAAAGCCAGGTTGTGAAGCATGCAGCAGGCCACGATGATGTGACAAACCTTCTTAGGTGAGTACATTAGGGATCCACCTGTCATATGCAGGCACCTAAACCTGGCCTTTAGGAGGCCAAAGGTGCGTTCGATCACCCTCCTAGTACGCCCATGGGCCTCATTGTACCGTTCCTCTGCCCTGGTCCGGGGATTCCTTACTGGGGTCAGTAGCCACGACAGGTTGGGGTACCCAGAGTCCCCCAATAGCGATACACGGTGTCTCTCTAGCTGTTCCATCACGTAAGGGATGCTGCTATTCCTCAGGATGTAGGCGTCATGCACTGACCCAGGGAACTTGGCATTTACATGCGAGATGTACTGGTCAGCCAAACACACCACCTGGATGTTCATGGAATGGTAACTTTTTCTGTTCCTGTACACCTGCTCCCTGTCTCTTGGGGGAACCAAAGCCACATGGGTCCCATCAATGGCACCAATGACGTTGGGAATATGTCCAAGGGCGTAGAAATCACCCTTCACTGTAGCCAATTCGCCCACCTCAGGGAAAATGATGTAGCTCCTCACGTATTTCATCAGGGCAGACAACACTCTGGATAACACCTTCGAAAACATGGGCTGAGACATCCCAGAAGCAATTCCCACTGTTGTCTGAAATGACCCACTTGCCAAGAAATGGAGTACTGACAGGACCTGCACCAGAGGGGGAATCCCTGTGGGTTGGCGGATGGGGGACATCAGGTCGGGCTCCAGCTGGGCACACAGTTCATGTATAGTGGCACGGTCAAGCCGGTAGGTCAGGATAATGTGGCGTTCTTCCATTGTCGACAGGTCCACCAGCGGTCGGTACACGCGAGGATTCATCCGTCTCCTCGCCAAACCCAGTGGACGGTGCCTAGGAAGGACAACATGGAGCACACAGTCAAGCAACCCACAGGTACGTACTCACAGCTTGCACAGTAAACGATTCTCTATGCAGTGAATGGCATGTCTGAGTGGCTATGCAAGGCCTAGGCCTGTGTGACGCAGTTGAAATTGAGCCATGTGGACCCTCAAAATGGCGGCTGCCTGACCTGTGAAGTGTGACAATGGGATGTGAGGTCAATGCGCTGGCGTGGCACACAGCGGCGGTCGGCGGTCGAAGACCGCGGCGCGAAGCCGCATTGGTTAACATTGAAGCCTATGGGTTTCAGGAGCCAATGGCGAAGGGCGCCAGCCGTGGCGGTACGCACCGCCGCGGTACGCACCGCCGCGGGCGTGCCCGCCATTTTCTATCTACTTATCCACTTGCGACTTGAACTTTCACAGGAGAGGACCTATACTGCAAGTGTTGCTGTGACCTCGGTCTGGAAGGGACAATGGCTGCTGCGACTGGGGAAAGGGCCCCTGCCTTCACTGGAGAGGAGTTGGAGAAACTTGTGGATGGGGTCCTCCCCCAGTATGCGCTACTCTACGGTCCTCCAGACCAACAAGTGAGTTTAATTCAATATGGATTTGGGGCCACTGGCTGGCATGTTGGGCCTGGTGGGGGGCATGGCGGGGGGCCTGGTGGGGATGGGGGGCATGTTGGGCCTGGCGGGGGGCATGGCGGGGGGCCTGGCGGGGATGGGGGGCATGTTGGGCCTGGCAGGGGCATGGCGGGGGGCCTGGCGGGGATGGGGGGCATGTTGGGCCTGGCGGGGGGCCTGGTGGGGATGGGGGGCATGTTGGGCCTGGCGGGGGCATGGCGGGGGCCTGGCGGGGATGGGGAGCGTTGGGCCACTGGCAACGAAAATGCAGACACACTTGAACGTGGTATTTCTCCCTCCATGTACGTGTCACATAGGTCCGCGCCCATGAGAAGATCGGGATTTGGCGTGCCATCGCCAAGGAAGTCCGGACCCTGGGGGTCCACCATCGACGGGGCACCCACTGCCGCAAGAGGTGGGAGGACATCCGCCGCGGGACCAAGAAGACCGCCGAGTCTCTGCTGGGGATGGCCTCCCAACGTAGGCGGGGTGCCTGCCGTCAACTGACCCGCCTGATGTTCCGGATCCTGGCGGTGGCCTACCCTGATTTGGATGGGCGCGTGAGGGCAGCACAGCAGACACAAGGGGGTGAGTACAAGCATTATCTACTCTGTTGTCGCGCAGTGGAGGTGTCTGGGTGGGGGAGGAGGGCTGTGGGTCCCCCTATGCCAGGGCGATATCTGTAGGCTGGGCACCCCCGTAAGCCCCTGTGTCCCCAGTCACCACCCTCAGTAGTGTGTCAGTACAGCCATCCCTGGGCCGTGTCATCCATGGGTGCAGTTGTCAACTCTAGGCGTGTAGGGCATGTTCCACGGAATGCGTAGCGGACCCCAAGTGCGCAACTTAGTGCAGGGGGCATCTGTGTCTGTCATGTCCGCTAACTGTACCGGTGATCCATGTCCTCAAAATCTCTTTATTTCTCTCTCCCCCCCCCTTTTTGTTTGTCTTTCTGTGCTTGTGTGCATCAGCATCATCAGGCGGAGGAGAAGTGGCATCGGGGCAGGAGGGAGCTGCATCTCACATGGCCCAGGAGGGCCATGCCACAGAGTCTGACTGGACCAGTGAGACGGAGGGCGAGGGGAGCTCCACAACGGGGACGACTGGAGCCTGCAGCGACACGGACACGTCCTCGGAAGGGAGCTCCCTTGCGGGGGTGGCACCATCCGTGCCCCCCGCCATTACAGGTACAGCCGCCACCCACCGCACCATCTCCGCCCTCCCAGCAGCCCCTCAGCGTTCGCCCCGTGCCCGCTCTGCCAGGAAGCCGGGCATCTCCTTCGCCCCAGGTACCTCAGGCCCTGCCCCTGTTACCCCCGCTGCCCTCAGTGAGGAGGTCATTGACCTCCTCCGAACGCTCATTGTTGGGCAGACTACCCTTTTGAATGCCATCCAGGGGGTGGAGAGGGAGGTTCATCGCAGCAATGCGTACCTGGAGGGCATTCATTCGGGTCAGGCTGCCCATCAGCGATCGTTCCAGGCTCTGGCCTCAGCACTGACGGCAGCCATTGTCCCTGTCTCCTGCCTCCCTCTACTAACTCCCTCCTCCCAGTCTCCTGTTCCTCTGCCTGTCCCACCCACACCATCAGACCAGCCTGCACACACCTCAACACCCAAGAGCAGCTCATCCAAACACAAGCACCACAGATCACGCAGACATTCACACAAGCAACATTCCGATGCAGACATGCCAACAGTCACTTCCACCTCTGTGACCCCCACCTCCTCGTCTCCCTCCTCCCTCCCTGTGACGTCTACACTCACACCTTCATTCACCTCACCATCAGCCAGTGTTTCCATCACCAGCACACCCTCCAGTACAGTCCGCACACGTGCAGTCACCACCCCCACTGCCATTTACACGTCCCCTGTGTCCTCTCCCACTGTGTCTGTCACCCCCTCTTCCACACCACACAAACGCAGCCACCCACCCACCCAACAGCCATCCACCTCACGACAGCCTCCCGCTCCTGCACCTGCACCCAAAGACAGCAAACTTGTCTCGCCTACAACCACATCCTCTCCCTCCACTCCCATACCCACTGTACCTACCACTCTCCATTGTCCCAAGAAAATCTATCTCTCTACTGCTACCTTCTTTCCTGACCCTGAGCCCCCCCCTCCTTCTCGTCGGGGTAAAAAGAGCACCTTCAGCCACCACCAGCCCTGCAGCCCCCTTGACAAGGGTGCAGGGGTATTGGAGCCCACCAGCCCGCAGGTCTGGATCTTCGCCCAGCAGCAAGGGGACAGCCAGCCCACCCCCTGGGAAGAGGAGCAGAAGGCGGAAGGGCCGCCGCCGGAGCCCGGATTCGATATCCCCCCAGGACACTAGCCAGCCACCGTCAACAGCCACAGCTCCAAAGGGAGGAAAGGGCCACAGACTCCCGACTAAGGAGGGCAAGGGCAGCAAGGCGGAGAAGTCAGGCAGCAGGCCTGCTGCCCATGGAGGACCCGTCACAGCTGCCCAGGAGGAGCCCGCAACCCCCATAGCCGCTGCCCCGGGAGGAACCGGCACAGCTGCCCCGGGAGAGCCCACCACCCCCATAGCCGCTGCCCAGGGAGGACCCAGCCCAGCTGGCCAGGAGGGCCCCACAACCCACAGCCCAGGTGGGCATTGAAGGAGCACCATCCCCGCTGCCCAGGAGGGCACCACCAGGCAATGAGCAGTTGGCCATAGAATGTCCGCCGTCTCCAGCACCGCTCCGCTGGGGACCGCCGTCTCAAGAACCACTGAACTGGGCCCCGCTGTCTCCAGCACCGCTCCGCTGGGGACCGCCGTCTCAAGAACCGCTGAACTGGGCCCTTCAAGGCAAGAACCGCTGAACTGGGCCCTTCAAGGCAAGAACCGCTGAACTTGTCCCCGCCGTCTCCAGCAACGCTCCGCTGGGGACTGCCGTCTCAAGAACCGCTGAACTGGGCCCTTCAAGGCAAGAACCGCTGAACTGGGCCCTTCAAGGCAAGAACCGCTGAACTGGGCCCCGCCGTCTCCAGCACCGCTCCGCTGGGGACCGCCGTCTCAAGAACCGCTGAACTGGGCCCTTCAAGGCAAGAACCGCTGAACTGGGCCCTTCAAGGCAAGAACCGCTGGCCCTTTGGCAGACGTGGCAGGGCAGGATCTGTCTCGGGCAGGGCTGCAGGATGTCCTCTGGCCAACATGCCTCGTCCAGTGGCAGTGGAGTCTGTTATGGACTGTATGGACTGTGGCTTTGCACTCCCCAGGATGGCCCAGTGGGCAGGCCACCCACTGTATGGACTGTATGGACTGTGGCTTTGCTCTCCCCAGGATGGCCCAGTGGGCAGGCCACCCACTGTAAGGACTGTATGGACTGTGGCATTGCTCTCCCCAGGATGGCCCAGTGGGCAGGCCACCCACTGTATGGACTGTATGGACTGTGGCTTTGCTCTCCCCAGGATGGCCCAGTGGGCAGGCCACCCACTGTATGGACTGTATGGACTGTGGCTTTGTTCTCCCCAGTATGGCCCAGTGGGCAGGCCACCCACTGTATGGACTGTATGGACTGTGGCTTTGCTCTCCCCAGGATGGCCCAGTGGGCAGGCCACCCACTGTATGGACTGTATGGACTGTGGCTTTGCTCTCCCCAGGATGGGCCAGTGGTCATGGAGTCCCCTCGTGGATCTGGCGTCGTGTACTCAAGTGGCTGAGGTGCCCCCCCTTCCCTTCCCCCTGAGGTGCCTGTCCTTTTTTCTTTCTGATGCCCCTGCAGTGTTCTCTCCGTGGAGTTCTTGTCGTGGGACTGGGCCTTGCCCCTTTGCTCAGGACCCCTGTGGTCCACGGACAGTGGTTGGACTACATTTAGTAGTTGTATATATTTTGTACATAGTTTATTTATTTATTGGGATTACTGCTGTCCATATTTCAATATATCTGCCCGTTTAAGTTCTCTTCTTTTGGTCTTTGCATTATTTCGGAGGGGGGGGTTTGTGGGTTGTGACAGTGATCTGTGGGAATGCATTGATGTGTGTGTTGTAGTGGGTGTGGGTGGGTGGGTGTGTGCCGGTAATCTTTTCCCTCCCCTGTGTCGTTGGTGCAGTACTCACCGATGTCTTCCGCGCCGCCGGGCGTGCTCCTGGTACAGGAGCAGGTATAGGAGTGCAGGGATGACCTGCAACTCGGGTTCCATACTGCCGGAATCTCGCGTGGAGTATGTGGAGGTGAGCGTTTTCCCGTTCGTAGTCTGTTTCCGCCGTGTTTTTATCGGCGGTGCTCCCGCCCCGGAAAAGGTGGCGGATTGGTGGGTCGTGATAGGGTGGGCGGTACATTGTCTGCCGCCTGGCTGTTGGCGGGGACCGCCGCGCTGTTTGTTTGTTCCGCCGTGGCGGGCGGAGTGTTAATGCGGCGGGCTGTGTTGGCGGTTCCCGCCAGGGTCAGAATTGCATATTTTGGACCGCCGGCCTGTTGGCGGGTTGGCCGCCGCTTTATCACCGACCGCCAGGGTCAGAATGAGGGCCTTAGTGTCTTACCTATCCCTAACCCCAGTGAAACCAACCCCTTCCAAGAAGAATCCTTGAGAATTCCTGCTCTGTGCCCACTCCATGTCCCTTCTTGATGACGCAAGTCATGAAGTTCTGGGCAACAAACCCAAAGGCTGATGCTGTGCAACATGGTTGTCCATCATTTATGTTTGTTTTAGTAAAAAAAATGTGAGGCATATCTCATTTGTTAATAAACTTATTTTATGTTTAAGTTCATATTTACAAAGTTTGTTCTGACATTATTAATCATTTATAAATGATTGATTAGTAACAAGGATGATAATGAAATATGATATATATGAACTTACATACATTTATACATTTATAACATAAACACAAACACTTTTTAAAATAATATATTTGTACAGTGCAAATATTAGTGATACAAATTTGTAATGGACAAAGACGTTTTGGTGCAAGTATTCATCCTGATAATAAACACTTACACCAAAATTAAGCACATGTTAATACAAGTGTGTTTATTTTAAATTCATAGATGATCAAAATAGAGTGTGTTAAAATTTAATAATATACCGAAAATGTACTAGATAAGTGGAAATGTTACATGAATAAATATATAAGATGTTTTAAATTTTGAACTAACATTAATTTTACATTTATTGCAAACACAGATTTTGCCTTTTATAGTGTAATGCACATGCAAATGATTGGAGAGTTTATGAAAAATGATTAAACACAACTGTGGGGACACATTTAGAAATTAGGATTAATATTGCTTTTTGTGTAGGTGTCTATTAGCATGAAGGCAGTGTGCACCAAATTTGTAAATGAAATGAAATTATACAGGTGTGTTTCTTTAAATTTCTTAAACAATCACATTACACACATATGCATTGCACATTAGTGTAATATTGCTTGTAAGGGTGAATTAAAAATGCACAAGTCCAGATGTAATGTAAACAGACAATTCAAAAGGTAATAGGTAAGAAAAACATTTACTTTTGATTTTGGCACTGACTGGGTTGATTTGCTTTGGGGCCAATTTGAGGCAACAAAAGAAGAACTTGGATGATCAGGTTCATGACGGAAAGGGAAGTGAAAAAAGGTACTTTTCAACCTTATATCCCTTCCAATCTGCCAAGTGAAGTGTGGAGGCTTACCCGCTACAGTATCATTGGCGGGAAGGCACATCATGATTGGCATTGCGGAAAAAATGGCTGTACTCTGTGTAGGAAAGTACCATCTTCCTTGGCATGTTACCCCCATTTTTCACATGTATGTCAGTATGTTTTTGCCTATCTCACTGGGGTCCTGCTGGTCAGGACCCCAGTGCTCATAGTTTGTGGCTTAATGTGTATGCCTGTGTAGTGCCTAACTGTGCCACTGAGGCTTTGCTAACCAGAACCTCAGTGGTTATGCTCTCTCTGCTTTTAAATTTGTCACTGTAGGCCAGTGACTTCATTTACCAATTTCAGTTGGCATACTGGACCCCCCCTTATAAGTCCCTAGTCTATGGTACCTTGGTACATAGGGCATTGGGGTTCGAGGAGATCCATATGGGCCTCAGCATTTCCTTTGCCAACCATAGGAAGCTCAGAAAACCCTCACACAGGACTGCCACTGCAGCTTTCGTGAAATAGTGCACACCCTATTTCACAGCCATTTTCACTGCACTTAAGTAACTTATGTCACCTATATGTCTAATCTTCACTTGCTGAAGGTTAGGTGCAAAGTTACTAAGTGTGAGGGCACCCTTGTACTAGCAAAGGTGCCCCCTCATAGTTCAGGGCAATTTCCTGGGACTTTGTGAGTGTGGGGACGCCAATACACGCATGCACTTCATGTAGGTCAATACCTATATGTAGCTTCACAATGGTAACTCCGAATATGGCCTTGTAACATGTCTAAGATCATGGAATTGTCCCCCCATTCTAAATATGGTATTGGGGAGCCAATTCCATGCATCCTGAGGGCTCCACCATGGACCCCCAGTACTACCAAACCAGCTCTCTGAGGCTGGCACTGCAGCTACAGCTGCTGCCACCTCACAGCCAGGTTCTGCCCTCCTGGGGTCTGGGCAGCCCAGTCCCAGGAAGGCAAAACAAAGCATTTCCTCGGAGAGCAGGGTGTTACACCCTCTCCCTTTGGAAATAGGTGTTACAGGCTGGGAAGGGGTAGCCTCCCCCAGACTCTGGAAATGCTTTGGTGGGAAACTGGACAAAAGAGTGACCACTCCCCTGTCCATCACCAGCCCATTGGTGGTGCCCAGAGCTCCTCCTGTGTGTCCCAGAGTTCAGTCATCTTGTTTTGCAAGGTGTGGGGCACTCTGGAGGGCTCTGAGTGGCCAGTGCCAGCAGGTGACGTCAGAGACCCCTCCTCATAGGTCCATACCTGATAAGGTAGCCAATCCCCTTCTCAGGGCTATTTAGGGTCTCTCCGTGGGTTCTCTTCAGATTCTGCTTGCAAGTTTACATCTGGAATTCTCTGCAAAAATGTCAGACTCTTTTGACCTCGGATCAACCGCAGCCTGCTCCAAGAAACACTGTAACTGCAACAAAGTGTCAACAAGAGACACTTTTCTTAAGCAACCTCAGCTCCAAGTCAGCAACTGCAACAGTTTCCATGGTGTGCATGCTCTGGGGACTCCCTGTCTTCATCCTGCACCAGATGGACCGAAGCAATCTCCTGTGGAGTGATGGAATCCCTCCCCTGCTCCAAGCAGGCACCTTCCAAGGCAATGACCGGTACACTGGGACTCCTCTCACGGCAATGAGCATGCTCCTAAGGACACAAAGGTGGACATCATTTACATAGACTGTCCTGAGGTCCTGCTGACACAATTTGGAGGAGGTAAGACCTTGCCTTCCCTGAGAATAACAGTACCCCTATGTATTGAGCCTTCTTCATCTCCTGAGGCCTCTGTGCACTCTTTGCAAAATGCCTTCATGCACAGCCTGGCCCAGGTCCCCAGCACTCCACCGTGTGACGCTCAACTCACTGAGTTGTTTTTCGGAGTTCTGGGACTTTTTTTTGTTGTGCTGCTTCAAACATGTTTTCACCTTGTTTGAACGCAGATCCTGAAGCATCTGGGGGTGCTGGCTGGCATCCTCGGGGCTCTCTAAAGTACTGAGAACCCTCTCTTCCTCGTCACATGGAGTTGAGGCCTCTAAGTCCCTCCTAGGTCCATCCAGCACCATTTTGATGAAAAATAAATTTTTGCCATAGCCAAGGTTTGTAGGTGCCTTCCAACATGAATGCTCACTTGCAACAATCTTCACGCCGAGGGACATCTTTTGCATTGTGCAGGAACCCACTTGCATCTTCCTAGAGTGCATTTCTGCAGTCTTTGACTAACCATGGACTCTTCTTTTGCACCCTTTTCTGGGTTGGCAGGGGCTCCTGTCCTTCCTGGATCTTATTTAGACTTCTGGACTTGGTCCCCTTCCTTTGCAGGTCTTCAGGTCCAATAATCCAGCAGTTGTTCTTTGCCAACTTGGTTGGCTGCAGCCAAATCCCAAAAACGAGGTGTAGTGTGCCCAAAGGAAACTTGCAGTACTTTACTCCTGCTTTTCTGGGCTCTGGGTTGGGGTAATGTACTTACCTTTACTGTATTCATACTCTCCCAGTGATTCTGTACACACTACACTTGTCTAGGGAGGAATTTGTGATTCACATTCCACTTTTTTAGTATATGGTTGTTGTTTTCTCTAGGTCTATTTTCTCCCATTGCATTCTATAGGATCTCCTACTGTTTGCATTGTTCCATGACAATGTACTTGTCTAATTTTTGGTTCTAGGGTATACAGTATATTGTGTATAATACTTACCTCCAGAAGGAGTGTTGTCTCTAAGATATTTTTCGTACTGTGTCACCCAAATAAATACCTTTATTTTTGGTAACACTGAGTATTGTCTTTACTTGTGTGTAAGTGCTGTGGTATTGTATAAGCTTTGCATGTCTCTTAGTTCAGCCTAAGCTGCTCTGCTCTAGCTACCTCTATCAGCCTAAGCTGCTAGAACACTATTACATTCACTAAGAAGCGATAACTGGACCTGGTGTAAGGTGTAAATACCCAAGATACCCACTACAAACCAGGCCAGCCTCCTACACTCCGTCCGACAGCCACCTTTGCCTCTTGTTCCGTTGACGCAGGAGGAAAATTGTGATGGAGACAGATACTAAGGTGGAATTTTGTTTATTTACTCACCAGCATCTAATTAGATCAGGCAGACCATGTAGTAGGCGGACAGAGAAACTGACAGAAAATGACAGCGGGACCAGTTCTGCCAAAATCTAAAGCTGGCCCTTAATCTCCCAATGCCTAAAATCAAAATGAATGTGTCCTAGTGTAATGTAACTGATGTTCATGTAAAGCTTTTCAATACCTTTGGGTGAAGTATATACTATAAAAAACTCCAACAAAAAACAAATAAATAAAGGTGGTCATTACAACCCTGGCAGACGGTGTTAAAGCTGCGGTAATACCGCAAACAGGCCGGCGGAAAAAAAAGGGAATTATGACTGTGGCGGAAACCACCGACATAGACAGCCACTTTAACACTCCGACCGCCACGGCGGTACAGACAAGCAGCGCAGCGGTCACCGCCAACAGACAGGCAGAAGACAAAGTACCGCCCACAGTATTACAACACACCAATCCGCCACCTTTTCCGGGGCGGATTCATCGTGGATAAAAACATGGCGGAAACAGCTTTTGCAATGGGAAAACGCTCACCTGAACACACTCCACGAGAAAGGAGGCTACCATGGAGCCCGAACTCCAAATACTCCCTGCGCTTGTCTTCCTGCTCCTCTATGAACACCAGCAACAGTGGCGCCGAAGACAACGGTGAGTACTGCACCTATGACATAGGGGAGGGGAGAGGCAAAAGTCAGGGACACACACACGCAACACCCCCACCCTCAACCCAACCTTCGCACACTACAACACACACACCAATGCATTTCCAAACATCACAGGAACAACCCACAACCCCCCCGGAAGAATGCAAAGAAAAACCAAATTACTTGAACCATTGTAATGTATCCAAATACAGTAAGCTCATATATACAGAAATATATACACATTCAAAATATATACATCACAATTAGTAGTGCAGGTATGCAAATTTCAATGTCCGTGGACCACTGGGCCCACAATGCATGGGCGAGGCCCACACTAGATACCTGTCCACAAACGGAGAGAACACTGCAGGGGCATCAGATCGAAATACAACAGGCACCTCAGGGGGAAGGGAAGGGGGTCACCTCAGCCGGATGACAGCACCACGGCAGATCCACGACGGGGCTCCATGCCATTGATGTATCCTGGGGAGTGCAAAGCCACAGTCTCTCAAGTCTCCACAGTGGTTGGTTTGCCCACTGTACCATCCTGGGGAGTGTAAAGCCACAGTCTCTCAAGTCTCTACAGTGGTTGGTTTGCCCACTGTTCCATCCTGGGGAGTACAAAGCCACAGTCTCTCAAGTCTCTACAGTGGTTGCTTTGCCCACTGTACCATCCTGGGGATTGCAAAGCCACACTCTCTCAAGTCTCTACAGTGGTTGGTTTGCCCACTGTACCATCTTGGGGAGTGCAAAGCCACAGTCTCTCAAGTCTCTACAGTGGTTGGTTTGCCTACTGTACCATCCTGTGCAGTGCAAAGCCACAGTCTCTCAAGTCTCTACGTTGGTTGGTTTGCCCACTGTACCATCCTGGGGAGTGCAAAGCCACAGTCTCACAAGTCTCTACAGTGGTTGGTTTGGCCACTGTACCATCCTGGGGAGTGCAAAGCCACAGTCTCTCAAGTCTCTACAGTGGGTAGGTTGCCCACTGTTCAATCCTGGGGAGTGCAAAGCCACAGTCTCTCAAGTGGATAACAGTCTTCACTGGTTCTGGAGGGGGACTGGTGCCCAGAGTGCTTCATCCTGTGAAGGATTCAGGTAGTGGATGCAGTTCTCCACTGGTTCTGGGGGGGGACTGGTGCCCGGGGTGCTTCATCCTGTGAAGGATTCAGGTAGTGGATGCAGTTCTCCACGGGTTCTGGAGGGGGACTGGTGCCCAGAGTGCTTCATCCTGTGAAGGATTCAGGTATTGGATGCAGTTCTCCACTGGTTCTTGAGGGGGACTGGTGCCCAGAGTGCATCACGCTCCCCGTGACAGTCCCAGTTCTGTCACTGTCCCAGCTGCACATGGGCTAACGATGCTTGAGTTGGCGGTCTTTGCCCTGTTCAGCGGTGCTTGACTTTGCCATTTCCGACCTGTTCAGGGGTGCTTGACTTTGCTGTCTTTGCCCTGTTCAGCGGTTCTTTGCCATGGTGGTCATTGCCCTGTTCAGCGGTGCTTGACTTTGCTGTCTCTGACCTGTTCAGCGGTGCTTTGCCATGGCGGTCTTTGCCCTGTTCAGCGGTGCTTGACTTTGCAGTTTCCGACCTGTTCAGCGGTGCTTGCCATGGTGGTCTTTGCCCTGTTCAGCGGTGCTTTGCCATGGCGGTCTTTGCCCTGTTCAGCGGTGCTTGACTTTGCTGTCTCTGACCTGTTCAGCGGTGCTTTGCCATGGCGGTCTTTGCCCTGTTCAGCGGTGCTTGACTTTGCTGTCTCTGACCCGTTCAGCGGTGCTTTGCCATGGCGGTCTTTGCCCTGTTCAGCGGTGCTTGACTTTGCTGTCTCTGACCTGTTCAGCGGTGCTTTGCCATGGCGGTCTTTGCCCTGTTCAGCGGTGCTTGACTTTGCTGTCTCTGACCTGTGCAGAGGTGTGTGGCATGACAGTCCCTCAGTGCCCAGCGGGGCTGTGGCTGCCGGGGCCCTCCAGGGCACTGACGCTGGCCTCCTGACCAGTGACGATTGTGCTGCCCTCCTGGCCACTGACTCTGGCGGTGGTCTCCGGACCAGTGATGATTGTGCTTCCCTCCTGGGCACTGACTCTGGAGGTGGTCTCCTGACCAGTGACGATTGTGCTGCCCTCCTGGGCACTGACTCTGGCAGTGGTCTCCGGACCAGTGACGATTGTGCTGCCCTCCTGGGCACTGAATCTGGCGGTGGTCTCCAGACCAGTGACGATAGTGCTGGCGGTGGTGTCCTGGCCAGCGGGGAGGATGGCGGCCTTCTCCGCCGTGCTGCTCTTCCCAGACTTTGGAGACTTCTTCTGCCCCTTCACCACCGTGTGAGGAGTGACAGCTGACTCGGCACTCCCCCCTGGACCAAGAATCTTTACCCTCTCCCGTCGGGCACTGTTCAACTTCTGGTGCCTTACAGGGGGTGGACTGACAGTGCTTTGGCTCCGTGTCACACTGGCTGCCCTGGTGCCCGGTGCTCTACATATACCTCTAACACGCACCACTGGAACTGGACTTATTTTGGCTGAGGTGCTAGTACGGGACCTATGAATTGGAGGGGTGGGGTGGTGGGAAAGAGGTCAACGTTGCTCAGGAAAAGCTTCTGACGAACACTTGGATGGGTAGCTGGAGGGGGTCTGGGAGTGGAGGAAGAGGAGGTGGTTGTAGGAGGTGTAACTTTAGATGATTTGTGTGCAGGTGCATGTTCTGGAGGCTGTCGTGAGGTGGATGGATGTTGGGTGTGTGGGTGCCCGCGTTTGTGTACTTTGGGAGGGGGCATCACAGACAGACTGGGAGAGGACACAGGGGACGTGCAAATGGTAGTGGGGGTGGTGAGTGCAGGTGAGCGGGGTGTGGTGCTGGGTGTTCAGGTGCGAGTCCTAGTGGCTGTAGATGTAGTGCATGCAGGTGAGAGTGTAGACCACACTGGGAGGGAGGAGGGAGACCACGAGGAGGGGGACACAGTGGAGGCAGTGGATGTTGCTGTTTCTCTATGTGGGTGATGCTTGTGTGAGTGCCTGTGGGATGTGTGGTGCCTATGTTTGCCAGAGCCACTTTTGTGTGTTGAGGTGTGTGCGTGCTGGTCTGATGGTGTGCTTGCGATAGGCTGGAGTACAGGGGATTGGGTCTGGGGGGAGGAAGTTGGAGGGGGGAGGCTAGACACAGAGACAATGGCTGCCATCAGTGCTGAGGCCAGAGATTGCAGGGTTCGATGAAGGGCAGCCTGACCAGAATGAATGCCCTCCAGGAATGCATTACTGTGTTGCAACTCCCTTTCTACACCCTGGATGGCATTCACAATGGTAGACTGCCCAACAGTGAGTGACCTGAGGAGGTCAAAAGGCTTCCTCACTGAGGGCAGCAGGGGTGACAGGGGCAGGGGCTGAGGTGCCTGGGGTGAAGGTGATGCCCACCCTCCTGGGTGAGCAGGCACGGAGCGAAGGCTGAGGGGCTGCTGGGAGGGTGGTGCTGGTAGGGGAGGTGGCGGCCGTACCTGTTGAAGTGGGGGGCACAGATGGTGCCACCACCACAAGGGAGCTCTCATCGGAGGACGAGTCTGTGTCGCTGTCTGCTGATCCGGTGACCGACTTGAAGCTCCTCTCGCCCTCCGTCCCACTGGTGTATTCGGAGTCTGTGGTGTGGCCCTCCATGGCCATGTGGGATGCAGCTCCCTCGTGCTCCGGTGCCACTGTACCTCCGCCTGATGATGCTGATGCACAAAAGAACAGGGAGAGCACAAAAAGGGGGGGCAACAGAAGAAAGACAGGTTGAGTGCATGGCTTGCCACTACCGTTGGCGGACAATACAGACACAGCAGCCCCCTGCACTACGCCGTGCTCTTGGCCTCTACAGATGCAGTTCCTGGGATATGGCCTACATGGCTATGAGTGTCATCTGTCCACATAGATGACACAGGGGCATGTATACCTGTACTTGGCACTCTACAGAGGTAGAGTGGAGTGGCACATGGCCTGCATTACGGAGGGGCCTAGCCTACGGAACTCGCCCTGGCCTAGGGAAACCCACAGCCCTCCTCCCCCACCCAGACCCCTACAATGCGCGCAAAGTCATCAGAATGTGAGTGTACTCACCCCCTTGTGTCTGCTGTGATGCCCTCAAGTGCCCATCCAACTCATGGTAGGCCACCGCCAGGATCCGGAAAATCAGGGGGGTAATGGTGCGACGGGCTCCCCTCCCACATTGGGAGGCCATCCCCAGCTGAGCCTCCGCCATCTTCTTGCTCCAGCGGCGAATGTCCTCCCATCTTTTACGGCAGTGGGTGCTCCGTCTCTGGTGGACCCCCAGGGTCCGGACTTCCTTGGCGATGGCACGCCAAATATCCTTCTTCTGGTGGGCGCTGACCTACATTACATGTACAGAGGAAGAAGAGAAGTCATTAGCAACAGCACCGTCGAAGTGAGTGGCCCACATCCCTGCCCTTGCCATGTGGCTCATGCATTCACACTCCTTCACGCTCGCATATCTCTGCCCCCTTCCTACTTACATCCAGCCCTCTCCACCCAGGCATAGCCCATACAACTTGCACCCTATGTACTCACCTGTTGGTCTGGAGGACCGTAGAGTAGCGTGTACTGGGGGAGGACCCCGTCCACAAGCTTCTCCAACTTCTGTGCAGTGAAGGCAGGGGCCCTTTCCCCAGACGCACGTGCCATTGTCTCTTCCAGACCGAGGTCACAGCAGCACTTGCAGTGTAGGTCCTCTCCTGTCGAAGATCAGGTATCGAGTGATTGAACAGATAGAAAATGGCGGTCACGTCCGCGGTGGTGACGTCCGCGGCGGTGTGTATCATCACCGCCGGCGCACTTCGTCATTGGCTCCTGGGACCCATAGGGTTCAATGTTAACCCATGCAGCATTGCGCCGCGGTCTTCGACCGCCTACCGCGACGGTCTACAACGCCAGTGCAGTTACCTCACATCCAATTGTCCCAGTTTAGAGGTCAGGCAGCCGCTATTTCAGGGGCCCACATGGCTTCATACCTAGTCCTGGACTCAACACACTTAGGGCCAGATGTAGCAAACTGTTTGCGAGTCGCAAACGGTGAAAATCGCCGTTTGCGAGTCGCAAACGTGTGTTTGCTATGCAGAAATGCATTTTGCGAGTCGGAACTGACTCACAAAATGCATTTCCGACGCGCAAATAGGAAGGGGTGTTCCCTTCCTATTTGCGAGTCGCAGTGGTATGCAATTCCATTTGCGACCGCGTACGCGGTCGCAAATGGAGTCGCAGTTACCATCCACTTGAAGTGGATGGTAACCCACTCGCAAACTGGAAGGGGTCCCCATGGGACCCCTTCCCCTTTGTGAGTGGACCCAAAAATATTTTTTCAGGGCAGGCAGTGGTCCAAGGGACCACTACCTGCCCTGAAAAAATCCGAAACAAAGGTTTCGTTTTTTTTTTCTAAGTGCAGCTCGTTTTCCTTTAAGGAAAACGGGCTACACTTGGAAAAAAAAAAAATGGTTTATTTAAAAGCAGTCACGGACATGGAGGTCTGCTGTTCCCAGCAGGCCTCCATCCCCGTGAGTGCCCAGAGTCGCTATGGGGTCGCAAATTGCAACCCACCTCATTAATATTCATGAGGTTGGTCTTTGCAATCCCATAGCCACTCGCAGAAAGTGTCTGAGACACCTTTCTGCATATGGTTTTGCGACTCGGAAATTGCGAGTCGCTCGGAGTCGCAATTTCCGAGTCGCAAAACCTATTTTTGTTACATCTGGCCCTTACAGACAACTTTTTGGATTATGTTTTGTGTACTGTGTAGCTGTGGGTACATACCTCTGAGTTGCTTGACTCTGTGGTCGCTGTTGTCTTTCCTAGGCACTGTCAGCTGGGACATGTGAGGAGATGGCGGAATCCTCCGGTGTACCGACCACTGGTGGACCTGTTGACAATGGAGGAGCGACATTTAATCATCACTTACAGGTTTGACCTTGCCACAATCCAGGAACTCTGTACCCAGTTGGAGCCAGATCTGATATCATCAATCCGCCATCCCACAGGAATCCCCCCTCAAGTGCAGGTGCTGTCAGTAATCCATTTCCATGCAAGTGGGTAATTTCAAACAACAGTGTCCATGGCATCAGGGATGTCCCAGCCTATGTTTTCCAACGTGTTGTCTGGAGTGTTGTCTGCCCTGCTGAAACACGTGAGGAGCTACATTGTATTCCCTCAGGTGGAGGATTTGGTTACAGTTAAAGGTGACTTCTATGCCCTGGGACATATCCCTAACATCATAGGTGCCATTGATGGGACCCATGTGGCTTTGGTCCCACCCCACAGGAGTGAACAGGTGTACAGGAACCAAAAGAGGTATCATTCGATGAATGTACAGATGGTATGTTTGGCAGACCAGTACATCTCGCAGGTAAATGCTATGTCCCCTGGATCAGTGCATAACGCTTACATCCTGAGGAATAGCAGCATCCCGTATGTGATGGGTCAACTCCAGAGGCACTGTGTGTGGCTACTAGGTGACTCTGGTTACCCCAACCTGTCATGTCTATTGACCCCAGTGAGGAATCCCAGGACCAGGGCAGAGGAAGGCTACAATGAGGCCCATGGGCGGACTAGGAGGGTGATCGAACGCACCTTCGGCCTCCTGAAGACCAGGTTCAGGTGCCTGCATATGACAGGTGGTTCCCTATTCTACTCACCAAGGAAGGTGTGCCAGATCATCATCGCCTGCTCTATGCTTCACAATCTTGCTTTGCGACGCCAGGTGCCTTTTCTGCAGGAGGATGGGCCAGATGACGGTGTTGTGGCAGCTTTGGAGCCTGTGGACAGTGATGAGGAGGAAGCAGAGGAAGAAGACATTAATAACAGGGACTCTGTCATACAGCAATATTTCCAGTGACACACAGGTGAGAACACATTTTTTTACTATTACATTTACTTTCACACTTCTACCTCTATCCTGTCTGTCAATTTGAAGCAGTATTTGGTAACTGAGTTGTACATTTCCATTACGGTTTCACAGGTGTGGTTACCAACATGGGTCATCTGCTTGCATCCTTCATGGGCTTGTGATGTGTGACATAGGTATGTTGACATTACATTTTCGAACGGATTTTGTCATTGTCATTGCTAATACACATTTTCTAAATCACAGACTGATTCCAGATTGTTTTGTGGTTCAAGGGTGTTTATTGAAGTGCTAATTATTGGAGGGGGTGGCAAAATGGTGATGGGTGATGGTGGAGGAATGTCCATGGCAGAGTCCAGTCTATTAGTCTCACAGGTGCACTGCCCATATGGGCATAGGAAGTGGAGCTGGAACAGTTCCAGTCTGGACAGGGTCACAAGGTGAGACAGTGGGATAACAATCAGGATGGTCTCATTTCTTGGCGGGGTCTTGCCATCTTGCTCTGTCCTGTTCCTGGAACGCAGGGACCGCTTGCGGGTGGTTCTCCGTCTGCAGGGGGTGGGGTGCTGGTGAGGTGGTCCTGTGGCGGGCCGTCCTGTCCACTAGCGCCGGCGGAGGTGGTGGGCAGTTCATCGACCAGGCTAGTGTCAGGGGCCCCTTGGAGTGCCACAGTGTCCCTCATGGTCTTCTGTATATCCTTCAGCATCCCTACTATGGTTCCCAGGGCGGAGCTGATGGTTCTGAGTTCCTCCCTGTACCCCAACTACAGTTCGTCCTGCATGCGCTGGGTCTCCTGAAACTTTGCCAGGACCGTCGCCATCATCACCTGGGAGTGGTGGTATGCTCCCATGATGGAGGAGAGGGCCTCGTGGAGAGTGGGTTCCCTTGGCCTGTCCGCCCCCTGTTGCACAGCAGCCCTCCCGGTTCCCCTGTGTTCCTGTGCCTCTGTCCCCTGGACCGTGTGCCCACTACCACTGCCTCCAGGTCCCTGTTGTTGTTGGGGTGGTGAGTTATCCTGGGTTCCCTGTAGTGGTGGCCAAACAGCTGATTGACGTGTCCTGGGAACGGAGGTATGGGCTCGCTGGGTGGGTGCTGTACTGGTGTTACCAGAGGGTGGAAGGTCAGTGTTGGGCTGTGCCTGTGCGAGGGGAACCGACTGTCCCGAGGCCCACGATGGTCCGGGCTGGTCATCTTGATCCAGTTGGCCAGAGCTGCTGTCATCACTGTGGGCCTCTTCTGGGGGTGGGGTAGAGATATCTGGACCCTCCTGTCTGGTGACGTTAGGTAGTGGTCCTGCAGGGGTATAAAAGCATGATTATTGCATGTGTGTGTGTCATGGTATGCAATGGGTGGGTGAGCGTGTACCCCAGTGCTAGCTTTCCTGTGTGGGGGCTTGTGTGATTATGGTTAGGGGTTGTTATGGGTATGTGCAGTGGGCATGCTTTAGTGAGGGCTGTCCATGCTTTGTTGTGTCATGCAGGGCTTGGTGTTGGGATGGGTGTTTGTGTTATTGGTACATTAGTGAGGAGTTGGAGTGATAGGGAAGGGGGTGAGGGTGGGGGTGTGTGATAGCATGCAGGTAGGGTGGGGGATATGATAGAGTTAAGATTTGACTTACCAGTGTCCATTCCTCCACCGACTCCTCCAAGGCCCTCTGGATGCATAATGGTCAAGACTTGCACCTCCCATGTTGTTAGTTGTGGGGGAGGAGGTGGGGGTCCGCCGCCAGTCCGCTGAATCGTGATGTTGTGCCTGGAGACCACGGAACACACCTTCTCCCGTAGGTCGTTCCACCTCTTCGTGATGTCCTCCCGATTTCTTGGGTGCTGTCCCACTGCGTTGACCCTGTTGACGATTCTTCGCCATAGCTCCATCTTCCTAGCTATAGAGGTGTGCTGCACCTGTGATCCAAATAGCTGTGGCTCTACCCATACGATTTCCTCCACCATAACCCTGAGCTCCTCCTCCGAAAACCTGGGGTGTCTTTGGTGTGCCATGGGGTGGTGTAGGTGATGTGTGGGGTGGTGTATGTGTTGATGAGTGTGGTGATGTGTAGTGGTGTGTGGTGTTTTGTGCGTGGATGTTGTGTGGGTGATGGTGTTGTGTGCCTCTGTGTGGTGGGGTTGTCTATTGCTGTGCTCTCTCTCTGTCGTCTTCGTCTTTATTTTTTGGTCATAGGGGTTTGTGGGTGATGTGGGTGTGTGTTTTATATTGTAATTGGTGTGTGGGAGTGTTGTTTGTATGTGTTTCAGGTATGTGTATTTTGAATTGTCCAATGTGGCAGTGTTTTGGAGATGTGTGTGTATTTTGAGCGCGGCGGTGTGTACCGTCAATGGAATACCGCGTTTGAAAGACCGCCGCGTGGATTTGTGTGTCGTAATAGCATGGGCGTGTTTCTGTTGGCGTGACGGTGGAGGATTTGTTTTCGCCAGTTTATCACTGACCTTTGGTGTGGCGTACTTCTGTGGGTGTCTGAATTTCGGCGGATTCCGAGATGTGGGTCATAATAGCTGTGGCGGAATTCCGCAGCCACGGCGGTGTATTGTCAGTCTTCTGCACGGCGGTAAGCAGCTTTTACCGCCGATGTTGTAATGACCCCCAAAGTGTTTTGTGCACTTCTGTCATTGGGCTATGCTTGGGCTACATTTGGGTGACATTTGTGCTACAGTTGAGCTAATTTTTCCTCGTGCCCATTTTGAGAGACTTATTTGTTCTGAAGCTTCTTAATTTCCTCATTCACAGCAGTATCCTCAATAGAAATGCTTTCAGTTTTTAACTTTCAGTCCATAAAGATGCACCACACTTATGACATAAATTTAGAATGTTATCACTCAAGTTGCTGTTTAGAACACTGTAATAAACTGCTGATCACCAGGTAGTTAGCTGGCAGTCTGCTGTTGGTGTTGAAAGTGCATGTTTCAGTCTGCATGTCAGAGTGTGTAAATGAAATAGAAGAGGAAGATATTTGAGAACTCAAAACATGTCCTAGTTTTTTTTTTCGACCGCACTAACTATAATTTCTATCACAAAATTAACCCACTCATTGTGTTCCTTTCTAAATTAAATGTTTTAAGGTTCACAAGATTGGTTCAATCAAGATGGTTTCAGTTGTGCCACCCATTTGTCATAAGTAAAACTGCTAATGCTCTAATTGTTTCTTAGAACACTCTGGGACGCTGGAAGTACAAGTTTTACTGAGAATGTCAGACTTCATTCTCATATGGCTGAGAAAGATAGCGTGAATATACAGAAAATACGCTTGCATTTTAGCTTCTGGAGCACCTTCCATAACCTCTCTGGAAAATCAGAGGAAAACTGTTTTCTCTCAAACGTGATTCATAAAATCCCAGCAGAAGGCTTTTTCACAGTGCAAAGTCACCTTAGAACACACCACAATTCCGAAAATTAGTATGGTGGCATCAACAAATTATTTATTTTGTTACTAAAATATGTTATCACCCTTTATGCGTTCGCCTTTTAGTGACCTTAAAGACCTGCCATGCACTACAGTGCACTTCTAGAGACAGATAGTGTATATTCTTTAATGTACATTTTTGCCCAGCTTTTAAGCTTCAGTTCTCGATTTCAAAACTTTGGATCATTTAGAAAGTCCTATCATGTATATTGGTCCCAAAATGGCTGCCAGCACTTCCTGGTTGAAGTGCTGGCAGCTCAAAATATCTCACCGTGAGACCTGTGCTTAGGCTTCACCGAGAAATCTATATTTCCTTTCCCTTCAATAGCTCAAAAACTACTGAATGGATTTACAGCACATCTCAAAAAGGTCGCTTTTTGACCCAAAAACTACCTTCTTGCCAAATTTAGTGTAATTCTGTCCAGCTGTTCGGGCTTCAGCTGTGTTTAAAAATCCCTATGGAAATTGCATAGGGAAAAAAGCATTTTGGGGCAACCCCTTTTTTCTCAGGCCTCGCTGAACAAACCACCCCAAAACTTTCAACACAGCACCTGAACTTGCTGTCAATGGCAGTGCAGTGGCCCCCTGTGGTCCCAGCACTGGCTTTCTGACAGCCTTTCCATGGTGGGCTGGTGGAACTTGGAGTTGTGATTAGAACAGCAGCACTGAACTCATCATCGCTGTGGCTGACCATGAGCCTGACCACGGTCACCCCATTGGGAACCATGTTCTTGGCATATGACATCTCTCATGATATGTTCAATGAGATCATTGATCACATCACTGATGACATCTCAAATGACACTATAACTGGCCCGGAGCCAGCTCAGCACCTATGTCCCAGGGATTCATATATATTGACACTAAAAAAACAAAGGTTAAAGCAATAGTGTGGTGAATATTTCAGTGACAACATTAATATTTTGAATGGATAAACAAAGAAATTCACCACTTATAGTTAGCAGAGCCAACTACAACTTTATAACATGCGCTCCCACCATGCACTCCTTATAAGTTCACATATTACATCACTCATGACGTGTTCTATGACATCATTCATGGCATCACTAATAACCTCTAAAATGACATAATTTATGACATCACTAATGACGTCATCTAATGAGTGTGCTAGTTTGTTTTATATTTTACATAGTGGTGGGTAACGTCCACAATACTTCTTTATCTAATTTTGTGCTGCCTGTGTCCATTTAATGGGTATAATTATTTTCAAAATGCTTGTGCTGGTAATGTGTCATAGGTGTGTAGAGGTAATGAATATAGGTGGGCGGAATTAGCGGATTTTCACTTCACAGAATTCTGCAGGGTTATATCAGAACTCAGTGTAGTTCCGCAGAGTCCTGCAAAATCAGCATGAACAGCACCAAGTGGTGTGCCAGGGGGCACGGAATTCGCTGCAGCTTCAGTAGATTTTCTACTTGAACTACAGCTTTCTGACTGAATCTCTCTAGGGGATGCTAAATCACACGTGCCAACTTAATGTTGGTGAGTCAGACACTAGTAAAAACTCCACCATGTGGAGGTTGTCAGGATTGGATTGGAACACCACATCACAAGCCTAACTCAGAGTGGGCAAAATTTCACCCGCTCTGCAGGCAGCCCTCCCCTAGTAATGAATGTTTTCTAAATCTTTGTATTGAAGAGTAGCTCTGTGTGCTGATGACAGTTGATGACTTGTGTCCAGTATTTCCCATAAGTTTTTAGTTCTGCAGAAAGTGTTTCCAACAGAGCAAAGATTCTAGTAGCAGAAAAGTATTGCAAGCTGCATTTAGTTAATAGGCAGAATTGTCTTAGCATGCCAGTTTCTACATAACATAGACGACTGTGTGCAGCATGGACTAAGCTATGTAAATGTGCTTCTTTTGCTTCAGGAAATGGCCTACCTCTAAAGTTTTCTCCACAATAAGAATGCTGCAGGTAGTAGGATCTTTAGCACCCTGAAACTTTGCTTATTTTAGGTCGATAGTGTATTTTTTGGTAAGTGTTGCATGGAGTACACACTGTTCTTACTAGATACCTTTTAATACTCTGTGGCAAATTTCTCATGACAGTTTTACTGTCTGCAAACAGTACAGTGAAATCTTTCTCCATAGAGTAAAAACAGTTTTCACTACCCACTCATATCAACTTCACATCTCAATGTAGATTAGGTGACTGCCTGGGCAACGTCAACTCAGATCTATTATGTAGTTGAGTTGGACATTGCAAGTCTTGAAACAAACCACATTCTTGTGAATGCAACATAATTGTTTTTGCCTTTTAATTTGAAATGTAAACAACAAATAATGGCAAAGAATGATGCTACATGTGCAATACTAAACTTTGAAATTTTTTAAAGTTGCCTTTCACAGTAGCCAAAACACCATCAGCAGTATGGCTGATACAGGGGGTTATTCCACTTCCAATATCAACCTTTAAGTTCACATCATGCTTGAAACATTGTCCAGAACTCTGACATGAAGATTTAGGGGACAGTTTTATTCACGAAATGTGGGAATTACCTTCTGATTACCGATGTGTAAGTGGGGAAATAGAGGTTTTTCTTAGGTGAAATGAATGCAAAACATCTCTAAGCTACTCCATTACTTGTAAACAGGTGACATTCCACAGAGTTGGTAATACGTTTGTGGACAGTCTGGCATGTTACATGAAGGGAGTACCTGTTTTCTTGGTATGCTCTGTGTTTCAGCTTCTTTTGAATGGATGTTATTTGATGCTGAATGGTCACTGCTGCAGTGGAATGAGTGCAGTTGTGCCTTACATGGTTTCTGTTTCTCAAATAGTGACTTACTGTTATAACATACTCATTGATCCCACGCGTGAAATCAGGGGAAGTAGTCTGTGGCCTTTCATTCCTACCTTCAATGTTAATTTCAACAAGCTCAGCAGGCATGATTGTTCCAGAAAAACATGGCACTTACATCTGCCCATGAAACATTTGAGCTGCAGGTTGCTAAGTCGTCCCCTGAAATACATTCGCTGGTAACCACCAACTTTCCTCAACATTTTGGAGAACTTGTAAATCGCATCCTTAATTCTCCCAACACCCTGGGTGTTGTGCACTTTCTTAAAGTGGGTAGGTCAGGTTTTGTTAGCACGTTTCAGATGTTTTTTTAGTGTATTTGGAGGTATAACACATGTGTTATTCCTTATTGTTGGTATTTTGATTTTGTTTTGTTTTTTGCTGCTCTGAAATTAATGTCCCACCTCGAGGCCAAAAGGTGATGGAATTACTGCATGCCAAGCTGTATTGTGAATTCATGATGCAGTACTTTGATGTACCTTTACTGGAGGAACTAAATTAAAACTGGGTCCTGTCCTTTCAGACAGTATTATTTTTTGTATGCAGCCTGTGTTCTGCTGTCTTTGGTGCTCTATGGACATGGACCTGCTAATGTCCCTGTTGAGGGTTCATTTTCAGTGTTATCCTATGAGATTGTCATTGCTTCTATGAGCAATTGTACTATATGGATATGGATGCTGCAGCTCTATTGTTCCTTAATTCTGACTCTCCTGTTGCGGGCACTGTACAGGATGCAACTACATCGGTTACAGTTGAGGATATTAATCATGTTTGCTCCATTGACTTGTTCACTGAGGCCATTGTAGATCTGTTGTCTTTGGAAGTGGGATTCATAGTGGATTCCATTGACACTGACATTATGGATGACATCTTAAAACCACCACTAACTTTTAAATTTGGCCCTTGTCTTTAGTAAATTGCTTCAAACTAATTTATGTTTTTAATTGCCTCTTTTTTAATTAAGCTGCTTTGTTTGTTGCAGTGATCATTGTATTCCTTTTATTTCTTATTTGTTGACATGGGTTTTTAGAATCTCTCGTTTCACCACTGAGTGGAGGGTGCAGCGAGGCCCTCTTAGACCTAAGTTGGTTTCCTATTCTAGATTAATTTTATGTTTACTATTTTACATGTTTTAGCTGTGGTACTTTTTAGCAGGGACATTGTATACACTTTGCATGCATGATAGTATTCTAGGAATATATTGTATGAGTTGCTTGTTTTAGTTAACCTTTTCTCACCATATAATCAGTACATTCTGTATAAGGCTAGGAATACAGTGAACAATATTCTAGTGATTCGGAGGCAGCCTCTAACACCTAGATGTATTGTTGCATCAGAGCTGTGCCTCTAACACAGTATTGCTTTGATTATTATAAATGATGTACTGATCCGGAAGGGGCAAAGGTGCTCTCCAGTAGCAACAATCCTGGGATGAATGCTGTGTTCAACATGCAGCTCTGCTGGTGCTTATCTCCCAGCTTCCTAAAAGGAGTGCCATTAATGCTACAGGCTGGCTCTTGATGCTGTTCTACAGGTATGGCGCTAAGGCCAACCTCTTAGATTAGGCCAAGATAAAGGGTACACCCACTATGCTCTCAGTATTTGCTTAGGGTTATGTAGGAATATCTCAAAATCATTTACCATGGATGGATTATTCATTCACTTTATCATGTTCACAATGCTGGTTACTTTGCTTTGTTTCATCTGCCTAATTATCACAGCTCATTCTCTCAATGCAAGACCATGATTGTTTCAATAAATATATTAAAACGTATCTCATATATCTCTTGTGTTTTTGCATGGGCATACATTAGTAATACACCAAAAGGGTGAAAATTGTTTTCATGACTTCCTTTGAAGTCAGAGCATCATATTTAGGTTACCACAATCACCTTCCACCCCAGTAATGTTAAGGGTATAGGTAAGGCTCTGTGAGCTATCCAGGAATTGGGTAGACAGCTCCTGATGTAGTGGATAGACTTCGGGGGTCATTACGACCCTGGCGGTCAGCGGAGAAGCAGCAGTCTTACCGCCAACAGGCTGGTGGTAAAAGTTTTGCAATTATGACCATGGGGGTTACCGCCATGGTCATCCGCCACTTCTCCGTTCTGCCCGCCAGGGCGGAGACGACCGCTGGGCTGGAGACCTGGGTCTCCAGCCCGGCGGTCGTCACAATACCGCCGGCGGTATTATGACCCGGCTGACCGCCATGGATTTCATGGGGTTTGGAACCGCCATGAAATCCATGGCGGTAAGCTCTATGGGGGCTGCTCTGCCGCCACCACACCGTCAACAGAACACCGCCACGCCAAATCACAGGACGTGATTTGGTGGGCGGTGTTCTGTTGATGTGGCGGTGGAGGTGGAGCAACCTCCACTTCCCCGCCACCCGCCAGTATGGCTGCTGGCGGCTCTCCGTCCGAAAAACGGTCGGTCGGTCCCTCAGCGGTCTTCTGAAAAGACCGCTGAGGTCAAAATGACCCCCTAAGTCTCCCATGTACTGAAGTGCTTACGTCCTAATTCACAGTCCCATTATCTTAGTAGGAACAGTATAACAATAGGTACATTATAAAGAAAAGTGAATACCATATAAAACCAGCATATGCAGATGATGTGTAGTTAAAATATGCTCATCACAACAAACTCACCCCACTCGTGGGCACTGCAATTGCTATAAAAAATGTATGTTGCTTGTAAATAAATGTTTACTGTGAAAGACAAAATACAAGACCATTACATGCAAGTGCCTGTACCTTTTTGTTATTATTGAAATTTGACAGACTTACACGATTTGGGAAATCCCGAAGCATCAATCAATCAATCAAATAATTTTTTAAGCGCACTACTAACCCGTTAGGGTCTCAAGGCGCTTTGAGGGGAGGGTTGCTGGTTACTGCTCAAAAAGCCATATTTTAAGGTGCTTTCTGAAGGTTAGGAGGTCCTGGTTCTTGCAAAGGTTGGTGGGGAGTGAGTTCTAGGTCTTGGCAGCGAGGTGGGAGAAGGATCTGCCACCAGAAGTGGTGCGTTGGATGCGGAGGACTGTAGCGAGGGCGAGGTCGGCAGAGTGGAGCTGTTGAGTTGGTATGTGGAAGTTTACTCGTTCGTTGAGATAGGCTGGTCCAGTGTCATGGAGGGCTTTGTGAGCATGGACGAGGATTTTGAAAATTATCCTTTTGTTGATGGGCAGCCAGTGTATGGATGTGAGGTGGGTAGATATGTGTTTGTGGCAAGGGAGATTGAGGATGAGACGTGCGGCTGCGTTCTGAATTTGCTGGAGTTTTCTTTGGAGCTTGGCTGTGGTCCCTGCATAGAGAGCATTGCCATAGTCCAGTCTGCTGCTGATGAGGGCGTGGGTGATTATTCTTCTTGTTTCTAAAGGAATCCATTTGAAAGTCTTGCATAGCATGCAAAGGGTGTTGAAGCAGGAGGATGATATGGTGTTGATTTGCTGGGTCATGGAGAGAAATGAGTTTAGAACGATGCCAAGGTTGCGTGAGTGGGTGGCGGGTGTTGGGGGTGGTCTGAGGGTGGAGGGACACCAGGAGTCGTTCCATGCCATCTTGTTGGGGCGGAAGATGATGATTTATGTTTTGTTTGAGTTTAGTTTGAGGTGGCTTGCTGTCATCCATTTGGCAATGTCGAGGAGTCCTGCGTGCAGGTTTATCTTGGCAGTGGCTGGGTTCCTGGCGAGGGAGATGATGAGCTGGGTGTTGTCTGCATATGAGATGATGGTGATTCCGTGGGGGCGGAGGATGTTGGCGAGAGGGGCCATATAGATGTTGAAGAGGGTGGGGCTGAGGGAGGATCCTTTGGGGACCCCGCAGATGATCTTGGTGGCTGGAGACCGGAAACGAGGGCGGCGGACTCTTTGGCTTCTCTCGGCGAGGAAGGAGGCGAGCCAGTGCAGGGCCTTGTGTCGAATTCCGGGGTCAAAAAGGAGTGCGCGGAGGGTTTGGTGGCATACAGTGTTGAAAGCTGCAGAGAGGTCTAGGAGGATGAGGGCGACGGTCTCGCCCTTGTCCAATCCGGTCCTGATGTCATCTGTGCAGGCGATAAGGGCGGTCTCAGTGCTGTGGTTCTTGCGGATTCCAGACAGGGAGGCGTAGAGCATGTTGTTTTCTTCCAAGAAGTGAGACACTTGAGTGTTGACTATCTTCTCAGCGACCTTTGCAGGGAAGGGGAGAAGAGAAATGGGACGGTAGTTTGTGAGATCTTCCAGGTCTGCTTTGGGATTTTTTAGAAGAGTGTTGACTTTGGCGTGCTTCCAAACGTCTGGGCAGGTTGCGGTGTCGAAGGAACTGCTGATGACGGCACGGAGCTGGGGAGCGATGATTTGGCTGGCTTTGTTGAAAATGTGGTGGGGGCAAGGGTCTGTTGGGGATGCATCATACTCAAGAGATGGGGTGACCTCCTCTGTAATCACACACTAAAAACACTTTTAGAAAAAGGTAATGGGAAACATTGGCAAACAGCCATCATCTATAGTGGATAACCGAAATCCTAGTGATTCTAACATTATCCTATGCCATTATTTCTGAACTCAATTGGAGTGGTCTCCAAGTTGAGAATGCACAGTGATTATCATATCTCAGAGAAGTTACACCAGTATCTGGTGAACTCTAAGCTATCTAGACCCAGAGACTTGGGAGAGGCAGCGGAGGAGTGGTTGATAACCACATTTATTACCAAGTCACAGGGGGAAGACTCTAAGAAGGAAGGGTCAGGTCTGCAAAAGCCTAAGGAGGGAGGTGGTAAGCCCACCACAGATACTTCTCCTGTGCCCCAGAACCATTAAAAGGAGGAAATTAGATCCTGCTTCCTCTCGGACAAGCCGAGGTAAGTGGACCCAAGGTTAAAAAGGTTTTTGGATAGCAAGGCCTGCTTTGACTGTCAGTAGACAAGTCACTTCAGAGGTGATGCAGCCTGTCCCAGAAAATTGGTCTGCACTGGGCTGTCCAGTGTAGCCACAGAGGAGGACTCCTCAGATGATGAGGTCCTCATAGCATTGTACTGGGAAGGCAGGTCCAGATGGTAAGCTGGTGAATCCTTAGGATGGGAGTAGACACATGTGCCTATCATCCCATAGTAAGTGACAGGCTGGTATCCCCAGATATGTATGTGCCAGGAACAACCAGGGGAGTAAGGGTATCCCCAGGTGGGGTATCAACTAAACCTGTAGCCATAGTGCCCCTAGAGAGGGAGGGTACCCTTGACTAGTAGAAGGTGGTGGTCAGTGCTCACCTTCCCTTACATTGCATCCCGGGCAATGACTTCTAAGAAGCTGGTTCAGTTCCAGATGGGGTGGTCTCCCATGGAGTCCCCCAACCAAGATCCTCGGGAGCAAGTCCTACAATCAGGAGACAGAGATTCCCCAAGAAAAGGGAAAAAGAAGAGGAAGGGTAGGCCTCTCTTAAAGAGAGGTCCAGTGAGCCAAGAGCATTCTGACCCAGTAGGGGGGAAGCACAGAGTTCGCACTGGTAAGGTTTCGCCTGAACCCAAGAAAGTCCTGAATAGTCAGGCAGCTGCCCAGGTGCAGGGTATTGCCCCTGCACTGACAGAAAGGAGAGTGGAGGAAGGGTGTCTGCCACAGTATCTGGTAGCCGGACATTCTGAACAGCAAGAGAGGTGCCAGGTTACCACAGTTGCCCCTAAAGATCTTTGATCTTCTTCTGTGCTCTTCATCTGTATTCTTCATCTGTGTTCTTCTTTCTTCCCTGCACCCCGTCCTGCATGTTCTTTTCTTCTGTCTTCATCTGTGTTCTTCTTTCTTCCCTGCACCCCGACCTGCGTGTTCTTTCTTCTGTCTTCATCTGGGTTCTTCTTCGGTGTACTTCATCTGTGTTTCTTCCTTCTCTTCTGCACCGCGAGCTGCGTGTACTTTCTTCCTCTTCACCTTCTTCTTGGCTCTTCTCTCTTCTGTTCTTCTGCTCCTCGCTCCTCTTCTTCTTTACCTTCTTCTTGGCTCTTCTCTCTTCTGCTCCTCTTCTTCTTTACCTTCTTCTTGGCTCTTCTGTTCTTCTGCTCCTCGCTCCTCTTCTTCTTTACCTTCTTCTTGGCTCTTCTGTTCTTCTGCTCCTCGCGACTCTTCTTCTTTACCTTCTTCCTGGCTCTCTACTCGTCTGCTCCTCTGCTCCTGACTCTTCTCTCTGACCTTCCTCACTCCCCTCCACCTCTGTAACACCTCCTCCCCTATCTTCCTATCTTTCTTCCTAACTCCCCGCCAGTTCCTAACTCCCCTATCTTCCTATCTTTCTTCCTAACTCCCCACCACCTTTAACCCCCCTCCCATTTCTTTTCCCCCCTCTACCTGACCCCCCACCCTCCGCTTTCCCGCCGCCACCTCCTGCTCACCCCTGCCCCCCCTGCCCCCATTCGTTGCCCTACTCCCGCTCCCCGCCCCCAGCTGACCCCTCCTCCCCCCTCTTACCTCTTATGGCGGCCGCTGCGCGGCCGCGCCACAGGCGCGCCAAAGGCAAGCCCGTCTGCACCCGTCTGTGCCTGGACCGCGCCCAGCGCCACGACCCCTGGACCCCAGCACTCCCAAACCCCGCTGCACCGCTACGACCCCATCACCATCCACGCCCTCAACCCGGGGCGCTCCAGCACCTGCTTCCAAGCCAACCCAAAACGTACCCACGGACCCTTCGCATGTCACACCTGCAAACTCACCTTCCACCGCGAAACCACTACGCCCGCCAGCCCACGCGCCATCAACCACCTCAAATGCATCCTGATCAACGCATGATCCGTCCACAAGCACGCCGTTGAACTATGGGACCTCCTGGACTCTACCTCACCGGATGTCGCCTTCATCACTGGGACCTGGATGAACGCCTCCTTGGCCCCCGACATCGCCATAGCCATCCCCGACGGCTACAAGATTTCAAGGAGAGACAGCACCAACCAAGTAGGTGGAGGAATCTCCATCGTCTTCAAGGACTCCATCAATGTCACCACCTCCACCGAAGACACCCCCCTCGCCGCCGAACACCTGCACTTCCAGATCCACACCGACACCAGGACCACACTCAGAGGAACTCTCATCTACCGACCCCCTGGACCACACGCCCTCTTCAGCAACTCCATCACTGACTTCATCTCCCCGCACGCCCTTGCCTCGTCGGACTACATCCGCCTCGGTGACCTCAACTTCCACCTGGAACAGAACAACGACCCCAACACCATCGCCCTGCTCGACAACCTCGCCAACCTCGGCCTCAAGCAACTGGTGAGCACCCCCACCCACATCGCTGGACACATGCTAGACCCCATCTTCTCCGCCAGCAACCACGTATCCTTCAGCCACTCTTCCGCTATACACTGGACCGACCACAGATGTGTCCACTTCACCTTCCGACGCGAGACTCGCCACCTCCGCACGCAACCCATCCCACGTCGACAGTGGAACAAAATCCCAGAGGAACAGCTTCTCTCCATGCTCAACGACAACCAACCCACCTTCTCCTCCGACCCCAACGACGCAGCCCTCAGCCTCACGAATTGGATCACCAACTGCGCAGACAACCTCGCTCCCCTCAGACGCCTCCCAAGACAGACCAACACCAAAAAACCTCTCTGGTTCACTGACACCCTTAAGGAATCAAAGAAAACCTGCCGCACCCTCGAGAAAGCCTGGTGCAAGGACCACATCGCAGATAACATGACTGCCCTCAAGAACGCTACACGCGAACACCACCAACTGATCCGCGCCGCCAAAAGAAATTTCTTCACAGACAGACTGGACAAAAACAGCCACAACAGCAGAGAACTCTTCAGCATCGTCAAAGAGCTCTCCAACCCTAATGCCAACGCCAATGCCATCACGCCCTCACAAGACCATCTGCAACTCCCTCGCCACCTTCTTCCATCGTAAGATCACTGACCTACACGACAGCTTCGGACACCAGACCCAGCCAACCACCACAGAACCTACAACCCCAGCCATCACCCTCAACGCCTGGACTCACATCAACACGGAAGAGACCATAGCCACCATGAACTCCATCCACTCCGGTGCCCCCTTGGACCCCTGCCCACACTTCATTTTCAACAAAGCCGACGACATCATCGCCCCGCACCTCCAGACCATCATCAACAGCTCGTTTTTGTCTGCTACCTTCCCCGAGAGCTGGAAACACTCTGAAGTCAACGCCCTACTGAAAAAACCTACGGCGGACCCAAGCGACCTGAAGAACTTCCACCCCATCTCGCTCCTCCCATTCCCTGCCAAAGTCATAGAGAAGACCGTCAACAAGCAACTTACCAACTTCCTTGAAGACAACAGCCTACTCGACCCCTCTCAGTCCGGATTCCGTGCCAATCACAGCACAGAAACCACCCTCATCTCAATCACAGACGACATCAGAACCCTGATGGACAAAGGAGAAACAGTCGCCCTCATCCTCCTCGACCTCTCGGATGCCTTCGACACCGTCTGTCACCGCACCCTAATAACCCGCCTCCGCTCCACCGGTATCCAAGGACAGGCCCTGGACTGGATGACCTCCTTCCTCTCCAACCGCTCCCAAAGAGTCTACCTCCCACCTTTTCACTCAGACCCCACCGAGATCATCTGCGGCATCCCACAAGGCTCCTCGCTCAGCCCGACTCTCTTCAATGTCTACATGAGCTCCCTCGCCGACATCATACACAGCATCATCATCACCTCCTATGCCGACGACACTCAACTGATACTTTCCCTCACCAAGGACCCCACCAGCGCCAAGACCAACCTGCAAGATGGAATGAAAGACGTCGCAGATTGGATGAAACTCAGCCGTCTGAAACTGAACTCAGACAAAACGGAAGTCCTCATCCTCGGAAAAACCCCGACCGCCTGGGACAACTCCTGGTGGCCCACGCCCCTTGGCACCGCACTGACCCCCTCAGACCACGCACGCAACCTCGGTTTCATCTTGGAACCCACTTCTCACCATGACCAAACAAGTCAACCTCACCCTCCGCATGCTCCGAAAAATCTTCCGTTGGATCCCCGCCGACACCAGAAAGACCGTGACCCACGCCCTCGTCATGAGCCGCCTGGACTACGGCAACATCCTATACGCAGGAACCACCGCTAAACTCCAGAAACGTCTGCAACGAATTCAAAACGCCTCCACCCGCCTCATCCTCAACATACCCCGCAACAGCCACGTCTCCGCCCACCTGAGACACCTGCACTGGCTTCCGGTCCTCAAAAGGATCACCTTCCAACTCCTCACCCACGCACACAAAGCCCTCCACAACAAGGGACCCGAATACCTCAACCGCCGCCTCAGCTTCTACACACCCACCCCTCCTCTTCGCTCCGCCAACCTCGCTCTCGCCGCCGTCTCTCGCATCCGCCGCACCACGGCGGGTGGGAGGTCCTTCTCCTACCTGGCGGCCAAGACATGGAACTCCCTCCCCACCATCCTCAGGACCACCCAGGACCACTCCGCTTTCCGGAGACTACTCAAGACCTGGCTCTTCGAGCAGCAGTAACCCCTTCCCCCTAGCGCCTTGAGACCCGCACGGGTGAGTAGCGCGCTTTATAAATATTTATGATTTGATTTAAAGCATCTCACCTGCATGGCAGTGGAGAGGTTAGTGTGTGGTTCTGAGTGCTGACAGGTACCAGTAGCCTCTGCTGGGTGCTGGCCTTCATGGCAGAACTGCACTTGGCATGGGAGGCAGACCCCGTAGTCAAAAGCAAAGTAGGCCTCCTGACCCTGTTAGTTATGGTGGATTTCCTCAGGTGCTGGGTGACCTCTGTGGGTAATTTAGGTGTTTCCCCAGAAAAGTTAGGGATAGGGAAGGTGAACACCTCATTACCCAAACTAGAAGAGAGAGAGGAGGGAGACACCTCTAGAGGAAGGTTTTAGTTTAAAATGGGTCAATATACTCTTGAGATGGGTCAACTAATCAGAGAAAGTGACCCTGACAGGAGAATATAATGCAGAATAGGCCCTGCAAAAGGACAGCCAGTTTACTTCACTGTCTTCCTCACATGAAAATCCAGGAAAACTCTCCCAGAGGTGGACTAAGGGCCATATTTATACTTTTTGACGCGAAACTGCACTAACGCAGTTTTGCGTCAAAAAAATAAGCGCCGGCTAACGCCATTCTGAAGCGCCATGCGGGCGCCGTATTGAATCAATGACGTTAGCCGGCGGCGCTGCCTGGTGTGCGTGTAAAAAAACGACGTACACCAGGCAGTGCCGGCGTAGGGGGATATGGGGCTTGGGCGTCAAGAAATGGGGCAAGTCAGGTTGAGGCAATTTTTTCGCCTCAACCCGATTTGCGCCATTTTTTTCGACTCCCAACCCCCATAGAAATGACTCCTGTCTTAGCAAAGACAAGAGTCATGCCCCCTTGCCCAATGGCCATGCCCAGGGGACTTCTGTCCCCTGGGCATGGTCATTGGGCATAGTGGCATGTAGGGGGGCACAAATCAGGCCCCCCTATGCCACAAAACAAAAATGAAAAAAAACACTTACCTGAACTTACCTTAATGTCCCTGGGATGGGTCCCTCCAGCCTTGGGTGTCCTCCTGGGGTGGGCAAGGGTGACAGGGGGTGTCCCTGGGGGCATGCGAGGTCACCTCTGGGCTCCTTCAGAGCCCACAGGTCCCTTAACGCCTGCCTTTTGCAGGCGCTAAAAAACGGCGCAAAAGCGGCCGTATGTCATTTTTTTTGACCCGCCCACTCCCGGGTGTGAATTTTGCCCAGGAGTATAAATCCGACGCACATGCCTCGGAGTCGATTTTTTAGACGTGAACGCCTACCTTGCATCTCAATAACGCAAAGTAGGTGTCCACGCAAAAAAATGACGCAAACTCCATGGACTTTGGCGCTAGACGCGTCTAATGCCAAAGTATAAATATGGAGTTCGTTTTGAGTCTAAATTGCGTCAAAAAAAACAACGCAATTCCGACGCAAACGGAGTATAAATATGCCCCTACGTCTCCTGGGTTTGTTGGCTTGAGGGGATGGTTGTGAGGAAACTGGGTTGATTACAGAACCTCCGTCACTTTTTGCCTCACGTTTTCACAAATACTGGTGTTTTCTAAGTCTGATTGTTCTCTGGGGGCTGCTAACCAGTCCCAGGGCCTAAGCCCTGATTAATAAGTGTATGCAAATTAGGCCTAAATATAATTGGTGCTGACAACCTACCTATAGGTCCCTAGTGTATGGTAGGGCATGTCGGTTTAAGGACCCCATTATAGTTAAGGCACCCAAAGGTGCACTGATGTGGTGTCCAGTATTGCTTTAAATGCAGACCTGCATTGCTTACTGCTTTTAAATTAAAGTTAAACCCAAATTCGACTTTAGAATTAAATGTACTTCCAAAGACTGAAATTACCTTATATTTACATGCAAATCACCCCTAAGGTCTGCCCTAAGTGCACCAAGGTTTGGGTGCAGTGTAAATATAAACAGGGGCTTTAAAAAAGATGTTCATAAGCCCTTGTGAGAAAAAAAACAGCCAAAGTTGTGAATTGGCTCCATAGGATAACGGGGGAGACTTGATTTAAAATGAATCAAATCTCATTTCCCCTAAGAAGGAGATAAAACTATCAAGTGTGCTATCAAATTAAACATTATAATAAATCCAACAACTTGCCAAGATTAGATTTATTATAATTAGTACAAAGAAAGAGATTTAGAACTCAATCTGAAAGTCACTTAAGTCAGCCCTGTAGTGCTTTTGCCTGATTGGTCAGCCTCTGGCAGCCTGAGACAAGCTGCCTTGATGAGGTGCAAAAAGGCCTGGGCAGAAAAAAGGGTGCATCTGGTGGGGGGAGAACTGCTGTAGCAGGTGGCAGAGCAAGATGGGAGGGAGTGGCCAAACTGGTTTTCAAAGGAGGGAAAGCCACTTGAGACAAAAACTAGACCTCCCCCATTTCTTGTTTCCCCAGCCAGATGGGAAACACAATAATTAGATTAGGAGAGGAGCTGAAGGGGGTGTGTTAGGGAAACTTGACCACACCAGTGGGAGGCTCAGCCAGATGTGACCTCCAAAGAGAGAATTTCTCCATGCTTGATGTTTAAATAATATTGCTTTCTGGGATTGATTTTTGCCACATTGTCCAGGAAGTGGTCACACCAGACGGTGCACCCTGCACTCTATTGGCCCGTGGTGCCCCCTCCTTACTAACCCAGGTGTAAGAATAAATATGGCAGAGCTGCCCAACAATTTAGATTCCTGCTGGAAGAAAAAACTTAAGAAGAAGGACTGCCCTGCTGAACTCCTGGTCTGCACCTGACCCCACTGCACTCACAAGAACTGCACCAGCTGCACACTTTGGTCTTCACCAAGAAAAAGACTTTGCCTTGCTTCTGCAAATCCAGTAGTGGACTCCCTGTAAGCTACAGATACAAAGGAGCAAGCGAGAGTCCCTTACATCAAGTGCTGCAAGAAGAGCTTAGCTAACTAGTGTCCAATGGCCATTTGAGGATTCTAACCAGAAGCATTCTTGAAACTGTAGTTCCAACTTCCAATGAGAAACTCAGAGTTTCAGGAACCTTGGATCAAGTTTGTGGACATCTCAAGGACTCACAAAGTACTTCTGGAAGAAGATTATGAAGTTTGGAACCGTTTGGAGCAACTTTGTAAAAGAGCTCCATAAGGTGACCAACGTGTTGACCAGAGTCAAGCCAGCAACATCAAACTATGACCCAGCCTGACTTTCAGGTTCATCCCTCTGAAGCTCTGGAGCTTTTCCCCCTTGACAAGACTTTCAGGAGTTGACAGGGACTTCGCTCTGAGCCAAGACACCATCGTCACATCACAAGCCGGCCTGAAGAGGAGCGTCACCCAAAGACGAGAGGAAAAGCTCCAAAAAAGTGACTAAGTCCAAAGGTATGATTTTAACTAAAGCCTCCTGCTTGGTGTGTCTGAGCAGAGTTCCATCACTGCCAGCCTCAACTTTTGGCTTTGCCCCTGTCAAGCATGACCAGATGTTCCAGGTTAGCGCTTTTAGTTTTTAGGCACTCGAAAGTATATTTTAGCATTTAGGCCCTCATTATGAACACGGCGGTCGCAACCGCTGTGTTCATGCTGGCGGTCAAAACACTGACCGCCAGCATCCCCAGATCCCTGTCGGCCATATTAGGAACATTCCTGTGGGATGGTGGGCAGAAACATTGTTTCCGCCCGCCGGCCCACAGGAATGCCTGGCCAGGACACTGACTGCCAATGCTTCTGTGCGGCAGGTGCAGCTGCACCCATCACGCAGATCAATGCCTGAAAATTGGGCAGTGACCTGCGCGATGGGGCATTGCACCAGGGCCCCTGCACTACCCATGCCAAGTGCATGGGCAGTGCAGGGGCCCCCAGGTGTGCCCCAGTGCACCCCTTCTGCCAGTCTTTCCCTGGCGGGGAAACCCACCAGGTAAAGGCTGGTGGCTGGGGAATCATTATCCGAGGGGCAGCAGCGCTGCCCTGTCAGATAATGTTTCCGACCGCCGCTATGTTGCCTGATGGAGGCAGCCTGGTGGTGAGTGAGGGCTGCCGATGGCGACCCTCATGGGGTTCTTTTTGTGGCAGTGTGGCCTGCCATGCCGGCTGGCAGTTTTACCCGCCGGCATGTCAGGCCACACACGCCAACTTCGTAATGACCATCTTAATCTTTAAAAATTCACATCTCCAATTCCCTACATTGGATTTTTGTTGTTTTCATGTAATTTTTAAGATTAAAATGTTTCCTATATTTATACATTGTTGTTGGATTTTTATTGTGTGTTGTGTTTTACTTATTCACTGTTTTGTTAATAAAATGCTTTACACCCTCCTGACTCTTTAGTTGAGCCTAACTGGTCTTTTGCCAAGCTAACAAGGCTTGAGCAAAGATTAATTTTTTGAGACCTTGAGTGGACCTTGTGTGGGATTGTGACCTATTGCTAAGTGTAGGTACCTACCTGCCCTTACCAATAGCAGACTTTTCATCATTATTGAACTTATAGCCAAGCACTAGTGCATGATTTATAAGTACATGCTTTCGTCCATCCCTACTGATCTTTTTGAAGCATATGTTACATAATTTACACTTTCTCTGTATTACATACTTTGTACCATTTGCAACACAGGGCACATAAACTGCTATTACAAAAAGGCACCACACATGAGGCCAATGGCTATTCTACACTACGGAAAGTCCTTTGGCCGATCTGAAACCCATTTACTAAAATCCATGGGATGAATTCTTGCAAATCAATACAACCCTATGCAAATGTGTCTATTGTATATGCACAGCAGACTCAGATATGTGGAAGTTGAATTAACTGTGTAACAGCCAGGAGGTGGCACATAATTAGTGTGGCCACTGTGACAGTATTTATTGCAATGAGGCAATGACGGCATCAGGGATCTTCTATAGTGCCCTGTGGGTAGGACTTTGGCATGCTGACATTTGTTTTCTTTCAAAGTGTTGCCTTGAATGGTCATGCTCATACTCTGCCACTGCAGTCAGGGACGTGTTAATAAAATGAACACTTGTTCGTAGAAGAGTACCAGCGTCCACCACCTCTAACCACTGGCGCAAATTAAGCAGTGGATGGCACTGAGTGCTTGGACAGGGGATTATATTGTGCATTTTTCTCCCCACTGCTATGTTTTGTGCTCAGGAGCTTCTTCAACAAATGCCAACGCAAAATGGCACACTGTATCCTGATGTTTATGATACACCCATGGGATGTGGGTTTTTCTTTCAAAATAAGGTTTATGTCATGGGGATTGTGCTTTTAAAAAAGTAGGGGCATATTTATGAGCCCATAGCGCCATTGGACATCACTTTACGTGACGCTCCGGTGGCGCTATGTCCTGCGCTGTATTTACAAAGTGGCTTTAAGCCACTTTTTTTGGCTTACCGCCACCTTGTAAATACAGCCCCTTCACACGCAGCACTTTGCATGGAAGGGGCGTGCAATGGGTGTTGCTGTGGGCATGCTACAGCAACACCCGCTGCATTTTGACAATGCCTCAGATTTACTTTTTTTCATAAACCTAAGGCAGCACCAAAATGTAACGCCACCCCAACGAGGAGGAATTCTTTTATTCCTCCTCATTTTTTGCTTTTTCTAGGTATGCTGCATTCTGCAGCATGCATAGAAAGAGCAAAATGCCAGTAATGATTGTTTCTGTGTGGAAAGGTGCCCTTTCTGCACAGAAACAATCTTTCAAAATTACACTTTGGTACGTCAGAAGTGCCAAATTGCCATTAGTGATTGTTTACGTGCAGAAAGGGACACCTTACCGCACATAAACAATCAAACCCCTCAAAGCAGACATCTGTGCATGATGGTGCAAGGATGCCTGCGTTGGAGCTGTCAGCTAAATTTAGCACCAGCGCAGTTTTAAACGCAGGGCTACGTCGTATTCTAATAAATACGGAACGCTGACAATTTTGGCGCAGCACTGTGCTGTTCCACTTTTTCAGTAAATCTGGCCCATAGTACAGAATAAAATGCGATGGTTTTTGCATCACGAAGCACGGCGTAAGTGTGAAATTTTGATAAAAAAATGTGCTAGCGTTGCATCCCTTAAATTACATTATCGTGGGCTAGTTATTTTTCTTTTTGTTTAAACGTAACTTCTCAAATGAGAACCCTTTTCTAGGCAGTCTTAATAATTGATGATTTCCAAGAAAGATACCATGAGTGTAATTATTCCTTTGAAATTGCGTTTCTCTTCGGAAATATGAATGCATGCACATCTCTTTCAGTGCTGTTTTTCTGCGACCGATAATTACACACTCTGCTAGAATGTTGCTAGGTTTTAGTTAGCTGCCTTTGTAAATGATGTAGAATATTTACCTTTTCGAGTTTATCTTTGCGAAGGTTTGAATACAATTATGTAATTTCCGAAAAAGCCACGACTGAAATATTGAAAATAATAAAACATTTTCTTCAAATCTTTTAATAAAGGCGTTCTTTTTCTGAATTAAAGTCCTTTGTAAAGTTTCTCTTGATGTTTGTGTAAACAGAGAACTCGACCTTCGAGATGTAATTAGGCTTAACACTTGCAACCACAAAGTACATATGGTTCTGCCAACTCTGAAAGCAGTAGTTTTATTTCTCTTTGCATTTTGTTAAGCAATTAAGGCACATGAATTAGGCTGAATTCTGCACAAATACTTTACTTGAGAATTAAGCATGCAAGCTATTTTTTATATCGGGGGCATTAGGGGAAACATTGTTAGCTCTCAAATACAAGAGGCTTGCAAGCAAATGTAAATATTAGTTTTGTTTTGTTAACAATCGGGTCAGTGAGACAATGTCAGCAAAACGTAAGAAGTACTAGATGATTTTCTTTAATTGGTGTTTTGAAGAGTGATGTGATTCAACTTATAATATGATATGTTTCTCAAAATTCAAGAACAACTAAAGAAGCATTGTCTCTGAGTAGCCAGGGATGAAACACAAAGCCATAACCGACAATAGAAAGAGAATTAGCAATGCATAAGCAGCCTGATTTTTTCTGGTTCACAATGCATTATATTTGGCAGACAGAATACTCATTCACAAACGTGATGGATATCCTGTCCGCCGTATCACAAGTGCAATCAGTGATGTAACAATAGCCCCTGGAGCCCCTGAGGTGCGGTGAGGCCCCAAACTCCAGGGTGCTCACTCAGCACAGTAAATTCTGCATGGATGGACACCTGTCCAAGAGTTCCTGACTGGGTCTGTACTTTGCAGAGGAGGGCCTAAGGTTTTGTTATACCACCGAGTGCAAAACAATATAATGCACTTCTAATGTGGAGGCGGCATATCTCTCAAATTTGTGATGGAGTATCCCATCTGCCGAATTGTAAATCAGGCCCTAAGTAGTTAAATTCAGCTCACGAGACAAATACCTCCAAACAAAAGTGGTGGAGGAAGGAACAAGAGGTAATGGGACATCAGAAGGTGATCATGTATACAAGTGTGCGAGCCAAACCCCAATAGTGTGTGTGCCCCAAGATTTTGACCACCCCAAACGTTACACCCAACAACTTGGCAGAATAATAAAAATAATTACATTTGAACAGGACCAGTCAGTAACTGAGCTCTAGGTCAATGAAAAATTTGAGTTTTTTTTTTACAAAAATCTCAAAATAAGCAATACAGAGAAATCATAGGTGTGATGGGCAGCATCCCTAGAGCAAAAAGGAAAGGCTATGGCTCACTCCCAAAACCTGGAGTTTTTATGCATATTTTATAAAAAAAAGTCATAAGCAAAAACTACAAATTTAGCAGGGAATGACTAGTGATAACACATACTGAACAAATCATAATAATGATTGTCATGAGCAAAATGTATCACTAACCCATTTCTAAGGAAAAAGGCAAACTTTATCAGCTTCTTCAGCAAAAGTGCATAATTGGGATGTACAGCACACATTTGCAAACAAAGACTCATACATTAGGATATGCTAGCAGGAACACATCAGACTTTCCAGATGAAGTGTCCTTCAGAATGAAACATTCAGTACTCACAAAATAAATTATGTCACAGGTCCTGTGCTCTGAGATAACTGTGGGGAGAGTAGACATGCAGGGGACATTGATTGGGAAGGATAATGAGCAGGAGTAAGTTGAACAGACCATCTAAACACATACATATTAAAGAAATGGTTCTGCTGTAGAAATGTGGATATCTAAACTACATTAATAAATACACTTGTGAACTGCTAACTAAAACTGTTTCAAAAGCAACCATAATGATTCATTGGTTACAACTATATTCATCAGAAAAATCATTACTAATGAAAAACATTTATCACCCCAAATTGCTAATTTAGAGAACAATCTGACATGTATGTTAAAAACAATCAAAGTTTAAAGGGACTATGGAGAAGACAGGATATTTTCCAATTTCAGACATCGTATAGTGTCTGGTGTATCTGTCCCAAAGGGAATTGAATTAGAAAGTCTCAAAAATGTCTAAGGAGAGCACTCATTCACCTATACAGGTGTCATGCTTCATCCTCGGTCCTCCTTCTTGACCAAGATTCAATATAAAGATGAATGGGATTCCTACTAGGTGGGAAGAACTTAGAGGATTTGTTTAAGGGGGAGAAAGTAGGGGATCTGTATGAGAGGTAACATTTACAAGAATGCCTTTAATATGGTGAGTACCCAGGGGAAGATTAGAAATGAGTGATCAATGCCTAGAAGATTAATTACTCCTACACTGTTCTGATAGACCTACTTTTGCCTATAAGCCCCTTTGGGTCCAGTAGCATTCATCAGGACCAGGATCCCATTTTGATGCAAAACTATGTTCCACGCATTCTAAAGTTTGTTCATTCATCCACACATCTCGTGATTATAGGAGCACTAAATAAATACTGGTGATTAGCTGTATAATGTAGGACCTGTGGAAAATGCAATGTATGGAAAAGAGAGACAAATTAGACAACATGTACCTCTCAAAATAAAAGTATAAATATAGTTTGTATGAAAAAGTGCAGCATTTAGTGTGTTCTCAATGCTTGCTCAGCCATCATGGTGGAATTGTAAAAACACACTTGGAAAATCACATTCAGTCGGCATTCTTGTGGATATAAAATGCCATTATGTAGTGCACACACTCATCTTACGCAACAAGATATCTATCGAAGGCCCCAAGGAGGGACAAGGTGTGGGCACCCATGTAATCACTCACTATATTAAAGGGATACAAAGATTCCATTAGTTAAGAAATAGTTGTAGCAGAACGAAGATCATTTTTTTGCAGTGGGGGGTGAACAACTTACATCATAAAAGGGAGAGCTCAGTGTCTGACCTGTTCATCCGTGTGTTCTCCATTTCTTAAGGAAGACAGGAACACTGCTACTTTTAACTTTTAAGGTCTGCTGGTTCAGAGGTGTAGACAACATCACCACATGGTGCGTGTGTGATAAAGTGTGTTATTGAATGATGAGAATCAAGGGGCCCAATTTATATAAAGTTATGTGGCCTGCCGTTCCGCCATGAGGATGGAGTAAGTTACTAGGCCTGGGCGAAAAACTCAGCTCTGCTGGCGGAGTTTGCAGAACTCGGCAACTCTGCATTCCGCAGACAATGCAGAGTTACCAATAGACTCTGCACTCTGCAACATAGTGGATTTTTCTTCTGTTTTTCCCCTGTTGGTGCGCGCTTGCTATCATTTCCTGTGGGAAGTAAGACAAGAGACTTCTGGTCTCTCGCAAGCACAAAAAATACTTTTTACCCGCTCGCAAGAGTTAGCGCCGCACCTGCGATTTCTGGTGCATCTTTTGTGATGCAGGCGAGCACGAGGAGTGAGCGCTATTGACTGCTGCTGCAACTTGATGAAGCTGAAGCAGCTAAAATCTACAACATTGAGTGAAAAATCTTCTCTAATGCACTATTGTCTATGGGACCTGAGGCCAAACAACCTGTTTGAGAAAACACCACGCAATCTGCAGAAAGGCTCACCTTAGAGGCCAAAGGCTTGCAAGTGGTGATAGTGAAGGTGTTGAAAGCAGGGAATCTGATCTGATCATGATGGTAGGTGTAGGTGAAGAAGAGGGTGACAATTGCATTACACAAATCAGTCCTGTCCCCAGCAGTGCAGTAGTATCGTCGCCCACATCAGCAGCATCGCAATGGCATAGGAAGACTCAGAGTCAGGTCGAAACACCAAGGCAAGAACATACAGTGGCTGCCCCCCCTGAGACGCACATTGAGCCTACCACCATCTTCTAAGTCACTTGCATCAGTGGCACCAGCAAAGAAAAAAAACCAGGCTACTGTTACTGCCATGTTTCAGCAGGGCCAGTATAAATGCAACCACCCAACAGCATATTTGTTTAACGGGAGTCTGGCTAAAATGTTTGCGTTGGACCTCCTCCCCTTTTCTTTTGTGGAAGGAGTGTGTTTTTTAGAATTTGTGCTGGTTATCTGCCCGAGATGGAAGGTTTCCCAGCCAGACCTATTTTGCCAGAGTTGCTGTTCCAGCGCTATATCACAATGTGGTTCAATTTGTTCGACAAGGTTTGCAGCAGAGTGCTGCCCACGCAGTCCACCTGATGACACACATGTGGACAATGTTGCCAAGCCACTGATTATATGTGCATCACTGCAGACTGGATCTCTTTTGTGGGGGTTAGAGAGATGATATTTACAGGTGTTGACAGAGCTGAACGTTTTAATCGTCCTCCCATACAGCTGAAAACATCTTGGATGACTTTAACAACAATGTCTTTAAATGGCTGCACCCCAGAGGGTGCAACATTTGATTTGCTGTAATGGACAATGGCTGTAATATAGTTAAGATAAACTGTAAACTTCATACTTGTATAGCACACTACTCACCCGTTAGGGTCTCAAGGCGCTGTACGCATACCGCTGTGGAACTCCTCCTGGCTTTTCCCTGTGAGGTGCCCACTCCTGGGCAACCTCCAAGGTGAAGCCAGGCATCCCAGCGCTGTTGGGGCCATTGTGGAGATTAAGCAAGCTATTGCCCAGAGTTACAGAGTGGGACCCATGAATTAGATTAGGCACCAATGCGAGAATTATCAGGTCCAAGGAAATTGAGCCCAAGACCCGCTGAGGTAGGAATTGAACCCTGGTCCTGGGCCAGATTTCTGCATCAGGGTCTGCCACTCTAACCATTGAGCCACACTTCTCCACTGATGATGTCAGATGGTGGCTATTTCAGGGTCCTGTGTTTGGTGCACTGCATAAACATTATTTGACAGGACTTCCTCAAAAATGAAACCAGAGTCAATAACTTCTGTCCACATGCAGAATAATCTGCACTCATTTTAGCCATTCCTTGAAAGCCTGCAAGCTGTTGAGGATTATCCAGCATGATAAGAGAATGCAAGTTAAAACCCTCATAAAGGATGTGCCAACACATTGGAATTCTACTTATTATAACTTACAACATCTGTTTGAGCAGCAGAGGCCAATCAATGACTATGTCATGCAAAAAAGACGTGATGCAACTGTAAAAGACATGATCATTGGGGCAAGCTATCCAATTTGTGCATACGCTGCAGAAAAATATAAAGGAGGTGTCTGAAACATATGGAGGTTTGGATGAAAAAACAGATACACAGGAGTTGGCGAGGATCTTAATCCTTCGCGTATCTGTTAATACCAGGCTGCAAAAAGACATTGGCCCTCATTCCAACCCTGGCAGTAAATCCCGCTTTCTGCCATGCTGAAGACCGCCAACATACCGGTGCAGCGGTGGAATTCCGCTACGGGTATTACGACCCACATCTTGGAATCCGCCACAATACAGACACCCACACAAGTCCGCCACACCAAAGGTCAGTGATAAACTGGCGAAACCAAAACCCACACAGTCACGCCAACAGAAATACGCCCACACTATCACGACCCACGAATCAACGCAGCGTTTTTTCAACCATGGTAATCCATTGGCAGTACACACCGCTGTGCTCAAAATGCACACACACTTACAAAGCAAAACTACATTGGACAATTTGAAATACACACACCTGACACACACACACATACACCACACACACCACACCCACACACTCACACCACTGTAAAACACCCACGCACATTACCCTTACATCGTAAAATTTGGAAGAAGGCCATAGAGAGAGATTAGTAAACACAACACCAGCCTCCACAGACACACAACACCATCACTTATACAACATCCACGCACCTCAAACAACACACACCAACACATCCCCCCACACATCACAACAGACTGCACCTCACACATGACCCGCACCACATCATGGCACCTCAAAGACACCCCAGGTTTAAGGAGGAGGAGCTCAGGGTCATGGTGGAGGAAATCATCCGGGTAGAGCCACAGCTTTTCGGATCACAGGTGCAGCACACTTCCATTGCGAGGAAGATGGAGCTATGGCGGAGAATCGTCGACAGGGTCAACGCAGTGGGACAGCATCCAAGAACATGGGATGACATCAGGAAGAGGTGGAATGACCTACTGGGGAAGGTGCATTCCGTGGTTTCAAGACACCAGATGTCTGTACAGAGGACTGGCGGTGGACCCCCATCCCCTCCCCCACAACTAACAACATGGGAGGAGCAAGTCTTGGCAATACTGCATCGTGAGGGCCTTGCAGGAGTAGCAGGAGGACTGGACTCTGGTAAGTCAAATCTTTACTACCATATCCCCCACACCCCACCTGCATGCTATTACATACCCCCATCACTCCATCATCTCACATATGTCCCACTTTCACAACCCACACATCTCAATACCAAGGCCCTGCATGCAACACCTATGCATGGACCACCGTCACCAAAGCATGTCCAGTACAGATACCCACACAGACCCCAAACCAACTATCACAAAAGGGCAAACACAATGATGCAAGCACAGGAGTAGAGGTTACCTCACCCAGTGCACAAGATGGCACACACCATCACCCCTGCCCATTTCACCCCCCCTCCACTTATTAGCACAGTAATAAACATCCTTGAATCACCAGAAAATCTGGAGCCAGTCTGTGCTTTTACAAATGTGTAATTTCAACATCTCTGAAAATATAGCAATGTCAATGTACTTGTTCACATACCAATGTTACACAGCTGTAGGCCAGGAGTAAACATAGCAGAGGGTACAAATTGGGACCCAGATCTGTGAAATGGAAAGCCAAAGTGACAAGTCAGGGTCCATACACAGAGGTAAAAAGGCAGACTTATACTCAGTCCTACAACAGTATGAGATGTGGGAAGCAGTTCCATCTTCTTACCTGTGTCTCACTGGAAGTATTGCATGATGATGTTGTTTCGGTTGTCTACATCTTCTTCTTCTGCCTCCTCTTCTTCACTGTCCATAGGCTCCACAGCTGCCACAAGACCAGCATCAGGCCCATCCTCCTGCAGAAAAGGCAGCTGGCGTCCTAAAGCCAGGTTGTGTAACATACAGCAGGCCACTATGATCTGGCCCACCTCCTTTGGTGAGTAGTATAGGAAGCCACCTGTCAGATGGAGGCACCGGAATCTGGCCTTCAGGAGGCCGAAGGTGCGCTCTATTATCCTCCTTGTTCGCCCATGTGCCTCATTGTAGCGTTCCTCTGCCCTTGTCCTGGGATTTCTCACTGGGGTCAGTAGCCATGACAGGTTGGGGTAACCAGAGTCACCTGCAAATATCGAGGGACAACTGTTAGACATCCTCCAAACATTAGTGAATCTCCCATACCCAGACAGCAAATTAAACTGTGTGGGGACTTTAGGCTCACCTATTAGCCACACACGGTGCCTCTGGAGTTGCCCCATCACACAAGGGATGCTGCTATTCCTCAAAATGTAAGTGTCATGCACTGAGACAGGATACTTGGCATTCACATGGGAGATGTACTGGTCTGCCAAACACACCATCTGCACATTTATAGAATGAAAGCTTTTCCGGTTTCTGTAGACCTGTTCATTCCTGCGGGGGGGGAACAAATTCTACATGTGTACCATCAATGGCACCAATGATGTTGGGTATATGTCCCAGGGCATAGAAGTCACCTTTCACTGTGGGTAAATCCTCCATTTGAGGGAAAACTATGTAGCTGCGCATGTGTTTCCGCAGGGCAGACAACACTCTGGACAACACGTTAAAGAACATTGGCTGGGACATCCCTGATGACATGGCTACTGTTGTTTGAAAAGACCCACTGGCCAGGAAATAGAGTACAGACACGTCCTACACTAGAAGGGGTATTCCTGTGGGATGGCAGATAGCTGACATCAGGTCAGGCTCCAACTGGGCACACAGTTCCTGGATTGTTGCACGATCAAGTCTGTAAGTGATAATTATGTCACTGTGTTCCATTGTCGACAGGTCCACCAGGGGTCTGTACACCAGAGGATGCTGCCATCTCATCACCTGCCCCAGCGGACGTGCCCTATGGAGGACAACGGTGAGCAGAGGGTCATGCAACACTTAGGTATCACAAGGCTGTTTAGCAAAAACGTTAAATTTTCTCTATGTGCCTTTGTCTGTCTGTATTACTGGGCTAAATAGGTGTGACACAGTTATTTGGCCTGACATGTGGCGCCCTGAAATGGCGGCTGCCTGACCTGTAAGGTGGGGCAAGGGGAAATGAGGTAACTGCGCTGGCGTTGTACACCGTCGTGGTAGGCGGTCAAAGACCGCAGAGCAATTCAGCATTGGTTGTCATTGGGCCCTATGGGTTCCAGGAGCCAATGACGATGTACACCGGCAGTGATGGTAAGCACCGCCACGGACGTGACCGCCATTTTCTATCAGTTCCCTCACTTGATACCTGACCTTCAACAGGAGAGGACCTGCACTGCAAGTGCTGCTGTGACCTGTGTCTGGAAGCAAAAATGGCTACAGAGTCTGGGAAAAGGGCCCCTGCCTTCACTGCGGAGGAGTTGGACAAACTGGTGGATGGGGATCTCCCCCAGTACACGCAACTGTACGGTCCTCCAGACAAACAGGTGAGTACACTGTGAGCATGGTGGTTGGCACATGATTGTATGGAGTGTTGTGGATGGAAGGGGGGGACAGGCCAGCATGTGAGGATGGTGAGTGTATGTATGTCTGGGCCAGGGTGGGAGGTTTGTGGGCAATGTGTTAGAAGAACTGTACGAGAGAGTAACATCCATTCTAACTTCACTTTTCCTCTAGGTCAGCGCCCACCAGAAGAAGGGTATTTGGTGTGCCATCACCAAGGGACTGCGGACCCTAGTGGTCTACCATTTACGGAGCACCCACTGCTGGAAAAAATGGAAGGAACTGCACCACTGGAGCAAGAAGACGGCAGAGTCCCATCTGGGGATGGCCTCCCAACGTGCAAGGGGTGCCTGTCGCACCATGACCCCCCTGATGTACCAGATCCTGGTGGTGGCATATCCAGAGTTGGAAGGGCGCTTGAGGGCATCACAGCAGCCACAAGGGGTGAATACACTCTCATTCAGCTGACTCTGCGTGTTTAACAAGGTGTCTGGGAGGGGGTGGTGGGCTGTGGGTTCCCCTAGGCCAGGGCAGAAGCTCAAAGGTAGATCCATTGATTTGCAGGCTCATTCCCACTTCAACCTCAAAGGGGGTATTTGCCCTCTACACCTAGTCATGCTCCCATGGGTTCCAGCTGTGCATGAAATGGGTCTAGACAGAGTCCCCCTTGCACTATTAGTGCATGGCTTAGTGCATAGGGCTTCTCCCTGTGTGTTGTGTCCACCAACGGTAGTGATGTTGCATGCATTGACCATGTGTCTCTTCTGTCTTCCCCCACTTTTTGTTTTGTCACCCTGTTCTTGCATGCATTAGCATCATCTGGCGGAGTAGCAGTGGCACCGGAGCAGGAGGGAGCTGCATCCCACATGGCCCTGGAGGGTGAAGTAACAGAGTCTGAAGGCACCAGTGGGACAGAGGGCGAGGGAAGCTCCACGACGGGGACAGGAGCATACACCAGCCACAGCGACTCCTCCTCTGATGGGAGCTCCCTTGCAGTGGCGGGCACCTCTGTGCCCACCTCATCAACAGGTACAGCCGCCACCCCCCCTACCCGCACCGCCCTCCAAGCAGCCCCTCAGCGTGTTTCCCATGCCCGCTCACCCAGAAGGTTGGGCATCACCTTCGCCCCAGGCACCTCAGGCCTTGCCCAAGTAAGCCCTGCTGCCCTAAGTGAGGAGGCTATTGACCTCCTGAGATCCTTCACTGTTGGGCAATCTACCATTTTGAATGCCATCCAGGGTGTTGAGAGGCATTTGCAGCAAACAAATGCATACCTGGAGGGCATTCATTCTGGCCAGGCGGCCCAACAGAGAGTATTTCTGGCTCTGGCCTCAGCACTGATGGCAGCCATTGTCCCTGTGTCCAGCCTTCCCCCTCCAGCTTCCTCCACACAGACCCAATCCCCTGTACCTCAGCCTATCCCAAGCACACCATCAGACCAGCATGCACACTCATCAACACACAAGAGTGGACATGGCAAACATAAACACCACACGTCCCACTGGCACTCACACAAGAACCATCCCCATGCAGACACACCAACATCCACTGCCTCCACTGTGTCCCCCTCCTCCATGTCCTCCTCCTCCCTCCCTGTCTCGTCTCCACTCACACCTGCATGCACTATATCCTCAGCCACTACCTCCATCACCAGCATGCCCATCACCACACATCGCTCACATGCAATCACCACCCCTACTACCATTCACACATCCCCTGTGTCCTCTCCCAGTGTGTCTGTGAGCTCTCCTCTCAAACAACACAAACGCAGGCACACACCCACCCAACAGCCATCCACCTCACAACAGCCTCCGGCCCATCCACCTTCACCCAAATTTAGCCACTACCTCTTTATCACTCCCAAACCCCCTCCATCTTCCCGTCCCAGTGTGTCCAAGAAACTCTTCCTCGCAAACTTTGACCTCCTCCCTACACCTCCCCCCGTCCTTCCCCTAGGGCCAAGCTGTCCAGGTCCCAGCCCATCACATCAGCCACTAAATCCTCAAGCACAGTGGTCCCAGCAACTCTGCTCTCATCCCGGATGCCACCCATCAGGGCTGCCAGTGTGCCACCTAACGAGGCCAAGGAGCAGGCCATTTCGCCACCTGCCAAGGTGAAGAAGGTGCCCATATGCAGGAGGGAGAAACCACAACTACCACCAAGCAAGGGCTCACCCAAGCCAAAAGGGGACAGTGGCAAGGCACTATCAGTGACATCAAAGGTGGGGAAGGGACACAAGCTGAAGAGCAGGTCAGGACAGGGCACGGTGGCTCCGGATGAGGGACCAGAGTCACGCCTTCTGTCAACCACAACATCGACATGTACGGCGGTAGACACCGCCACCTGCACTGCCACCTGCACGTCTGCTGCCTCAGCAACAGTCGCCAGCATCATCCCCAGTGGGCAGCCGTCCGAGGCTGTAGGAGACGTCCTGCTGTGTCCCTCAACAGGTGCAGACACATGCACCACCGCCAGCACCTCCGCTACAGACACCGCCGCAAGCCCCGCCACCAGCCCCGCGACGTGCTCAGACAGTGCCACCACAGCTGACAGGGCAATCATCCTCAGTGGGCGGCTGTCCGAGGCTGCAGGAGATGTCCTGGACCCTGCCCAGCATACATGAGGCATGACTCCCAGCACTGTTTGTACCTGCAGGTGGCAGGCGAGGTCGCAGCAGGGTGGAGTGTGTCTCTGCCTCCGTGGCGTATCATGCTACCTGTTCCCAGGCAATCTTGTGGCACACACACACAGGTGAGAGAATGGGACCTGTCACACTGCATGTGAAGCACTCTGGGCACCAAGCCCCTTCCAGAACCAGTGGAGAATCACATCCACTACCTCAGTCCTTGGCAGGATGAAGCACTCTGGGCACAAAGCCCCCTCCAGGACCAGTGGAGAATCACACCCACTACCTCAATCCTTAGCAGGATGAAGCACTCTGGGCACAAAGCCCCCTCCAGAACCAGTGGAGAATCACATCCACTACTTCAGTCCTTGGCAGGATGAAGCACTCTGGGCACCAAGCCCCCTCCAGAACCAGTGGAGACTGTTATCCACTTGATTGACTGGGGCTTTGCACTCCCCAGGATACAGCAGTGGGTAAACCACCCACTGGAAAGACTTGAGAGACTGTGGCTTTGCACTCCCCATGATACAGCAGCGTGCATGGAGCCTCCTCGTGGAGCAGTGGTGTCATCCATTCATCCGGCTGAGGTGCCCCTCTCCCCCTCCCCCTGAGGTACCTGTTGATTTTCCATCTGATGCCCCTGCAGTGTTCTCTCCGTTTCAAGTAAGGTATCTTGTGTGGGCTTCGCCCATGCGTTTTGGGACACTGATCCACAGACAATGATTTAATTTATATCTGGACATGTGCAGTTGGTGTACATATTTGCATATACTAATTTTTGAATTTGGCCTATCTGATATTTAATAGATTACACTTGTTACAATCATTTCCTTTTGTCCTTGGGTTCTTCCAGGGGGTGAAAGGGTGTATATGTATTTGTGTGCATGGTGTTGTGGGTGAGGGTGGGGGGTGGGGGTGTTGCGTGTTGCGTGTTGCGTGTGTGTCTTTTTCCTCCCCTGTGTGCTAGGTGCAGTACTCACCATGGTCGTCGCCGGTTTCTTTCCTGCTCCTAATACAAGTGGAGACCAGCATGGGTAGGACCTGTTGTTCGGGCTCCATGGCGTCCTGGTTCCTCGTTGGGTGTCGAGAGGTGAGTGGTTTCCATTCCAAGTCCTGCTTCCGCTGTGCTTTTGATAGCGTTTGTACCACCCCGGAAAAGGTGGCAGATAGGCGTGTTGTAATACAGTGGGCGGAACTTTGTGTTCCGCCCGTCTGTTGGCTGTCACCGCCGCAGTGTTTGGTTCTACCGCCGTGGCGGTTGGAGTGTTAAAGTGGCTGTCTATGTTGGCGGTTTCCGCCATGGTTGTGATTCAATTTTTTTCCCCGCTGGCCTGTTGGCGGTATTACCGCTGCTTTAACACCAACCGCCAGGGTTGTAATGAAGACCATTGTGTCATCCAAGCATTATATTTGTGCCACAATTCTGGTCTCACGATACAAACAATTACTTGGCACTTTTATTTCTTTTTCAGACGGGATGTTTCAACCTACAAGACATTAATTGCTGAGCAAGCCAGAGACTTGTAAAAAAAATGGCTGGAAATTAGAGGCCCACTCACAGGCAAAAGTTCTGAGGTGCAGCCTACAACTTTCATAGAGCCTGCGGACAGTTCTGATGGCTCACAGCAGCCAAAATCAACACCAGCAGCAACAACAGGAGCAGCAGCCCCAGAATCTGCATTTGATTGGTTTCTTAAGGCAGGGCTTAAGTCTGCAGAGGCAAAGGCAATGAGCTTGAGCATGGTGGAGCACCAATGACTACTGAGAGGATGGTCCAGGCCTACCTGGATGACCAAAGGGAGGTCTATCTGGATCAACATCCATTAGTGTAATCGTATGGGAAGTAGTGCCAATGGCTGGTGCTCAGCAGGCTGGCAATAAAGTATCTTGCTTGCCCTGTAGCCAGTGTGTCTGCTAAGCATGTATTTAGTGCAGCTGGTGAGGTTGTCACAGTGAGAAGGACCAGTCTCTTGCTCCAAAAGTCAAGAGATTGACCATGATGAAAATGAATAAGCACTTTACACCACCAAATTATAGCATACCTGAAGTACAACAGGAGGTGGGTGAGGGTCATTGGTTGGACTCAGGTCATGGTAGTGTGTTAACTGACTAACATCTGTGCGAACCACTTGAGTTTGAAGACAAACCCTACTTCACTGACTAGACCTGGAGCACCACAGAACTTTCTACTTTCTACTATTGCTGAACTGCTTTAAGAAAATAAATAGCTAGCTGGGGGAACTTTATTATGTTATACTGTTTGTTTATGTCTAAATGACTAATGAATCACAAGTGTTTTTGACACATGTATGACTGAATTGGAGTTGGACCAGTATGCATTGAAGAATCCCCAAATCCACTAAAATCATTTCAAGGAGATTTGAGAGATAATGCCTGCCTCCATTCCTTGCCTATCCTTCCTTTTTGTCCCCTAGCAGGACTGCCCCAGATATTTGATTTACAACTTACTGGCCAATGTGTGTTTCATTTCCTAAATTGAAGAGGATCAGCAATGTGCCACTATGCTTGATTTGAACAGGTAATTAATGCTATATGCCACAACAAATGATATGAGGGATACTTAATTTATTGTTGAGACGGTTTGTGTGACTCATGTCTAGTGGTAGCAGATGGTGACAGTGTTTATTGTGTAACTATTTTATTACACTTGCTTGTGTTTGTGTCGTGATTGATTTAAAATGTTGGTGGCATAATAAAAATGGTTGATAATTTTTTCCTGAAGGTGATTTATTTTCCCTTCCCCTTTGACACTTAGCAACATTTGTTTGCCGGCATTTTCACACTGCATTGTTTTCTGGTGCTTTGTTTCTGGTTCACATTTGTCAAAGAAGACCCGGCCAGTCCATTGGAAACCGCCAACATAGATAGCCACTTTAACACTCAGACCGCCACGGCGGTAGAAACAAACACAGTGGTGGTCACCGCCAACAGACAGACGGAAGACAAAGCACCGCTCATTGTTTTTCAAGACACCTATCCGCCCCCATTTCCGGGGTGGTACCAACGCGATCAAAAGCATGGCGGAAACAGTGCATAGAAGGGAAAACACTTCACCTCTCGACCTCAAACGAGGAACCAGGATGCCATGAAGCCCGAGTTACACGTACTGCCCATGCTGGTGTATCTTCTCATCTACCAGGAAGACGAACGGCGGCGGTGACGACCACAGTGAGTACTGCACCTACAACACAGGGCAAGGGGGAAAGAGAGTGACACACACACGCAACACGCAATACCCCCAATCCCCCTCAACCACAACAGCATACACACAAATACATGCGGCAACATTATGGACAATGGACAACACCACTGCTCCACGAGGATGCTACATGCCCACTGCTGTATCCTGGGGAGTGCAAAGCCACAGTCTCTCAAGTCTTTCCAGTGGGTGGTTTGCCCACTGCTGTATCCTGGAGAGTGCAAAGCCACAGTCTCTCAAATCTTTCCAGTGGTTGGTTTGCCCACTGGTTTATCCTGGGGAGTGCAAAGCCACAGTCTCCCAAGTCTTTCCAGTGGGTGGTTTGCCCACTGCTTTATCCTGGGGAGTGCAAAGCCACAGTCTCTCAAGTCTTTCCAGTGGGTGGTTTGCCCACTGGTTAATCTTGGGGAGTGCAAAGCCACAGTCTTTCAAGTGGATAACAGTCTCCACTGGTTCTGGAGAGGGCTTTGTGCCCAGAGTGCTTCATCCTGCCAAGGACTGAGGTAGTGGATGTATCTCTCCACTGGTTCTGGAGGGGGCTTTTTGCTCAGAGTGCTTCATCCTGCCAAGGACTGAGGTAGTGGATGTATCTCTCCACTGGTTCTGGAGGGGGCTTTGTGCCCGGAGTGCTTCATCCTGCCAAGGACTGAGGTAGTGGATGTGAATCTCAACTGGTTCTGGAGGAGGCTTTGTGCCCAGAGTGCTGTGTGGCCGGTACAATTCCCTCACCCGGGTGTGTGTGTCACGAGATTGCTGAGGTACAGGTAGCATGATACGCCATGGAGGCAGAGACATACCCCACACTGCTGCAGCTTCGCCTTCCACCTGCAGGTGCAAACAGTGCTGGGAGACATGCCTCATGGAAGCTGCCCAGGGTCCAGGAACTCTCCTCCAGCCTCGGACGACTGACCACTGGGGATGGTAGCCATGTCAGCGGTGGTGCCACTGTCCGAGCACATCGCAGGGCTGGTGGTGGTCCTTGCGGCGGTGTCTGTGACAGCGATGCTTGTGGCGGGGTCTGTGGCGGCGGTGTTTGTGGTCTGTTGCGGTGGTTCTGGCGGCGGTGCATGGGTCAGCACCTACTGAGGGACACAGCAGGCCATCTCCTGCAGCCTCGGATGGCTGCCCACTGGGGAAGAGGCTGGGGACTGTCGTTGAGGCTGTAGACATGCCAGTGGCGGTGCAGGTGGGGAGCAGGTGGCGGTTGTGGTGGCGGTGCAGGTGGCGGTTGTGGTTGCGGGGCAGCTAGTGGTGTTCGCTGCCGCACAGGTTGTTGTGGTCGTGGACAGAAGGTGTGACACTGGTCCCTCAGTCGGTGCCACCATGCCCTCTCCTGACCTGCTCTTCTGCTTTTGGCCTTTCCCCACCTTTGATGGTGCCGCAGTTGTCTTGCCACTATCCTCTTTTATTTTTGCTGAGGCCTTGGTGGCTGGTTATTTTGGCTTCTCCTTCCGGGATGTGGGCACCTTTTTCACCTTGGCAGGTGGTGGAATTTCCTTGCCCTCACTATGTGGCACACTGGCAGCCCTGATGGGGCGCACACTCGATGACCCCGCAGTTCCTGGCACCACTGTGCCTGGGGATTTGGTGGCTGAGGTGCTGGGCTGGGACCTGGAAAGCCTGGCCCTAGGGGAAGGACGGGGGGTGAGGTGAAGGGAAGAGCTCAAAGTTTGCAAGGAAAAGTTTTTTAGACACACTGGGATGGGAAGATGGAGGGGTTTGGGAGTGGAGGAAGAGGTAGTGGTTGTAGGAGGTGTACGTCTGCTGAATTTGGGTGAAGGTGCCTGGGCGAGAGCCTGTTGTGAGGTGGATGGCTGTTGGGTGGGTGTGTGCCTGTGTTTGTGTACCTTGGGAGGAGGGCTCACAGACACACTGGGAAGGAAACTAAGGATGTGGGAATGGTAGTGGGGCTGGTGATTGCACGTGAGCGGTGTGTGGTGATGGGCGTGCTAGTGAAGGAGGTAGTGGCAGAGGATGTGGTGCATGCAGGTGTGAGTGGAGACGAGACAGGGAGGGAGGAGGAGAACATGGAAGGGGGACACAGTAGAGGCAGTGAATGTTGGTGTGTCTGCATGGGGATGGTGCTTGTGTGAGTGCCTGTGGGATGTGTGGTGCTTATGTTTGCCTGAGCCACTCTTGTGTGTTGATGAGTGTGCATGCTGGTCTGATGGTGTGCTTGGGATAGGCTGAGGTACAGGTGATTGGGTCTGGGTGGAGGAAGATGGAGGGGGGAGGCTGGACATAGGGAAAATGGCTGCCATCAGTGCTGAGGCCAGAGCCTAAAATTCTCTCTGTTGAGCCGCCTGCCCAGAATGAATGCCCTCCAGGTATGCATTTGTTTGTTGCAAATGCCTTTCAACACCCTGGATGGCATTCGAAATGGTAGATTGCCCAACAGTGAGGGATCTCAGGAGGTCAATAGCCTCCTCACTGAGGGCAGCAGGGGTGACTGGGAAAGGGCCTTATGTTCCTGGGGAGAAGGAGATGCCCACCCTCCTGGGTGAGTGGGCACGGGACACACGCTGAGGGGCTGCTGGGAGGGTGGTGCGGGTAGGGAGGTGGCGGCTGTACCTGTTGATGAGGTGGGCACAGAGGTGCCCGTGACCGTAAGGGAGCTCCCATCAGAGGGGGAGTCACTGTCACTGGTGTATGCTCCTGTCCCCACCGTGGAGCTCCCCTCATCCTCCGTCCCACTAGTGGCTTCAGACTCCATTGCTTCACCCTCCAGGGCCAAGTGGGTTGCAGCTCCCTCCTGCTCCGCTGCCAATGCTCCTCTGCCTGATGATGCTATTGCACACAAAAACAGGGAGACCACAAAAAGGGGGGGGAAGACAGAAGAAAAACATGTTCAGTGCATGCAACACCACAATCGTTGGCGGGCACAACACACATGGAGCAGCCCTCTGCACTACGCCATGCACTAACAGTTCCTAGAAATTTCACGTGCCCATGGGGTACGAGGCCTAAGCCCAATTGCTGCACACCTGGAAGTCACAGGAGCCTGACTAGGTGTAGATGGCTCTTACCACTAGTGGGGTTGGGGTGCCGCATAGCCTGCCTCACAAGGAACCTTGCCTACCAAGTTCGTCCTGGACCAGGGTAACCCACTGCCCATTCCCCCACCCAGACACCTAGTTCTGCGCACAGAGTCAGCTGAATGAGAGTGTACTCACCCCCTTGTGGCTGCTGTGATGCCCTCAAGTGCCCATCCAACTCCGGATACGCCACTGCCAGGATCCGGGGACATCAGGGGGGTCATGATGTGGTGGGCACCCCTTCCACGTTGGGAGGCCATTCCCAGCTGGGCCTCCGTTGTCTTCTTGCTCCAGCGGCGCAGGTCCTCCCATCTTTTATGGCAGTGGGTGCTCCGTCTATGGTAGACCCCAAGGGTCAGAACGTCCTTGGCGATGGCACGCCAAATACCCTTCTTCTGGTGGGCGCTGACCTAGAGGAATGGTACAGGGGGAAAGGAAATTACTCAGCCGTCCGGACCGTCATAGTCATTGTCCACCAGTCCCACCCATGCCCTGACGCACATACACTCACCATTCACACATACAGGCCTCAGCCCCCCCTTTTTCTTCCATCCACACCACCACTCAAAGCAGGCATTGCCCATGTAGCATGATCACAGTGTACTCACCTGTTTGTCTGGAGGACCGTAGAGTTGCATGTACTGGGGGTGGACCTCATCCACTAGTTTCTCCAACTCCTCCGAAGTGAAGGAAGCGGCCCTTTCCCCAGCCACTGTAGCCATCGTCGCTTCCAGACACAGGTCACAGCAGCACTTGCAGTGTAGGTCCTCTCCTGTTGAAGGTCAGGTATCAAGTGAGTGAACAGAGAGAAAATGGTTGTCACGTCCATGGCGGTGCGTACCGTCACCGACGGTGTATATCGTCATTGGCTCCTGAAACCCATAGGGCCCAATGTTAACCAATGCAGAATTGTGCTGCGGTCTTCGACCGCCCACCGCAACAGTGAACAACACCTGCGCAGTTACCTCATATCCCCTTGTCCTACCTTACAGGTCAGGCAGCCGCCACTTCAGGGGCCACATGGCATGGAAATAAACTGCGTCACACCTATCTAGGCCGGGAAAACAGACAGATACTGGCACATAGCGGATTACTAACGTGTCTGCAAATAACACATTGTGATACCTCAGTGTTGGATGACTCTCTGCTAGCTGTTCTCCTCAATAGGGCACGTCTGCTTGGTCAGGTGATGAGATGGCGGTATCCTCCGGTGTACAGACCCCTGGTGGACCTGTCAACAATGGAAGAGAGACACATAATTTTCACATACAGACTAGATCGTGCAACAATCCAGGAACTGTGTGCCCAGTTGGAGCCAGACTTGATGTCAGCTATCAGCCATCCCACTCCCTCTAGTGCAGGTCCTGTCTGTACTCCATTTCCTGGCCAGTGGGTCTTTTCAAACAACAGTGGCCATGGCATCAGGGATGTCCCAGCCAATGTTCTCTAACGTGTTGTCCAGAGTGTTATCTGACCTGCTGAAACACATGTGCAGCTACATCGTTTTCCTCAGGTGGAGGATTTGACCACAGTGAAAGGTGACTTCCATGCCCTGGGACATATCCCCAACATCATTGGTGCCATTGATGGTACACATGTGGCATTTGTCCCCCCCGCAGCAATGAACAGGTGTACAGAAACCGGAAGAGCTACCATTCGATGAATGTGCAGATGGTGTGTTTGGCAGACCAGTACATCTCCCATGTGAATGCCAAGTATCGTGGCTCTGTGCATGACGCTTACATTTTGAGGAAAAGAAGCATCCCTTTTGTGATGGGGCAACTCTTGAGGCACCGTGTGTGGCTAATAGGTGAGGCCAAGGTCCCAATATAGTTTACATAGGTGTCTGGGTCTGGGGTTGTCCCTAAGGGTTAGTGTGTGTCTAACAGTTGTCCCTCAACATTTGTAGGTGACTCTGGTTACCCCAACCTGTCATGGCTACTGACCCCAGTGAGGAATCTCAGGACAGGGGCAGAGGAACTCTACAATGAGGCACATGGGTGAACTAGGAGGATAATCGAACGTACCTTCGGCCTCCTGAAGGCCAGATTCTGGTGCCTCCATCTAACAGGTGGTTCCCTACATTACTCACAGAAGAAGGTGTGCCAGATAATCGTGGCCTGCTGTATGCTGCACAACCTGGCTTTGCGACGCCAGGTGCCTTTTCTGCAGGAGGAAGGGCCAGGTGGTGGTCTTGTGGCAGCTGTGGAGCCTGTGGACAGTGAAGAAGACGAGGCAGAAGAAGAGGATATCGACAACCGAAACAACATCATCATGCAATACTTCCAGTGAGACACAGATAAGAAGATGTTACTGCTTCCCACATCTCATACTATTGTTGGAGCCAGCAAATGTCTGTCATTTTCACTCAGTATATGGACACTTGTCACTTTGACTTTCCATTTCACAGATCTGGGTCCCACTTTGTGCCCTCTGCTATGTTTACTCCTGGCCTACAGCTGTGTTACATTGGTATGTGAATCAGTAAATTGACATTGCTGTGCTCCATTGATATTGCAATTACACATTTGTGAAAGCACAGACTGACTCCAGAGTGTTTTGTGATTGAAGTGTGGTTATTCCTGTGCAAATAAGTGGAGGGGGTTGTAACATGGGCTGGGGTGATGGTGGAGGTATGTCCATGGCAGAGTCCAGTCTATTGGTTTCACAGGTGCATTGTCCAAAGGGGCATAGGAAGTTGAGCTATGGCAGTTTAAGGAAGGACAGGGTGACATAGTGGGACAGAAGGGTGACATTCAGGAGAGTCTTATTTCCTGGCAGGGGTCTTGGCAACTTTCTCTGTCTTGTTCCTGGATCTCAGGGACCGTTTGTGGGGTGGTTCTCCATCTGCAGGGGATGGGGTGCTGGTGTCCTGTTGTTCCTGTGGCGGTGCCTCCTGTTCACTAGTGCCGGCAGAGGTGGAGGGCAGTCTATTGGTTTCACAGGTGCATTGTCCAAAGGGGCATAGGAAGTTGAGCTATGGCAGTTTAAGGATGGACAGGGTGACATAGTGGGACAGAAGAGTGACATTCAGAAGAGTCTTATTTCCTGGCAGGGGTCTTGGCAATTTTCTCTGTCTTGTTCCTGGATCTCAGGGACTGTTTGCGGGGTGGTTCTCCGTCTGCAGGGGATGGGGTGCTGGTGTCCTGTTGTTCCTGTGGCGGTGCCTCCTGTCCACTAGTGCCGGCGGAGGTGGAGGGCTGTTCATCATCCAGGCTAGTGTCAGGGGCCCGTTGGTGTGCCACTGTGTCCCTCATGGTGTTGACAAGGTCTGCCAGCACCCCTGCAATGGTGACCAGGGTGGTGTTGATGGACTTAAAGTCCTCCCTGATCCCCAGGTAGTGTTCCTCCTGCAGACGCTGGGTCTCCTGAAACTTGGCCAGTACCGTGCCCACGGTCTCCTGGGAATGGTGGTATACTCCCGTGATGTTGGAGAGAGCCTCGTGGAGTGTCGGTTCCCTGGGCCTGTCCTCCCCCTGTCGCACAGCAGTCCTCCCAGCTTCCCAGTTATCCTGTGCCTCTGTCCCCTGAACCGTGTGCCCACTGCCACTGCCCCCAGGTCACTGATAATCCTTTGTTAGTGGGATTGCCTGGGTTCCCTGTAGTGGTGGACACACTGCTGATTGATGTGTCCTGGGGACAGAGGGATGGGCCAGCTGGGTGGGTGCTGTGCTGGTGTTTCCTGAGGTGGGAGGCTCTGTGGTGGTTTGTGACTGTGTCAGGGGAACAGACTGTCTAGAGGTCCCTGATGGACCGGGCTGGTCATCTTGATCCAGGCGTGCAGAGCTGCTGTCTTCACTGTAGGTCTCTTCTGTGGGGGGACTGTATGTTGCTGGCACCTCCTGTCTGGTGACATTTTGTATGGGTCCTGTTGGGGTGTAAATGCATAGTTATTGTATCTGTGTGCCATCTTGTGCAATTGGTGAGTGACCCTCTACTCCTGTGCTTGATTTATTGGCTTTGTCCTTGTGTGATTGGTGATTTTGGGGCATGAGTGAGTCTCTGTAGTGGACCTTTGGTGATGGGTGGTCCATGCATAGGTGTTGCATGCAGGGCCTTGGTATTGAGATGTGTGGGTTGTGATAGTGGGACATATGTGAGATGATGGAGTGATGGGAGTGAGGGTAAGGGAGGGGGTATGTCATGGCATGCAGGTGGGGTGTGGGGGATATGGTAGTAAAGATTTGACTTACCAGAGTCCAGTCCTCTTGCTACTCCTGCGAGGCCCTCAGGATGCATAATTGCCAAGACTTGTTCCTCCCATATTGTTAGTTGTGGGGGAGGAGGAGGTTGTCCACCGCCAGTCCTCTGTACGGTAATCTGGTTTCTGGATACCACCAAATGTACCTTCCTCCTGATGTCATCCCGTGATCTTGGATGCTGTCCCACTGCGGTCACCCTGTTGATGATTCTCTGCCATAGCTCCATCTTCCTAGCAATGGATGTCTGCTGCACCTGTGATCTGAATAGCTGTGCCTCTACCTGGACGATTACCTCCACCATGACCCTGAGCTCCTCCTCAGAAAACCTGAGGTGCCGTTGAGGTGCCATGATGTGGTGTGGGTGATGTGGGAGGTGGTGTTGGTTGTGATATGTGAGGGGATGTGTTGGTGTGTGTTGTTTGAGGTGTGTGGATGTTGTGTAAGTGATGGTGTGGTGTGTCTGTGGGTACTGGTGTTGTTTTAGGTAGTGTCTCTCTCTGGCCTTCTTTCAAAAATTTTGTTGTAAGGGTTTGTGGGTGATGTGGCTGTGTGTTTTATATTGGATTGGGTGTGTGGGAGTGGTGTGTGTATGTGAATCAGGTGTGTGTATTTCGAATTGTCCAATGTGGTTGTGTTTTCTAAATGTGTGTGTATTTTGAGCGCGGTGGTGTGTACGGCCAATGGAATACTGTGGCTGAAAGACTGCCGCGTTGATTCGTGGGTCTTGATAGTGTGGGCATATTCCTGTTGGCCTGATAGTGTCGGTTTTGTTATTGTCAGTTTATCACTGACCTTTGGTGTGGCGGACTTGTGTGGGTGTCTGTATTGTGGCGGATTCCGAGCTGTGGGTCATAATACCTGTAGTGGAATTCCGCGGCCGCTGCGGTATGTTGGCATTTCCGCACGGCGGAAAGCAGGATTTATCGCCAGGGTTGTAATGAGGGCCACTATCTCAAGTGGTTCGGGTGTCTGTGACTCTCGGGAGCAGTTGGTATGGAGTTGGACATAATAATCTTTAATCAGAGTCTGGATGATGATGGAAAGGGTCAGAGTGTGAATTGAACAACTGCCAGAAGAAGGAAGTTATTAACTTCATAGAAATCAACATGGATGATGTGAGGATGAGTCTAAGAGGCCTACTCAAATCTGTGGACTGGTGTTGAGAATTGCATCGATTACCTGAGTTGGGAAATGCAATACTGTTGTCTGTGTCTGTTGCTGAGTCAAATTTGAAATTATGTGTTCGGGTGGGGGGCCTGTTGTAGGAAACCGAAGGAGACAGACATTTGATGGATGAAAATGTCACTTTATGTACGTGCTCTAAGCAAAATGTTATGATGATCATGACAGTTGCGAGTTTGATCATCCAGAAACATGCTGCCACTTGTTTGTGATTGTTAGATGTTCTAATTGCCCTCACTTAATTGATTGCACATCAGTCATAAAATGAATGATCACAAAGGTCTTCACTTTTTCTCTGCCACCTCTGAGTCTTCTTGTACACTACTCTTCATGAAGTTTACCTTCCATTCCATTCATCTGGATTCTACAATATCATTATAATTATTTGTGGTTTACAATCCTCAGGCCTTCTCTTCTCCTGCACCATAACACTCATGCTTATATTACTGGACTGCTTCAGGCAGGCACCCGAGAAAATTACGGGGCAATCCATGAAGATTGCAGATGCAACATCCGATTTGGCAATACAGACTAGTATCATTTTTTTTTATAATCTATTTTTAGAACTGTGTGTGTAAGCTTCACACCAAGATTAATTATCGTGGTCATTATGACAATGACAGTGACTGTTAAATGTGGCGGTAATACTGCCAGCAGGCTGGCGGTAATTACTGCCAAATTATGACCATGGCGGTGATAGCTTCCATAGACAGCCAATATACCATACCACCAGCCAGGGTGTTAACATCACTGATCACGGTGGCAGCCATCAACAGCCAGACGGAAGACAAGGTACCTCCCATCATGTTATGACATAGCAAACCGCCACGATATCCGGGGCAGTACCAACGCCATTAAAAGCCTGGTGGAATGGAACACATAAGACGAAAGACTCACAATCAGAGACACAGAGAAGATCAATGCTGCCATGGAACTGGAACTTCAAGTCCTCCTGATGCTCCTCTACACCATGCTCTACCTGGAACACCAACGCCGACAAAGACGACAATGGTGAGTACATAGGCTTAGCACACAAGGTAGGGAGAGAGGAAAAGGAGAGTGACACCCAAGCACAACACACACCATTCACACACACCATACACACAACCAGCTGCAGAGGAAAACCAATCTCACAGGACCCACGACATAATAATGCAAGGACAACATTTAGCAATAACTGATATTGTAATTTGATGCCAACAGCCACCATATTATCCAAGTGATAAGAGAAATTGTAGTAAATGTTCAGAAAGGGCCAATGGCCAGTCCAAAATACAAAAGGCCAATATGGCCACAGGGCCCAGTCCAAGCCCTAACTTGTTTCCTAATGATATCGGCACTACACTGTGCAGGGGCAACAGGTTGGAAATGGGCAGGCACCTCAGGGGGAAGGAGGTGGGAGTCATCTCAGCTGAGGAATAAGAATAAGTACCCACCCCTTCCACCCACAACTGGCCCACCCCTATCCCCAAACAAATGTCCCTTTTCCCAACCAATGTTCTAAAAATAAAACTGTCTGACTGCCCATCAGAATAACACAAAACAAAGCAGAAAAGTCCATAAAAAATACATCCCCACCCCCTCCATCCACAACAACTCTCACCCAACAAAATACAAGGTTTAAAATTGGCAGAGGAGGGAACTATAGCCGGGTCAGGATTCTTCTAAGGAGCCCCTCCATGTGTTCTTGACAGGCATCTAACAGCCTCAGCCTCCGAAGAATGCGGCATTGGAAAACAGCCCAGAGGGGGGTAGCAGGGATGCTATGGTGGTGGACGGCTGCCTTGGCACTACAACACAGGTGTTATTGGGCTAGAGGCACTAGGGACTGGCTGGGACCCTAAGTACTGACAGCCACTGCTGCTGCTGCCTCCTCCTCTTCCTCGAGGAATGCCAGCCATTGGTACTCAGCCCATATGGCCTCAAGCGTCTGTCGCCAAGCTACTATTTCCTGCTGTGATGGTGGTACCAGCAGGAATAGCTATAACAAGAAAGAAAAAAGACAAATTATAAACAATGCTCTGAGCAAAACACTTGTTTAATATCATGTATTGTGGTGGCACAGTAGCAGTATATATGGTGGTCACTTCAGGCCATTCAATTTAAGGTGATAAAAGTCACAGCATTGGTAGCTCAGGTGGCACCCTAGTCGTACTCATTATTGTCTGCAGCTGGGGAGGCTGTACTAGAAAATTATCTTATTCCAATGACCCTTTTGTCTTTGTTCCTGGACTACAAGGCTGATGAATACTTAGAATGAAACATGCCACAAAGTATAATAAAATCAGTCATGCAGGCATCTTGTCTGTCATAAGTAGATTGTGGGAAAAGTGGTGCACTGCAGTACAGGGAAAGGATTAAGGAATGGGATATATATATATATATATATATATTCATATATATATATATAAATATAGATTGTATGTGGTGCATTCACATCACCATAGACTATCACATTTAGGAAAATCAAGGCACTTACTTATGGACAACTTTACTCACTGTCCTCATGCCCCTCTTCCACCACACCTTGTAATAACTTCTTTTATTTTTTTAAAAAAGAAAAAAAACATTTGCTTCGCAGTAAGGAAAGGAATCTTCTAACGTACTCAACTGCAGGTTAATGTAGAGAGGATAAGGATGGATAGGTAGAGTACACACTTTACTGATCAATCAATTCCTCATCATCTTATGCCTAAGGTTTGGCTAGTAGTGTGACTCACTGTGGTTGGTAAATCCATTATGGAAGCCATAATAAATTATATTTATCACCTTGCTTGAAAAACGTGGCACAAACAAAGTTGAATTTTTCAAATTCTTCAGAAGTCTGGGACAGATCTTAAGAAATAATAAAGGACTAAAGTACTAAAGCAACTGACCCAGTGGGTACTGAGAGGAAAGGGAAACACACCTTGTTTTTCCATTTCCATGCATTGAAAAAGGTTTTACACATAACCTTAACTTAAGCCGACAAATGCACATTACACAGCCAACATTGCAGTGCCAATTCTGTTAAATTGAACCATACAGCTGTTAGGTAATCATGGGTGGCACCTGCGAAAGGCCATAGAGAGGAAAAGAGTTGATGGTCAATGGATGCTGGGATACATAGTACATGCCTCTCTTGAAAAATACTATGAGTCAAGGGAATATCCTGAAATACCATCCAACCCTTTGAATCAAACCTTTGATAAAAATCAATTAAAGTAAGTAAAGCAGGTGAGAAGAACGCCCATATCCAGAAGAGCTCCCTTGTTTCTTCTTTCTAAGTATTTATCTTTTCATCATTGCAAATTTGTTGTTCTAGTTCTCTTACTCTTCACCCTTGGCTTTGTTACACACCATTTAAGCTTTACATTCTCTCATCCAGTCCTTTGACGTTTAAAACCATCCAATTTCCAAACATGGCTCTCTACTAACCTTTCCAAACATCCATTTACTCAATAACCACCCATGTATCCTTTAACCCCTTAGCTGCTGGGCCTTCCCCCCCCCAGTGCTGAACCCTTTTTTGGCTATTTGGGGTAGTTCGCGCTTAGGGCTTCATAACTTTTTGTCCACATAAGCTAACCACGCCAAATTTGCGTCCTTTTTTTCCAACATCCTAGGGATTCTAATGGTACCCAGAGTTGGTGGTTTCCCCTGGAGGAGACCAAGAAAATAGCCAAAATACAGTGAAAATGTAGTTTTTTCCAAAAAAATGGGAAAAAAGGGCTGCCGAAGAAGGCTTGTGGTTTTTTCCCTGAAAATGCCATCAACAAAGGGTTTCTGGTGCTGAAATCACTATCTTCCCACCTTTCAGGAACGGGCAGACTTGAATCAGAAAACCAAATTTTTCAACACAAATTTGGCATTTTACTGGGACATACCCCATTTCTACTATATTTGGTGCTTTCAGCCTCCTTCCAGTTAGTGACAGGAATGGGTGTGAAACCAATGCTGGATCCCGGAATGCTAAACATTTCTGAAAACTAGACAAAATTCTGAATTCAGCAAGGGGTCATTTGTGTAGATCCTACAAGGTTTTTCTACAGAAAATAACAGCTGTAATAAAAAAATATTGAAATTGAACTGAAAACAACAGCCATTTTTCTTTATGTTTTACTCTGTAACTTTTTCCTGCGATGTCAGATTTCTGAAAGCAATATACCGTTTTGTCTGCTGGACTCTTCTGGTTGCGGGGATATAAAGGGCTTGTAGGTTCATCAAGAACCCTAGGTACCCAGAGCCAATAAATGAGCTGCACCCTGCAGTTGGTTTTCATTCTATACTGGGTATGCAGCAATTCATTTGCTGAAATATGAAGAGTGAAAAAGAGATATCAAGAAAACCTTTGCATTTCCAAAATGGGATCAAGATAAGGTTTTGAGGAGCAGTGGTTATTTGCACATCGCTGAATTCCGAAGTGCCCATACTAGCATGTGAATTGCAGGGCATTTCTCAAATAGACGTCTTTTTTACACACTCTCTTATATTTGGAAGGAAAAAATGTAGAGAAAGATAAGGGGCAATAACACTTGTTTTGCTATTCTGTGTTCCCCCAAGTCTCCCGATAAAAATGATACCTCACTTGTGTGGGTAGGCCTAGTGCCCGCGACAGGAAATGCCCCAAAACACAACATGGACACATCCTATTTTTTTTATAGAAAACACAGCTGTTTTTTCCAAAGTGCCTACCTGTAGATTTTGGCCTCTAGCTCAGCCGGCACATAGGGAAACCTACCAAACCTGTGCATTTCTGAAAACTAGAGACCTAGGGGAATCCAAGGAGGGGTGACTTGCGGGGCTCGGACCAGGTTCTGTTACCCAGAATCCTTTGCAAACCTCAAAAAGTGGCTAAAAAAACAAGTTTTCCTCACATTTCGGTGACAGAAAGTTCTGGAATCTGAGAGGAGCCACAAATTTCCTTCCACCTGGCGTTCCCCCAAGTCTCCCGATAAAAATGATACCTCACTTGTGTGGGTAGGCCTAGCGCCCGCGACAGGAAACGCCCCAAAGCGCAACGTGGACACATCCAAATTTTTGGAAGAAAACAGAGGTGTTTTTTGAGAAGTGCCTACCTGTAGATTTTGGCCTCTCGCTCAGCCGGCACCTAGGGAAACCTACCAAACCTGTGCATTTCTGAAAACTAGAGACCTAGGGCAATCCAAGGAGGGGTGACTCGCGGGGCTCGGACCAGGTTCTGTTACCCAGAATCCTTTGCAAACCTCAAAAAGTGGCTAAAAAAACAAGTTTTCCTCAAATTTCGGTGACAGAAAGTTCTGGAATCTGAGAGGAGCCACAAATTTCCTTCCACCCGGCGTTCCCCCAAGTCTCCCGATAAAAATGATACCTCACTTGTGTGGGTAGGCCTAGCGCCCGCGACAGGAAATGCCCCAAAACAGAACGTGGACACATCACATTTTTTCATAGAAAACAGTGCCTACCTGTGGATTTTGGCCTCTAGCTCAGCCGGCACCTGGGGAAACCTAGCAAACCAGCACATTTTTGAAAACTAGAAACCCAGGGGAATCCAAGATGAGGTGACTTGTGGGGCTCGGACCAGGTTCTGTTACCCAGAATCCTTTGCAAACCTCAAAAATGTGGCTAAAATACCCCGTTTTCCTCAAATTTCGGTGACAGAAAGTTCTGGAATCTGAGAGGAGCCACAAATTTCCTTCCACCCGGCGTTCCCCCAAGTCTCCCGATAAAAATGATACCTCACTTGTGTGGGTAGGCCTAGCGCTCGCGACAGGAAATGCCCCAAAACAGAACGTGGACACATCACATTTTTTCATAGAAAACAGTGCCTACCTGTGGATTTTGGCCTCTAGCTCAGCCGGCACCTGGGGAAACCTAGCAAACCAGCACATTTTTGAAAACTAGAAACCCAGGGGAATCCAAGATGAGGTGACTTGTGGGGCTCGGACCAGGTTCTGTTACCCAGAATCCTTTGCAAACCTCAAAAATGTGGCTAAAATACCCCGTTTTCCTCACATTTCGGTGACAGAAAGTTCTGGAATCTGAGAGGAGCCACAAATTTCCTTCCACCCAGCGTTCCCCCAAGTCTCCCGATAAATATGATATCTCACTTGTGTATTTAGGCCTGGTGCCTGCGACAGGAATAGATCACACAACGGTCAATGTTGGTCCTTACGTGAGGCAGCTGTTGACCCTGGGGTGATCCATTCCTGACACAGGCACTAGGTGTAGGCACTCAAGTGGGGTAGTGTTTTTATCAGGACAGGTGAGGAGTCACTGGGTGGTAGGAATGTTGTGGATCCCAGCATATTCCTGTAGTTTGTGTGACAGAAATGCGAGAAAAATAGAGTTTTTTTTCAACATTTCAGCTTTGCAGGGTATTCTGGGTAAGAAAACTTTGGGGAATCCACACAAGTCACACCTCTGTGGACTCCCCCGAATGTCTAGTTTCCATAAATGTTTGGGTTTAGTGTGTTTCTCTATATGGCCGCCGAATCCAGGACCAAAAACACAGGGGCCTGCCTTACAAAACCAGTTTGTTTTGCCATAGACAATTTTGATGTCTCCACAATATGATTTGGGTGGTGGAATTTGGGGCTGAACTAAATTGGTGAGCTCCCAAGAGAGCACTCTCTCTCTACTTGCCGCCGCATTCACCTGCTCTCTGGGTTGGCCTAACCCACTATTACCCAGTTGCACGAACAGCTTGCGAAGGGACAGCAGGACTGTCCTCATCACCACCCTCATAATGTACTGGAAGAGGAGTTTTCGAATGGGACTCCTCTGACTGAAAAATCACTCCCAGAGTCTGCGCCATTGTCCTATCCCTCAGATGCTGTCTCAGTATCTGATGTCTCAGTCTCTGATCCTATGTCAGAGCGGTCCTCTATAACCCGAGTGCAGGCAGCAGTCATCCATCAAGATGCCATCTCTGCTATTGGCTAAACTGTTGCTCTAAAACACTAGCCTACGTAGACAGTCACAAAATCGATGGTGTGTGTGAGATACGTGCAACAGTAGAGGCCACCTTACCTGCGCTTCTTCCCTCAATCAGCACGTACTTTCAAGACACTCAAAAAACACCTTGTCACATACCATTCGTCACAGTCTTTAGCACCTCCTGCGCCCAGTCCAACAATCATTATTGGTGCTCCCACTCCCTCCTCCTCGGATTCCCTCATTACCATCCAGCAAAAGTGCCCTTCATCTCTCCATAGACTTTACTAATGTACTCAGCTATTTACATAAAATACAGATGTGCTCTTTGCAGTAGGCATATAAACCTTCTGCGCTTCTTTATGGCACTAAAACTGCCACTAGACAAGTCGGACCCTTTTCCCCCCAGGGAAACCACACACATATTGACAAAAGTGATGTATATATGACAGCCAACCACCTGAAACTCAACTCAAGCAAAACCGAAATAATCCTCTTTGGCCCTCACCAAAAAAACCTGGGACCCCCCATGGTGGCCCACCACGCTAGGCCCTGCACCCACCCCGCCAACTACGCACGCAACCTCAGCATCATCCTAGACTCCTCCCTCTCTATGACCCAACAAATCAACACTCTTACCTCCTCATGCTTCAACAAACTCCGTATACTGAAAAACATTCAAATGGATCCCCACAGAGACCAGAAAAACTGTCACTCACGCACTCATCAGCAGCAGGCTTGATTACAGAAACGCCCTCTACGCCGGCACCACTCTAAAACTCAAGTGCAAACTACACGCATCCAGAACTCAGCAGCACGACTCATCCTCGACCTCCACCGACACGAACACATCTCTCCACACCTCAAATCCCTCCACTGGCTCCCCATTGACAAAAGGATCACCTTCAAGATCCTCATCCTCACACACAAATCACTCCACAACACAGGCCCTGCCTACCTCAACGAGAGTCACCTTCCACACCCCCACACGAAACGTCCGTTCAGCTGACCTCTCTCTCGCCTCTGTCCCCCGCATCAAACACACCACCACCGGGGGCAGATCCTTCTCCTACATTGCACCCAAAACATGGAACGCACTCACAACCCACATTCGCAAGACCCAAAACCTACTTCTTTTCAGGAAGGGCCTCAAAACCTGGCTTTTTGAACAGTGAACCTCCTAGCCCCTTTCCCTCCCCCCGTCCCCCCCCCCAGCGCCTTGAGACCCTCACAGGTGAGTAGCGCGCTTTATAAATCTCTTTGATACAGATCTACCTATATATATATATAAATATATATCTACATAGATATATCTATAGATATATCCATGTACCTAGATATATCTATCTACATAGATATATATATATAGATATATACATATATTTTTTTTTAGTTGTTGTATGGTTTCCTTGGGGGCCAAAATGGCCCCCAGGGAAAACCTACAACATCTAAAAAAAAAATTGCCCCCACAGGGGGTCACCCTGCCCACGGGCGACCCCCTGTCATTTCATTTATTTATTTATTTTTTTTTTTAAAAAAAAAACCCCTGGGGGGGGGCACCTACCTTTTTTTTTTTTAAAGAAAATTATGCCGGGGGGGGGGGCGCCCGTTTTCCGGGGGGGGCCGCCCCCCAAAAGTGAAATCCCTGGTGTCTAGTGGGGTTTCCTGGCCCCCGATCGCAGCTGTGCTGCGATCGGGGGCCAGGAAACCGTTTCAGAAGGCCTCGTAAGAAAGGGGAGACTCTCCCCTTTCTTACGAGGCCTTCTGAAACTGTTTCTGAAACTGTTTCTGATGTGGAATGTATCCACAGGTGCCCTCTCCAAGTCCCAGGAACACCCCCTCCCCCGCCAGATGGGCAGCAGAGGTTAGGGAACCCCTTTCCAGGTAAGTAGTGTAAGCAGAGGTAAGTATTTATTTAAAGTTTTTAAAGTGCCATTGGGAGCAATGAAATGGGCCCCCCTACACGGCACTGGGTGCAGTGGCCCAGAGGACCCTTGTCTTCCTTGTACTTCTAAAATGTTGTTTAGGAAATTTGGAATAGGGTTACGAAATTTAGAATAGGATGGTCCATGATACTGATATTATTATTATGCAGGTGCACTGAACCTCTTATGTAGAAATGTATTTAACAGTACCACTAATCTTTTTTATTTTTTTCTTACATCATCCAGCAGCTAGGGCCAGTAAGAGGGCTGGTAGTGAGGTGGGTGAGGCTGCTGATGTTGAACCCTCCATAAGTGCCAGGGCAGATGGCTCTGCTGGCCCCAGTAAATCCTCCTGTTGTTGTTAATATTAATATTTAATTCCCTTATCTTTTACCGCTCCACATTTAGAATTATTTGTTACCTTTTTATTGTGCCTGTCTCCTAATTATTTCTAACTCCACTTCTATTTATCTGTTTTGTAAATTCTTCTTATCCTTCCATCATCCAATTTACTTATTGTCTATATTTCAAGTTTCTTTACTTCAACCTGGCTGTAGTAGTCTGTCTGTAGCTTCCTTTCTTCTGCTTTGTCAGTGAGCTTTTCCTCCCCCCTTATGCATCTTATATTGTGGGTCAGAGAACCCATGTACTGAAGATTGCATGCCCATGTAAGGTATAATACGGTTGTTTTGTGAGAAGGCGTTCTTTTTCTTGCTGCAGCTCAATCATTAAAAAATGGAAAAGGTGTTTTTAAACATGGTCATGTAATTGTTTGTACCCTCCAATGTTGTGTAAGTATTATTATTATACTAGCAGTTGATGACCATGCACCATGGATGGAAGGATAAGGAGGATGGCCCCATTCCGTTGGGCAACCAAAAATATATATCCTTCATTGACAAATTCTTGCACCCTTTTATTTCTCTTGAATAACTCAGACTCCTCAATAGCTAGTGTTGCCCATCCATTACCAAAAGTTTTTGTTTTTTACTTGATTACCAGACTTTTAAAAAATTGCCAATCAATAAAGTGCCCACCTGATCTTTTGAGAGAAGAGAAGTCTGAAACCGAAATATAGTGATTTATTGAAGTTGTATTGTGCTATTGAAAATAAAAAACAATGGGGGGAGGAGTATCTCGCATCCAAATTGTATAATGTTTTTTTCTAGCCTCACCAATCACCAGTGCCGGGGCCAGCAGGGCCAGCACAGACGCACCTGCAGGAGAGGATGAGGGGGGAGTCTTGGCAGCAACATTGAGGGCAGTGGTAAGTCCTATTGCTTGTTTCTTCAATTAGTAATATAGCCACAACAAAGGAGTATTAGTGTTGTTGACTCACTCATCCACACCATGCTACAGCAGGTGCTGCAGGAGTTAAGTATTAATGGCCTCTTCTATCTGCAACTCAGCAATCAAAGGTTCATAAAATGAACTTGAACTATGATGTGTTTTGGAAAATTGAAAGAAAGATGGAAGGAGAATGGATGGGTGAAATTTAATATAAGTGAAAGAATGTGTGGATGAAAGGGTGCATAATAATCATAAGGTGGGTGATGAGGAGGATGATAGGATGCATGGGTGGGTAAAAGGATTGATGCAGGGGTATGAGGGACAAAGGATGCTAGGCCAGATGGTTGAAATGGTGTGGGTAAAAGGATTCCATGCCTGGATGGGTGAACAGACTCCTCTGGTTGGTTAGATCTATTGGAAGAGTGAATGGGTTAACCTCTTAAGTGCGGGCGTCGGCCACTGGCCGACGCCCACACACCCTCCCTGGTGCGGGTCACGACCAGTGGCCGACACCAGGAAGGGTATTAATAAATCCTCGGGTGCGTCGCACCCGAGGATTTTATTATTTTCCCCCCCCCCCCCCCGGAGACACGGAAGCTACCGTGTCTCCCCCCGCCCCCCACCCGCCCCTTTGTGACGTCAGCGCGCCGCGAGGCGCGCTGACGTTGCAAAGTTGTTTTCCCCATGAAAGCAGGAAGCAGCCTTGCGGCCGCTTCCTACTTTCATGGGGAAAACGGCCTTTTACACGTTCGGGAAGGCCTCGTAAGAAAGGGGAGAGTCTCCCCTTTCTTATGAGGCCTTCCTGAAAGTGTTTCCTGTGCCCCGGTCGCAGCTGTGCTACCCCCAATGTACCATTTTTGCACAGGCGGATAAATAAGGTGCTAGGGCCTTAGAGTCATTTTTTGGATGGGAACGCCCACCTTGCATCCCATTGACGCAAGGTGGTTTCACGCATACAAAAAATGACTTTAACTCCAATGTTTTGGCTCTAGATGGGTCTAGCATCAAAATATAAATATGGAGTTAAGTTTGTGCTGAATTAGTGTAAAGAAAATGATGCTATTCCAGTGCAAACTGAGTATAAATATGGGCCTATATTTTTACCATAAAGTTAACTTACCTGTGTGTGAGCTAATACTTAATTGTAGCTCACAAGCCCTACAACTTTGATGCCCAGCAGGTCGAGCAGGTCCATTTCATGTTCCACGATATAAGCCCATTGGTGTGTCTGCTGTTGCTGGGTGCACTTGGAACCCAGAGCTGCGGCGCACAGCCCGGCACACCCTCTCCCATCATTGCTGGTACTCCTAGAGGCCGTACCCAGACCCGGGCCTGCCACCTGCTGCCAAGGTGGAGAGGAGAGTGCACTGCACATAAATGCCAAGGCAGCTACCTCCACTTCTTAGAAAATGGCACAGGGCTGCACCCCTTCACATCGCTACCAGCGGCAAGGAAGGTGGCTGATGGTGGTGATTGGAGGTCTGGCGCTGGCGCTCACCTACTTTGCCATGGTGCTGGGGACTTGGGGGAGAGATAAGGAAGAAGGAAGGGAAAAAAGAAAGTAAAGCAAAAAAGTTAAAAAGTTAAAAAGCCACAAAAAACTACACAATTAGGAGAAAAGTTAGAATATAAAAACACAAAGACAAAAGGTAATATAATAAAAAGAAACTTAAGAAAAATAGGTCTTCAAAGTGTGGGATGAGAGGGATATAGAGGGATATAAAGGAAGGTCCCACCACCAGAACAAGCAAAAAACTAAAATGGCCATACCCGTGCGAACCCTATGTTGCTGTTTGCATGAGAATTCCAATGCAAGGATGTACTTCCCATTGGCTGTGATGGTAAACGTCACGTGAACAGGTGCAGCAAGAAACTCCGCCTGCTAGCGGACCTCCACATAGTGCAATTGTTTTTTTTAGCAAGTTTGCAGAGGTCTGCAGAGCTCAGCTATGCAAACTGCACCCAGGTCTATAAATTACTTAATTCCCATGACTGACAGACCACCTGTCAAGTTTATGAATGTCCACCAAGCAGGCAATCATTTATAAAGGCATTTTTAGGAACCGCTGTCACAACGGTTTTCAGTCAATGCATTTTACTCTTTGCTCCAGGGCCACATCTGAAGGTTGCAGCCCTGTAGCGAAACATATTGTTTTTATTTTCAATAAGAAAATTCCAAAACTAGATTTTCTTTTTCAAAAGAAAAAAATACAATAACCCCATTGGCATGGGAGTCTTCTCCCTTGGCATGGGGAGCATTTTAATGAATTTATAGGTTTTACCTAGCGGTAAGGAGTAGTAAAACAATCACTACATGCCCACCCATCTAAATTGGGCAGACAGACATGTAGCCATTTCTCCTAAGGCCCTCACTTCCAAGAGCCGTTGAAGAAGTTTGGTCATGGTGGAGACATATTAGTCTCTGCAGTGGCCAAATTGAATGTATGCCCGCTAATAAATAGGGCGGACGTACCTAGATATCGGTGGAATGTATATTCCGTGGTGGTTGTCATGGAGTACACACATTACTAATATATAAATTATGCCCAAATCTTTACTGCTCACATGTAGCGAGCAGTATCCAATAGTCACAAAAAACTTTGGTGCAATAACATGTATCATCCAAGAATCTTTTATAAACCATTAGATTTTGAATTGAGGAAAATATTGTTTTTCTATTTTTATATATTTCAATAAAAGTGAAGTAAACACTTGTGGCTGTGTGTTTCAGTGTGTATACACACATGTGCTGTACAGTGACGGTGGAAGAGTGTCCACATACGCCTTATTAAATAGAGCACTGATTAAAAAAATTAAGGTAACACCACTGTAATGAATGTTCAACCTTTAGTCAGCTGATTTTGCCATTAAGTCCAATGTTGGCCCTCATTATGAGAATGGCAGTAAGTCCTGCTTACCGCCATGTCGACTGCCGACAACTTACCGCCGTTGCGTCGGTTTACCGCTACCCATATTATGACACACACGTAGCAATCCTTCACTATACAGACACACACACAAGTCCGCCAGCCCAAAGATCAGTGGTAAACTGGCAGTATCCAAACCCATACCGTTATGCCAACAGAACTACGCACACAACATTATGGGGGTCATTCCAACCCTCGCGGTCGGTGTTAAACCAGCGGCCAAACCGCAAACAGGCTGGCGGGAAAAAAAATGGAATTCCGACCCTGGCGGAAACCGCCAACAGAGACCGCCACATTACCACACCGCCCGCCACGGAGGCACAAACACACAGCGCGGTGGTCACCGCCAACAGACAGGCGGAAGACAATGTACCGCCCACTGTATCACAACCTTCCAATCCGCCACCTTTTCCGGGGCGGTAGCCCCGCCGATAAAAACAAGGCGGAAACAGCCATTTCGAAGGGAAAACGCTCACCTCCATACAGCCCACGAGGAATGAGGACAGCATGGAACCCAAACTCCACATACTCCCAGCAATTGTGTTCCTACTCCTCTACCAGGAGCACGAACGCCGGCGCAGAAGACATTAATGAGTACTGCACCTACGACACAGGGGAGGGGGGTGGAGAAAATATTACGGGTACACACATACGCGACACACCCACCCTCACCCTCACCCACTACAACACACACATCAATGCGTATCAACACATCAGAGTGACACCCCCCAAACCCCCGGAGGAATGCAAACACAAAAGGAAATGATTCTAAACATAGGAATATATTGTATTACTGGCTTAAAAATATAATTCTACATCAAAAACTGTTATATACATAAATGTACAAGTCCGAGCATTGTAGCATGTATTGTCCATGGACCACTGGGCCCAAATCACATGGGCAAAGCCCACACAAGATACCTGACTCCAATGGAGAGAACACTGCAGGGGCATCAGATAGCAAAACTACAGGCACCTCAGGGGGAAGGGAAGGGGGGCACCTCAGCCAGATGAGTCCACGACGCAAGATCCACGAGGGGCCTCCATGGCCACTGTTCAATCCTGGGGAGTGCAAAGCCACAGTCTCTCAAGTCCGGACAGTGGCTGGGTTGCCCACTGTTCAATCCTGGGGAGTGCAAAGCCACAGTCTCTCAAGTCTCTACAGTGGGTGGGTTGCCCACTGTTACATCCTGGGGAGTGCAAAGCCACAGTCTCTCAAGTCTCTACAGTGGGTGTGTTGCCCACTGTTACATCCTGGGGAGTGCAAATCCACAGTCTCTCAAGTATCTACAGTGGGTGGGTTGCCCACTGTTACATCCTGGGGAGTGCAAAGCCACAGTCTCTCAAGTCTCTACAGTGGGTGGGTTGCCCACTGTTCCATCCTGGGGAGTACAAAGCCACAGTCTGTCAAGTTTCACAAGTGGGTGGGTTGCCCACTGTTCAATCCTGGCTAGTGCAAAGCCACAGTCTCACAAGTGGATAACAGTCTCCACTGGTTCTGGGTGGGGCCTGGTGCCCAGACTGCTTCGTGCAGCCCTGCCCGACTAAGATGCGGGCCAGCCCCTGGCGCTCATGGTTCAGCGGTGCTTGAGACGGCGGTGCCCAGTTCAGCGGTGCTTGAGACGGCGGTGCCCAGTTCAGCGGTGCTTGAGACGGCGGTGCCCAGTTCAGCAGTGCTTGAGACGGCGGTGCCCAGTTCAGCGGTGCTTGAGATGAAGGGCCTAGTTCAGCAGTGCTTGAGACGGCGGTGCCCAGTTCAGCGGTGCTTGACATGAAGGGCCCAGTTCAGCGGTGCTTGAGACGGCGGTGCCCAGTTCAGCGGTGCTTGAGATGAAGGGCCCAGTTCAGCGGTGCTTGAGACGGCGGTGCCCAGTTCAGCGGTGCTTGAGATGAAGGGCCCAGTTCAGCGGTGCTTGAGACGGCAGTGCCCAGTTCAGCGGTGCTTGAGATGAAGGGCCCAGTTCAGCAGTGCTTGAGACGGCGGTGCCCAGTTCAGCGGTGCTTGAGATGAAGGGCCCAGTTCAGCGGTGCTTGAGACGGCGGTGGAGCTCATTTGCCACCTGTCCTGTGGCTGGCGGTGCCTTCCTGCCCATCTGTCCTGTGGCTGGCGGGGCCTCCTGGGCTGCAGTGCCGGGTATGTTGGTGGCCTCCTGCCCACCTGGGATGGGGCTGGTGGGGCCCTCCTGGCCAGCTTGGCTGATGGCGGTCTTGTCGGGTGTGCTGTCCTTCCCAGCCTTCCCTGATCGCCTGTGGTCCTTCCCCACCTTGGGCGGTGTGACAGCTGTCTACACACCTCCTACCAGAGCCATGGTAGGGGTTTTTGTGCCTGGTGTCTTCACCCTCTCGCGCCGGCCACTGCCTATCTTTGATTGTTTCTCCGGGGGTGGTCTGCCTGTGCCTTGGCTCCGTACTGAACTGGCTGCCCTGGAGGGTGGGGGACTCCATAGTCCATGGCAGACTGTCATGACAGGGCCTGGGTTTGTGGTGGCTGAGGTGCTGACTGGAGTCCTGTGACATGGACGGGGTGGGGGAGTTGGTGGAAAGAGGTTAAGTTTGGACCGGAAAAGCTTTTTAGGAGCAATGGGAGGGGTAGGTGTAGTGGGTAAGAGGATGTGGTTGTAGGAGTTTGAAGTCTGGTGTCTTTGGGTGCAGGTGCTTGGGCTGGAGGCTGTCGTGAGGTGGATGGCTGTTGGGTGGGTGGCTGACTGCGTTTGTGTATCTTGGAAGAGGGGGTCACAGACACACTGGGAGAGGACACAGGGGACGTGTAAATGGCAGTGGGGGTGGTGACTGCACGTGTGCGGTGGGTTCTGGTGTGTGTGCTGGTGATGGACGTAGTGGCTGAAGATGTAGTGCATGCAGGTCTGAGTGGAGACGTGACAGGGAGGGAGGAGGGAGACGAGGAGGAGGGGGACACAGTGGAGGCAGTGGATGTCGGTATGTCTTTATGTGGATGTTGCTTGTGTGAATGCCTGTGTGATGTGTGGTGCTTATGTCTGCCTGAGCTTCCCTTGGGTGTTGAGGTGTGTGCAGGCTGGTCTGATGGTGTGTCTGGGATAGGCAGAGGTACAGGTGATAGGGTCTGGGCGGAGGAAGTTGGAGGGGGGAGGCTAGAGACAGGGACAATGGCTGCCATCAGTGCTGAGGCCAGAGTGTTGAACGATCGCTGAAGGGCAGCCTGACCAGAATGAATGCCCTCCAGGTATGCATTACTCTGGTGCACCTCTCTTTCGACACCCTGGATGGCATTCAATATGGCAGACTGCCCAACAGTGAGCGTCCTCAGGAGGTCAATGATCTCCTCACTGAGGGCAGCAGGGGTGACTGGGGCAGGGCATGAGGTGCCTGGGGCAAAGGAGATGCCCACCTTCCTGGGTGAGCGGGCACGGGGCAAACGATGAGGGGCTGCTGGGAGGGCGGTGCTGGTGCGATGGGTGGCAGTTGTACCTGTTGTTGCGGGGGTCCCTTCAGAGGACGAGTCCGTGTCACTTATGTCTGCCCGAGTCCCCGCTGTGGAGCTCCCCTCGCCCTCCGTCCCACTGGTGAAATCGGAATCCGTTGCATGGCCCTCCATGGCCATGTGGGATGCAGCTCCCTCGTGCTCCGATGCCACTTCTCCTCCGCCTGATGATGCTAATGCACACATGAACAGGAAAACCACAAAAAAGGGGGGGGGAGAAAATAAAGACATGTTGAGTGAATGCATTGGCGACACCGTTGGCGGACAGGACAGACACAGAAGCCCCCTGCACTACGCCGCGCACTTGGTGTCCACTACTCAATCCGTGGGACATGGCCTACAAGCCTATGGACGACATCTGCACACATAGGTGACACAGGGCCATGAATAGCTGTACTTGGCACCCTACAGAGGTGGGGGGCGGGGCACAGGGCCATGCCTTACGGAGGGGCCTAGCCTACAGAAATCCCCCTGGCCTAGGGATACCCACAGCCCTCCTCCCCCACCCAGACACCTCCACTGCGCGCAAAGTCACCAGAATAAGAGTGTACTCACCCCCTTGTATCTGCTGTGATGTCCTCACGCGCCCATCCAAATCGGGGTAGGCCACCGCCAGGATCCAGAACATCAGGGGGGTCAAAGTCCGACTGGCACCCCTCCCACGTTGGGAGGCCATCCCCAGCTGAGCAGTGGGTGCCCCGTCTGTGGTGGACCCCCAGGGTCCGGACGTCCTTGGCGATGGCACGCCAAATATCAATCTTCTGGTGGGCGCTGACCTATGTGAAATGTACAGGGGGAGAAAAAGAGTCATCACCTTCTGCACCCTCAATGTGAGTGGCCCCCATCCCTACCCTTGCCATGTGGCACATGCTCTCATCCGTAGTTTGATGCATGCCTCAATTGCTCCCCTCCCCACCATCTTTCATCCACCCCACTCAACACAGGCATTGGCCACTAAGCATGGCCCCAGTGTACTTACCTGTTGGTCTGGAGGACCGTAGAGTAGCGCATACTGGGGGAGGACCCCATCCACGAGTTTCTCCAATTCCTGAGAAGTGAAGGCAGGGGCCCTTTCCCCAGTCGCATGATCCATTGTCTCTTCCAGACCGAGGTCACAGCAGCACTTGCAGTGTAGGTCCTCTCCTGTCGAAGATCAGGTATCGAGTGATTAAGCTGATAGAAAATGGCGGTCACGCCCGTGGCGGTGCGTACCGCGGTGGTGCGTACCGCGACCGCCGGCGCACATCGTCATTGGCTCCATGAGACCCATAGGGTTCAATGTTAACCAATGCTGCTTAGCGCCGCGGTCTTTGACCCCCTACCGCCACGGTGTGCCACGCCAGCGCATTTACCTAACATCCCATTGTCGCACTTCACAGGTCAGGCAGCCGCCATGTCAAGGGCCCACATGGCTTACTTTTTACTGCGTCACACATACCTAGGCCTTGCATCAACACTCATACAAGCCATTCAATGCATTGGGAATCGTGTTTTGTGCAAGCTGTGGTTACATACCTGTGGGTTGATTGACTCTGTGCTCGCTGTTGTCCTTCATAGGCACCGTCCGCTGGGACATGCGAGGAGATGGAGGAATCTTCCCGTGTACAGACTGCTGGTAGACCTGTCGACAATGGAGGAAAGACATGTCATACTGACATACAGGCTTGACCGAGCCACTATTCATGAACTGTGTGCCCAGCTGGAGCCAGACCTGATGTCACCAATCCGCCAACCCACATGGATCCCCCCTCTAGTGCAGGTGCTGTCAGTACTCCATTTCTTTGCAAGTGGGTCATTTCAAACAACAGTGGCCATATCATCAGGGATGTCCTAGCCTATGTTTTCCAAGGTGTTGTCCAGAGTGTTGTCTGCCCTGCTGAAACACATGCGGAGCTACATCATTTTCCCTGAGGTGGGGAATTTGCCTACAGTGAAGGGTGATTTCTATGCCCTTGGACATATCCCCAACATCATAGGTGCCATTGATGGGACCCATGTGGCTTTAGTACCCCCCAGCAGGAGTGAACAAGTGTACAGAAACAGGAAGAGTTATCATTCTATGAATGTACAGATGGTGTGTTTAGCAGACCAGTACATTTCCCATGTTAATGCTAAGTTCCCTGGCTCAGTGCATGATGCGTACATCATGCGGAATAGCAGCATCCCTTACGTGATGGGTCAACTCCAGAGGCAACATGTGTGGCTAATTGGTGACTCGGGTTACCCCAAACTGTCATGGCTACTGATCCCAGTGAGGAATCCCAGGACAAGGGCAGAGGAACGGTACAATGAGGCCCATGGGAGAACTAGGAGGGTGATCGAGCGGACCTTCGGCCTCCTGAAGGCCAGGTTCAGGTGCCTCCATATGACAGGTGGATCCCTATTGTACTCACCAAAGAAGGTGTGCCAGATCATCGTGGCCTGCTGTATGCTTCACAACCTGGCTTTGCGACGCCAGGTGCCTTTTCTGCAGGAGGATGGTCCAGATGGTGGTGTTGTAGCAGCTGTGGAGCCTGTTGAGAGTGAAGACGAGGAAGCCGAAGAGGACGACATAGACAACAGGAACGCAGTAATACAGCAGTGTTTTCAATGACACACAGGTAAGATTCCAACCTGGCATATTACATATACTTAAACCCTACTACCTCTCTACTGTCTGACCTTTTCCACCAGTGTATGGTAACTGAGTTGTGACTTTCCCTTCCAATTTCAGAGATGTGGGCCCCACTGCGTGACATCTGCTTTCTTTCCCCATGGACTACAGCTGTGTGACAATGGTATGTTGGCATCACAAGGTAAATATGCATTTTTGCCACGGTAATGTCTAATACATTTGTACAAACTCACAGCCAGAATCCTGATTGTTTTGTGCAATAACTGTGTTTATTTCAGTGCTCTATATTGGTGGGTGATTGCAAATCGGTGAGGGGTGATGGTGGAGGATTGTCAATGGCAGAGTCCAGACTATTAGTATCACAGGTGCATTGTCCAAATGCCTGTGGAAAGTGGAGCATGGGCAGTATAAGGATGGACAGGGTGTCAATGTGGGACAGTGGGATGACAATCAGGGAGGTATCCTTTCCTGGCGGGGGTCTTGGCATCTTACTCTGTCTTCTTCCTGGATCTCAGGGCCCACTTGCGGGGTGGTTCTCCTTCTGCAGGGGGTTGGGTGCTGGTAGCCTGTTGGTCCTGTGGCGACGCCTCCTGTCCACTAGCGCCGGCAGAGGTGGTAGGCAGTTCTTGATCCACGCTAGTGTCAGGGGCCCTTTGTGGTGCCACAGTGTTCCGCAATGTGGTGACTACCTGATTCAGAGCCCCTACAATGGTGGCCAGGGCGGAACTGATGTTTCGTAGTTCCTCCCTAAACCCCAAATACTGTTCCTCCTGCAGAAGCTGGATCTCCTGAAACCTGGCCAGGACCGTCGCCATCGTCTCCTGGGAGTGGTGGTAGGCTCCCATGATGGAGGAGAGGGCCTCGTGGAGAGTGGGTTCCCTGGGCCTGTCCCCCCCCTTGTCGCACAACAGCCCTCCCAGTTCCCCTGTTTCCCTGGGCCTCTGTCCCCTGGACCGTGTGCCCACTACCACTGCCCCCAGGTCCCTGTTGTTGTTGGGGTGGTGGGTTAACCTGGGTGCCCTGTAGTGGTGGACACACCGCTGATTGACGTGTCCTGGGGACAGAGGTATGGGCCCACTGGGTGGGTGCTGTGCTGGTGTTCCCAGAGGGGGGAAGGTCTGCTATGGGCTGTGGCTGTTTGAGGGGAACCGACTGTCCAGAGGTCCCCGATGGGCCGGGCTGGTCATCTACATCCAGGTCGACAGAGCTGCTGTCCTCACTGTGGGCCTCTTCTGGGGGTGGAGTGGACATTTGTGGACCCTCCTGCGCGGTGACGTGGCGTTCGGGTCCTGCAGGGGTATAAAAGTATGGTTATTGCATTTGTGTGTGCCATAGCGTGTAATGGGTGGGTGCCCGTGTACCCCAGTGCTGGCATTCCCGTGTAGGGGCTGTTGTGATGGTGGTTTGGGGGGGGATGGGTATGTGCAGTGGGCATGCTTTGTTGATGGGTGTCCATGCTTTGTGGTCGCATGCAGGGCTTGGGGTTGGGATGGGTGGGCTGTGATTGGGAGACATTTGCAAGGAGCAGGATGTGATGGGGGTGAGGGTGGGGGTATGAGTTGGCATGCTGGTGGGGTGGGGGGGATGAAGTAGTGAAGATGAGACTTACCAGAGTCCATTCCTCCAGATACTCCTGCGAGGCCCTCAGGATGCAGGATTGCCAAGACTTGCTCCTCCCATGTTGTAAATCCTGGGGGAGGAGGTGGGGGTGCGCCGCCAGTCAGCTGCACCGCGATGTTGTGCCTGGATACCATTGAACGCACCTTCCCCCGTAGGTCATTCCACCGCTTCCTGATTTCGTCCCTATTTCTTGGGTGCTGTCCCACAGCGTTGACCCTATCGACTCTTCTGCTCCATAGCTCCATCTTCCTGGCAATGGTGGTGTGCTGCACCTGTGTTCCGAAGAGCTGTGGCTCTACCCGTACAATTTCCTCCACCATGACCCTGAGTTCATCCTCCGAGACCCTGGGGTGTCTTTGGGTGCCATGGGGTGGTGTGGGTGATGTGTGGGGTGGATTGTGTGGTGATGTGTATTGGTGTGTTGTGTGAAGTGCGTGGAAATATTGCTGGGTGAAAGTAAAACGCGCGTCTGGGTGCTCAGTTCTCTTTTTCTCAGTGCGTGGTCCCGATTCTGTAGGAGTGGGGGTTTGAGGGTGATGTGGGTGTGTGTTTTATATTGAGTGGGTGTGTGGGAGTGGTGTGTGTATGTGTATCAGGTGTGTGTATTTGTAATTGTCCAATGTGGCTGTGTTTTGTAAGTGTGTGTGTATTTTGAGCGCGCCGGTGTGTACCGCCAATGGTATACCATGGTTGAAAGACCGCCGCGTGGATTCATGTGTCGTGATAGTGTGGGCGTATTTCTGTTGGCGTGACGGTGGAGTTTTGGTCATCGCCAGTTTCTTGCTGCCCTTTGGTGTTGCGGACTTTTGTGGATGTCTGTATTTTGGCAGTTTGCCTGTTGTGGGTCAGAATGACCGGCCGCAGCGGTATGTTGGCGGTCTTCTAACATCGGTAAGCGGCTTTAACCTCCAAGGTTGGAATGACCACCTATGTCCCACGAATCACCATGGCGGACATTCAACTGCAGTAAACCATTGGCGGTAAATACCACCACGCTCAAAATATACACACACATACAAAACAACACTACATTGGATGATTTGAATAACACACACCTGACACACATATACTCACCACACCCACACACCCACACCACTATAAAACACACACCCATATTACCCACAGCCCTTTATGACTCAAGAAAATTGACAACTGAGGGAGAGACACACCAAGAGCACCCACAGAACCAGAGCCACAGAACAACATCCACGCACCTCACATCACACACCCCAATATATGACCACACACACCCTCACACATACCACTCGCTCTACACCCACGGCACCACAAAGACACCCCAGATTATCTGAGGAGGAGCTAAGGGTCATGGTGGAGGAAATCATCTGGATAGAGCCACAGCTATTCGTATCACAGGTGCAGCAGACATCCATTGCCAGGAAGATGGAGCTATGGCTGAGGATCGTGGACAGTGTCACACTGTGGGACAGCACCCAAGAACAAGGGATGACATCAGGAAGAGATGGAACGACCTATGGGAAAAGGTGCATTCTGTGGCAGCAAGACACCAGATAGCAGTACAGAGGACTGGCGGTGGTTCCCCACCTCCTCCCCCACAACTAACAACATGGGAGGAGCAAGTCTTGGCAATCATGAATCCTGAGGGCCTCGCAGGAGTAGCAGGAGGACCGGACTCTGGTAAATTAACTCTACATTACTATCACTCCACTACCTGCATGCCACCACACACCCCTCCCTCAACCTAACTCTCACTCCAATCACTCTACCACCTCCCACACACCCCACCATCACAACCCACCCCTCCAACAACCAAGCCCAGCATGCAACACCAATGCATGGACACCCATCGCAGACCTGCATGGACACCCACCACCAAAGCATGCACACTTGAGACAATCACCTAGCCCACCAAATCACCCCTCACACAAGCCTGAGGTGCCAGGGCAATAACAACCATACAGGGCAACACACAGAAACAATAACACTGCATTTACATCCCCACAGGTCCCTCACACAACATCACCGGAGATGATGTGCCAGCAACATCCAGTCCCCCCACAAAAGAGACCCACAGTGATGACAGCAGCTCTGCAAGTCTGGATCAGGGTGACCAAGCTGGCCCAACCCTGGACCTCTGGACAGTCGGTTACCCAGGCACAGTCCCATCCTACCACAGAGCCTCTCCTCTTAGGAAATACCACCACTGCACCTACCCAGCGGGCCCATACCCGTCAATCAGCAGTGTGTCCACCACTACAAGGATGCCAGGCAGCCCCACAAACACAGGATGATCAGGGACCTGGAGTCAGTGGCAGTAGGCAAACTGTTCAGGGGACAGAGGCACAGGACAACAGGGAAACTGGGAGGACTGTTGGGTGACAGGGGGAGGACAGGCCCAGGGAATTGACTCTCCACGAGGCACTCACCAACATCCTGGGAGCATACCACCTCCTCTGCAGGAGGATGAGGCTGGAGATGGGCATGTGGCAGCGGTGGAGCCTGTGGACAGTGACAAAGAGGAGGCAGAGGATGAGGATGTGGACAATAGAACAGCAATCATATGACAGTAGTTCCAGTGACACACAGGTAAAACACTGTAACTTCACCTTTCGTTGACAGTTTTGTATTTGATATTGTTACTGGCAGGCTGATATTCCTGCTACTATGGCTACTTACTGTACCCTTTGGCATGTCTATTTGGCAATATGTGTACCATCAATTGCCCCAATATGTTGGGGATAGGTCTCATTGCATAGAAGTCAGCTTTCACTGTGGCCAAATCCTCCACCTGAGGGAAAACAATGTGGCTGCGCATGTGTTTATCAGGGCCGACAATACTCTTGTTAGCACTATTGAGAATATTGGCTGTGACATTCCTGCTGCCAAGCCCACTGTCACCTGGAAAGAACTAGTTGTTAAGAAATGGAGCACAGATAGCACTTGCACAAGAGGGGGGATCCCAGTGGGGTGACGGATAGCAGAAATCAGGTCTGGCTCCAATTGGGCACACAGTTCTGTGATTGTGGCCCTGTCAAGTCTGTATATGAGGATAATGTGCCTGTCCTCCATTGTTGCCAAGTCCACCAGGGGCCTGTACACAGAGGATGTCTCCATCTCCTATGCCTCTGCAGCGGTTGCAATCTGGGGGACAAAACGATGAGCATCTTGTTAGTATTCCACATTTCCAAAATGTACACTACATTGCATGTTGTGATTGAAACAGTATGTTGTTGGATAGACCCAAATGGTGTCTATGTGTGCTGTGACACAGTTAGGTGCCAAGGCCTGCCCCCCCACCTGAAATGGCATCCTCCTGTCCAGTGTGGATGGACAGGTGGAAATGAGGTAATGTCGCTGATGTTATGGGCTGCTGTGGGAGGCAGTCGAGTACCGCCGTGCAACTCCTCATTGATTCACATTGGGCCCTATGGGTTACAGTGGCCAATGGTGATATACGCCGGTGGTGACGGTAAGCACAGCTGCGGATGTGATTGCTATTTTTTATCTGTTCACTCACTTGTTACCTGACCTTTAACAGGAGAGGACCTACAGTGCAAGTGCTGCTGTGACCTGTGTCTTGAACCAACCATGGGTCGTGTGTGCTGGGGAAAGGGCCCCTGCCTTCACCGCTGCGGAGTTGGAGAGACTGGTGGATGGGGTCCTACCCCAGTACCGAATGCTGTATAGGCCTCCAGACCAACAGGTGAGTACACTGTGAGCATGATGCATGGGCATGAATGCATGGAGTGCTGTGTGTGAGGGCCTCGTGTAAGGGGAGGTGGTTTAAGGGTCCTGGGCAGCGTGCTGCATGTATAGTGGGCAATGTCTGTGCGTAAGGGAATGTGAGGAATATGGGGGCCATGAGTGTATCAGGCCGGATGGTATGACTCATACCTTTTTTCTATGTTTATTTCTCTGCAGCTCAGCGCCCATCAGAAAAAGTTTATATGGCGTACCATCACCAAGGATGTGCAGACCGAGGGGATCTATGGCAGGCGGAGCACCCACTGTCACAAGCAGTGGGAGGATCTGAGACGCTGGGCACGGAAGACGTCATAAGACCAGCTTGGGATGGCCTTCCAATGAGCAAGGGGTGCCCGTCGAACCCTGACCCTCCTGATATTCCGCACACTGGTGGTGGCCTATCATGAGATGGATGGGGGCTTGAGGGCATCACAGCAGGCCCCAAGGGTGTGAGTACAGTTTCACATTATCCTACTTGTGCGTGTTGGAGTGGTCTTTGGGTGGGGGATGTGGGCGTGTGGGTGCCACTTGGCCAGGGTGGACATTGCAGGGTAGGTTCCATGTTGGGCAGGGGCTGATGAACACCACCTCCAACCAAGCTAGTAGGCATCCACTACTGGGCAGGGCTCTGTGGGTCTCGGGCATGCTGCAATTGGCATTAGGTATTCCTGTCCATGGCCTGGTGACTAGCATTGTGAACAGTAGCGCATTGCCTAGTGCGTAGGGATGTTCCCTGTGTGTGTGTGTGTGTGTGTGTGTGGTGTACACCAACTGTGGTGTTGTTGCTGCCATTGACCAAGTGTATCCTCTGTCTCTTCCCCCCTCTTTTTTTTTGTCACTCTGTCCTTATGTGCATTAGTATCCTCTGGCGGAGGTGCAGAGGCACCAGCGACAGAAGGAGCTGCATCCCACAGGGCCCAGAAGGCCGAATCTACTGACGGCGAGGGCACCAGTGAGATGGAGGACCAGGGGAGCACCACAGCGGAGACAGGAGGGGACAGTTCGGACAGTGATAGCTCCTCTGATGGAAGCTCCCTTGCAGTGGCAGACACCTCTGTGCCCACCCCAACTACAGGTACAGTCATCACCCCCGTAGCAGCACCGCCCTCCCAGCAGGCCCTCAGTGAGTTTAACGTGCCCGCTTTACCCCAGGCACCTAAGGCCCTGTCCCAGTTAGCACTGCTGCCCTGAGTGAGGAGGCTATTGACCTCCTGAGATCGAGATCCATCTCTGTTGGGCAGTCAACCATAGTGAATGCCATCCAGGGGCTGGCAGGCCATTTGCAACAAACAAATGCATTCCTGGAGGGTATTCACTCTGGCATGGCAGCCCAACAGAGATCAATCCAGGCTCTGGCCTCCTCCCAGATGGCAGCCATTGTTCCTGTCTCTAGCCTCCCCCCTCCAACTTCCTCTGCCCAGTCCCATTCCCCTAAATCTCAACCTATCCCAAGCACACATTCAGACCAGCATGCACCCAAGACAACACACACACCCGGTGACTGGCAGTCACCACCCCCACATCCATGCACACGTCCCCTGTGTCCTCTCCCTCTGTGTCTGTGCCCCCTCCTCCCAAAGTACACAAATGCAAGCACTCAGATACCCAACAGCCATCCACCTCACAAAAGTGTCCAGTCCATGAATCTGCACCCAAACACAGCAGACAGACTCCTCCAACAACCACCCCCTCTTCCTCCACTCCCAAACCTTCACCCTCTTCCTGCCCCAGTGTCCCTAAGAAGCTTTTCCTCTCCACCGTTGGCCTCTTCCCTACCCCTCCCCCTGTCCTTCAGGTCAGGCCAGGGTGGCACCTCAGCCACACAGTCCACGGCCACAGTAGTGTCGGCAGCTACTGCAGATGTGAGAGGCTCCAGGGAACCACCCATCAGCAATGGCAGTGTGCCTGCACCAGCTGCCAAGTGGAAGGGCAAGGATGCACCACAAGCTTACAAGGGGAAGGGCAAGGAGCCAACACCAGCTGCCATGTGAAAGGGCAAAGAGGTAGCAACAGCTGCCAAAGAGATGTGCAAGGAGACACCCTCAGCTGCCAAGGGGAAGGTCAATGGGCTTGCACCTGCAGGCAGGAAGGACAGGAGGCCTGGTGCTGGGACTGCTTCTGAGCCTCCACCACCAACCATGGCGGTTCAGCCATCCGAGGCTGCAGGGGAAGGGCTGGAGCATCCCCCCCGCTACTGGCACCCCCGACATCAGCACCGCCACCAGCACCGCCACTAGCATCACTGCCTGTAGCAGTGCAAGCAGCAGCAGCCCCAGTGGGCAGCCGTCCAAGGCTTCAGAGGATGGGCTGGAGCCTCCCCCCACCACTGCCAGCACCGCCAGCAGCACCACTGCCAGAAGCAGCAGCTCTAGTGGACTGAAATGCATCTTGACCCCTGCAAATCCTGTGGGTCTAAAACAGAGGTGAGAGACTGTGACCTTGCACTCCCCAAGATCTGCATCACAGGGCACAAAGCCCCCTCCAGAACCAGTGGAAGAAGGCATCCACTCACCTCCTCCTTGCCAGGATGAAGCACACTGGGCACAAAGCCCCCTCCAGAACCAGTGGAAGAAGCCATCCACTCACCCCCTGCTTGACAGGATGAAGCACACTGGGCACAAAGCCCCCTCCAAAACCAGCGGAAGAAGCCATCCACTCACCCCGTCCTTGACAGGGGGAAGCACACTGAGCACAAAGCCTCCCCCAGAACCACTGGAAGAAGCCATCCACTCACCCCGTCCTTTACAGGGGAAAGCTCACTGGGCACATAGCCCCCTCCAGAACCAGTGGGCACACCACCCACTTGAGAGACTCTGGCTTTGCACTCCCCAGGACCAAGCAGTGGGCAAACCACCCACTTGAGAGACTTTGGCTTTGCACTCCCCAGGACCAAGCAGTGGGCAAACCACCCACTAGAGAGACTGTGACTTTGCACTCCCCAGGACCAAGCAGTGGGCAAACCACTCACTAAAGAGACTGTGTCTTTGCATCCCGAGGACCAAGCAGTGAGCAAACCACCCACTAGAGAGACTGTGGCTTTGTACTCCCCAGGACATCGCACAGGGCATGTAACCCCCTCCAGGACCAGTGGTGTTGTACCATCTTCTGGCTGAGGTGCCCCCCATTCCCCATCCCCATGAGGTGCCTGTGTATTTTTTAACCTGATGCCCCTGCAGTGTTCTCTCTGGGTTGATGCAGGAGTCAAGTAGGGCCTTGGCCTATGAGATATGGCCCTCTGGGCCCACGAACATTGTGGACTGGGCAGTGTCCCTCCATTTGTATATATGTATATACTGTTTAGATTTTGAAGAACATATTTCTAGTATTTTATCTTATTACGCTCACTTTAATCATTTCCTTTTGTCCTTGCATTATTCCTGAGGGGTGTGGGATGGATATGTAATGTTGTTACATCTGTTTGTGTGTATTGTGTTGGGGGTGAGGGTGGGGGTGTTGCGTGTTGCGTGTGGGTGTCACTCTCTTTTTCCTCCCCCTTCCCTTGTGTGCTAGGCGGCAGTTCTCACTGTGGTCGTCTTTGCCGGAGTTGGTGTTCATGGTGAAGAAGGAGGTAGAGCAGCATGGGGAACACCTGTAACTCGGGCTCCATGGCGGCGTGGTTCTTCCCTGAGTTTCCTGAGGTGAGTCGTTTCCCTTTTGTGTTCTGTTTCCGCTGTGCTTTTGATGTTGTTGGTACCGCCCCAGAAAAGGTGGCGGATAGATGTGTCATGTTGCTGTGGGCAGTACATTGTCTTCCGCCTGGCTGTTGGCGGTTACCGCTGTAGTGCTTTTTGCTACCGCCGTGGTGGTCAGTGTGTTAAAGTGTCTGTATGTGTGAGCGGTTTTCACCTGTGGTCATGATTCCATTTTTTTTACTGCCGGCCTGTTGGCATTGTTACTGACGCTTTATCACTGACTGCCAGCATTGTAATGAGGGCCTTTGTGTTTACAGAGGTGGTACATCCATCTTTATTCTACTATCAACAGCCTTTTTGGAAAATATTTTCTCCACAATTACCAATTAAATGTTATTTTCAGAGTGTCACTGTTCAAGGTAATGTCTGGTCACCTTTATTGTGCTCCTCTTATATCTGGTGGTGCTGCAGTGTGTGTTGATTCTAATGCAAATCGTCTGCCTCATCACACATATGTAATGTAAGACATAAGTTCATGTATTAAGGTAGAGGATGTTGGCACTATTGCAGTTTGTAAATATCTTAAATTGCCAGGGTCTTTGGTGTCAATGCCAGCTTCTCTAGTTCAGTAGGTGAACATGCATTCTGAGCATTTACCACAAGAACTGTGGACTATTAATGCAGGTAAAACCCAAGTGTATTTGTTGAACCCTTTTTTTCTATCCTTTGTTTTGTATGTACTAATAAGACATTTATTTGAACACTCCATTTAAAACTAAAGAAGGGGCTACCCCTAGTGTGTACCCATGCTGTTGAGAATCCTCCAGTGTTTTGTGATAACTTTCTTGATAATATTGCGGACAGGGGAGAATGCAGTAATATGCAAAATCCTGTCTGACTTATGTTTGGGTACTGTTTCTTATAAGGCATCTCTGTTATAGTTCCTGGCCCATTGCTGGCCTTTTTTATTATTCTTTTAGGAAATTTCAATTCCTCCAGGCCCCTGGTGAGATCAGACAGCTGCTTGGCATACATGTTGATGTCTATGAAGTTATGTAAAATCCTTACAAAATGTCTAAAATAAGGGTTTCTTGCAAGGTCTGAGGACGATGACTATAATAAAGAAGGAGACTAGTTTTATGAGTAGGTTTATGATATACTTTGATCTCTGGATGGTTATCTGTGATACTGATTGTCTCATCAGTGAAGGAGATCTCACCTTACTAATCGTGTGGGAGAATCTAAAATACTTGTCTCCTGCATTATCTCATGAAATAAAGACCTCAGATGTAGTGGTGTCACTCTCCCATATGATGACAACATTGTCAATACAGAAGTGCCACAACTTGATTAGTGCTTTGTATGGGTTATTGTCACAATAGATATTACCTTTTTCAAATTGTTGGACATAAAGGTCTGCTACATCGGGACAAACAAATTACCATTAATGTCCTTTGTACATGGTGGCATAGGATATTCTCGTATTCAAATAAGTTTTTCATGAGGGCCAGACACGCAGACTCAATTACAAAACCAACTTGGGTCATGTATTCCCATTCTGTCTCACTGAGCATGTTTTCAATTACCTCAATGGTGCAAACTTGTGAGATGCTAGTGTAAAAATAGCTTCTATATTTATTACAATTAGAATGTTGTCAGGATTAGTCAGTCCATGCAATAAACACAATACATCCTTAGTGTCTTTCAAATTTGATGGCATCCTCAAACCAAGGGTCATAGGTATCTGTCTCGAAATTGTGACTATGGTTCCAGGATAGAATTGAGACCAGAGAGAATAGGGTCTCCTAGTGTTGGAAACATTGGTTTGTGGATCTCAAAGAGGGTGTAAAACAGGGGAGTGCAGAATGCTTAACTACAAATAAGTCAGCTTTATTTTTAGTTATCCAAGGGTGAGCATTGACGCAACAATGTTTTGTGTCTGATTACATATCCTGGGGGTGGGTTCTTCCAGGAGTATTTCATAGCTGTCAGAATCACATAGTAATCTCAGACATACCACATTATACATGGTCTAGTTCATAACATCTATTGCTCTGCTCTCGTCAGCAAGTTTTATGACTAAGGACCTGATCTAAAATTCCTTGTCATAGATTAACCCATCCATGAAAATCTAGATCCCATCCGTCAAGATCTAGATTAGGCCCTTAATCTCTGTTCTTCCCTTGGGATTTAGGCCCATATTTGTGGATGGTTAGCGTCGTCTTAGCGCCATTTATTTTGCCACTAAAACAGCACTAACCCAACTCCATAATAATATTTTGACGCTAGACCGACTAAATATTGGAGGTAGTACCATTTCTGGGATGATCAAAACCACCTTGCGTCAATGAGATGCAAGGTAGGCATTCCCATACTAAACACAACACTAACCCCCTAGCGCCATATGTACCTCCTAATACAAAAATAACCCTTACTAAGGAAGCAGACTCAAAAATGGCACTAAGGGCCAGATGTAGCAAAGGGTTTTTCCCTTTCTGTGTCAATGGGAAAATGTGTTTGTACATATGGCACTAAGTCCGATTAGTGTCAAATTTTAATGCCTGGTCAGACCAGGCTTTAAAAAGAGGCTCACATACCACCACTTAAGAACACACAGAAGAAGCATTGGAAACATCCAGGACAACATGGAAGTCGTTCTGCTCCAGCTAGGTACACGCCGCAGACGTCTGCAAAGAGAGGAGATCCCTCCACCACCACTGCAGCAACCCCAAACACCACCAGAGCAGCCACAAAGCAGCACAGAAGGAGGGAGAGGATATTCAAGCAGCGCTCAACCATCCTACGAATAAAGGAACAAGATGTGGTCCAGATGTACAGACTCAACCGGGAGTCCATTGTATGCACAATATTGCACCACACATCACGGCAAGGGTGCAAACTCCCCATAACATTCCACCCATGTCAAAACTCCTAGCTGACCTCCATATGATGGCGCCTGGATCCTTCCAGAAAGCGGGGGCACAAGTGGCTGGCAACTCCCAGTTATTGTTCTCCATCTATCTACCAAAAGTCTTGGAGGCTATCCTAAGCCTGACACCGACTACATCTGCTTCCCAAGCACCCAGCATCTGCAGCAAGAGACCAAGCAAGGTTTCTATCAAATTGCTGGTTTTCTGCATGTGCTGGGTGCAATGGGCTGTTCCATTGTGCGACTGGTGCCACCTGCAACAACAGAACACCTATATAGGAACCGCAAGCACACACATTCCATCAGTGTGCAGGCCATCATGGACCACTGTGGGCTCTTCAGCAACATACTTACAAAATATCCCAGCAGCGCTCCTGATGCATACATCTTTCGTCATTGCACCATCAACCAGTGGTTCCAGGATGGCCAATATGGAAATTGGCTACTGTTAGACTTGGCATCCTTGGTGTGTGTAGTGAAATATGTGTTTTTGATCACTGATTTTGCGTTGCACCACTTTGCAAATGGATTAGCTGTCTAGTGTTCACCAGTTGCAGATTACATTTTGTATTCAGTTTAGCTGCCTATTGACTTTATCGTATTGTTTGACATTGCCATGTTAAAGCTGTCCGTGTTTTTCCACATTGTAAACTGTGCTTCTTTTCATGTTCTTTCTCACCAAGGGCTTTGGTTGATAAGAATGTGCTCAGATGGCAGGGAACAGATTTATTTTGATTTATCATCTTGGGACTGTGGCCAATTCCCAATGTGTTATTTTCAAAGTAGACCTAGACTAGCCAGCATTTTTTAATATTTCATCTTTATGGGAGGGGTTGTTCCAGAAAGCCCTTCTCCGGTCCTTTAAGATATAAAAAGGTGGCCCTGCTCAGTAGTGGTAGAATTCCGAGACCTGTGTCAGGATTAGAGGTTAAATGCCTGACACTTGTCCTGTGTGGGTGGAGATCTCTTAGTCGCAGTTGAACGGGGTCATCTTCTTGCTGGTATGAGAAAGATGGAGACCTTGGCAGGCCCTACGGTGATCAATTTTTACTTCATTATTTGCTTTGCAATTATAATATAATATAACTACATATATTTACTGTGTACATTACAGTTGAGAATCATTTTATTATATTTTCCTTTCATTGCTCTGACTATTTTTAAACGTGTGCTTTTAACAAGCTAACCTCCTTTTTTAGGAATCTCATGGTGAAATAATAATAAATGTCTTCTTCGAACCTAGAAGTGCATTCCAGAGATTTTTCTCAGCTCGGTCATTAGTGAAAGCAAAACAGCGTGGTCTCCCCAAACTTTTTGCCTCTGTTTTCCAAGTTGTTTCTGTGTGCTCGACTCTGTTTTTGGTGTTTTTGTCACTTTGACCACGTTACCTCTGCCATCCAGTGCTAAAATGCGAGTACTCCTACGTAAAATATGTGTGTAATTGACTTTCCATGATTGGCATATTCGATTTACTAGTAAGTCCCTAGTACAGTGCACTAGAGGTGCCCAGGGCCTGTAAATCAAATGCTACTAGTGGGCCTGAAGCACTGGTTCTGCCACCCACATAAGTAGCCCTGTAAACATGACTCAGACCTGCCACTGCAGTGTCTGTGTGTGCAGTTTTAAACTGCCAATTCAACTTGGCAAGAGTACCACCTTACTAGGCCTAAAACAACCCTTTTTATACATGTAAGGCACCCCTAAGGTAGGCCCTATGTAGCCCCATGGGCAGGGTGCAGTGTATGTTAAAGTTGGAACATGTCCTTATGTGTTTTACATGTCCTCACAGTGAAATACTGCCATATTCGTTCTTCACTGTTATAAGTCCTATCTCTCTCATAAGTTAACATGGGGCTGCCTTTAAATATTATTAAAGTGCAGATTCTCTTATGGAGGAAATGGAAATATGGAGTTTAGGGTCTCTGAGATCACAATCTAAAAATCCACCTTTAGTGAAGTTGTTTTTTAGATTCTGTGTTTGAAAATGCCACTTTTAGAAAGTAGACATTTTGTTGATTAAACCATTCTGTGACTCTGCCTTTTTGTGGATTCCCTGTTTGGGTCAGTTTGACAGTTGGGCTGTTTGCCCCTCTCCTCTTGACAGTGACACCAAGGTAGCTGGGGTGTAGCCTGCATATACTGATGAGCCATCTGTGCTGGGGGGAGGGTAGCAGTGGCCACTCACACCTGAAAGGGCTATGATTGCCCTCACACAATGCAGCCTCTAACCCCCTGGTGTTTGTCTGGGGCCTGGCCTAGGCAAGGCAGGATCTCACAAACAAGAGAGAATTTCCTTTGAATTAGGCCTACTTCAAAGACAGAAAGGGGTGTAAGAAGAGCACCCAAAACCGCTGAAAATTAGGTAACTTCTGGAATCAAGAGGAACCTCTGCCAAGGAGAGGAGCTGAAGAGCTGAAGAGAAGTGCTGCTCTGTCTGTGACCGTGCTTTGTGGAGCTATCCTGCACTTGCTGCTTCTGCCTGTGAAAGGGGACAAAGACTGGACTTTGTTGTGCATTCCTTCTTGAGAAGAATCTCCAAGGGCTTGGACTGAGCTTGCCCCCTGTTCTGAAGTCTCAGAGCAATCAAAGACTTCTCCTACCAGCACCTGGACTCTTTACGGAGACTCCTACCCTGACAAGTGGTGCCCTATCCAGTCCCTGGGCCCTTGAAAGGAGAAGCTGGTGAAAGTCCAAGAAAACCAACTTCGGATGACTCCGGACCGACGCCGCTGCCGCTGATCAATCCCTTGATGCCACCTGCAACTGACTCCATGATCATCACTGGAGTGCGACGGCCCTCGCAGGCCTGACACCACTGCAGCCCTGCCAAAGTCCATGACTCTGTGGAAGTCACTGCCTCAAATCATGACCGACTCTGCCCGAAGTGCTCAGATTCAACACTTTGGTGGTCATTCCAACCTCGGCGGTAAAAGGGGCTTACCGCCAGACAGACCGCCATAACACCGCCGCGGTAAATCGCCACGGTCATTCTGACCCACACTAGGCAAACCGCCAAAATACCACCATCCACAAATGTCCGCCACACCAAAGGTCAGTGATAAACTGGCGATGACCAAACCTCCACCGTCACGCCAACAGAAATATGCCCATGCCATTACGACCCACGAATCCACCGGGCGGTCTTTCAACCGCGGTATTCTATTGGCGGTACACACCGCCGCGGTCGAAATACACATACACCTACAAAACCCTACCACAGGCACACAATACCAATACCCACAGAACTTCCACGCACCTCACACAACACACCACTAAATAGCACCGCACCTATCATTACACACTCCACCCCACACATCATCCACACCACCCCATGGCACCTCAAAGACACCCCAGGTTCTCAGATGCTGAACTCAGTCATGGTGGAGGAAATCCTACGAGTCGAGCCCCAGCTGTTCGGGACACAAGTGCAGCACACCACCATTGCCAGGAAGATGGAGCTATGGAGCAGAATAGAGGACAGGGTCAACGCTGTGGGACAGCACCCAAGAAATTGGGATGACACCAGGAAGAGGTGGAACGACCTACAGGGGAAGGTGCGTTCCATGGTATCAAGGCACAACATCGCAGTACAGTGGACTGGCGGCGGATCCCCACCTCCTCCCCCCGAATTTACAACATGGGAGGAGCAAGTCTTGAACATCCTGCATCCTGAGGGCCTCGCTGGAGTATCTGGAGGAATGGACTCTGGTAAGTCTCATCTTCACTACTTCATCCCCCCCACCCCACCTGCATGCCAACTCATACCCCCATCCCTCACCCCCTTCACAACTACCCCTTGCAAATGTCTCACCATCACAACCCACCCATCCCAAAACTTAGCCCTTCATGCGGCCTCAAAGCATGGACACCCATCACCAAAGCATGCCCAATGCACATACCCATCACCCCCCCCCAAACACCGTCACAACAGCCCCCACAAAGGAATGCCAGCACTGGGGTACACGGGAACCCACCCATTGCACGCCATTGGCACACACAGAAGCAATAACCATACTTTTATATCTCTGCAGGACCCGAACGCCAGGTCACCGAGCAGGAGGGTCCACAAATGACCCCTCCACCCCCAGAAGAGGTCCACAGTGATGACAGCAGCTCTGTCTCCCTAGATCTAGATGACCAGCCCGGTCCATCGGGGACCTCTGGACAGTCGGTTCCCCTCAGACAGGCACAGGCCACAGCAGGCCTACCCCCCTCTGGGAACACCAGCACAGCACCCACCCAGCGGGCCCCTACCTCTGTCCCCAGGACACGTCAATCAGCGGTGTGTCCACCACTACAGGGAACCCAAGCTAACCCACCACCCCAACAACAACAGGGACCTGGGGGCAGTGGTAGTGGGCACACGGTCCAGGGGACGGAGGCCCAAGGAAACAGGGGAACTGGGAGGGCAGCTGTGCGACAGGGGGGGGACAGGCCAAGGGAACCCACTCTCCACGAGGTCCTCTCCTCCATCATGGGAGCATACCACCACTCCCAGGAGACGATGGCGACGGTCCTGGCCAGGTTCCAGGAAATACAGCTTCTGCAGGAACAACAGTATATGGGGTTCAGGGAGGAACTGAGAAACATCAGTACCTCCATGGGTACCATCGTAGTGGCCCTGAATGAGTTAATCTCCACATTGCGGACCACTCTGGCACCTCAAAGGGCCCCTGACACTAGCATGGACCAAGAACTGGCTACCACCTCCGCCGGCGCTAGTGGACAGGAGGCCCCGACAGAAGACCAACAGGCCACCAGAACCCCATCCCCTGCAGAAGGAGAACCACCCCGCAAGCGGGCCCTGAGATCCAGGAAGAAGACAGAGTAACATGTCAAGACCCCCGCCAGCAAAGGATACCGCCCTGATTGTCATCCCACTGTCCCACATTGTCACCCTGTCCAACCTTAAACTGCCCCTGCTCCACTTCCCACAGGCATTTGGACAATGCACCTGTGAACCTGATAGTCTGGACTCTGCCATGGACAATCCTCCACCATCACCCCTCACCGATTTGCAACCACCCATCCAAATTAGAGCACTTGAAGAAACACACTTATTGCATATAAACAATCTGGAGTCTGTCTGTGATTTTAACAAATGTATTAGACATGACAGTGCCAAAATTGTTATTCACATTGTTATGCCAACAAACCGCTGTCACACAGCTGTAGTCCATGGGGAAACTAAGCAGATGTCACGCAGTGGGGCCCACAGCTCTGAAAACAGAAGGGAAAGTCACAACACGGTTACCATACACTGGGGGAAAAAGTCAGACAGTAGAGAGGTAGGAGTCTTTAAGTAAATGTAATATGCCGGTGTCTACTCTTACCTGTGTGTCACTGAAAGTATTGCTCTATTACTGTGTTCCTGTTGTCTATGTCGTCCTCTCCGGCTTCCTCTTCTTCGCTCTCCACAGGCTCCACAGCTGCTACAACACCACCATCTGGACCATCCTCCTGCAGAAAAGGCACTTGGCGGCGCAAAGCCAGGTTGTGAAGCATACAGCAGGCCATGACGATCTGGCAAACCTTCTTTGGTGAGTACATTAGGGATCCACCTGTCATATGGAGGCACCTGAACCTGGCCTTCAGGAGGCCAAAGGTGCGTTCGATCACCCTCCTAGTCCGCCCATGGGCCTCATTGTAGCGTTCCTCTGCCCTGGTCCTGGGATTCCTCACTGAGGTCAATAGCCAGGAAAGGTTGGGGTAACCAGAGTCCCCTAATAGCCACACACGGTGCCTCTGGAGTTGACCCATCACATACAGGATGCTGCTATTCCGCAGGATGTAGGCGTCATGCACAGAGCCAGGGAACTTGGCATTAACATGGGAGATGTACTGGTCTGCCAAACAGACCATCTGTACATTCATCGAATGATAACTTTTCCTGTTCCTGTACACCTGTTCACTTTCTCTGGGGGGTACCAAAGCCACATGGGTCCCATCAATGGCACCTATGATGTTGGGGATATGTCCAAGGGCATAGAAGTCACCCTTCACCGTAGGCAAATCCCCCACCTCAGATAAAACGATGTAGCTCTGCATGTGTTCGAGCAGGGCAGACAACACTCTGGACAACACCTTGGAAAACATAGGTTGAGACATCCCTGATGATATGGCCACTGTTGTTTGAAATGACCCACTTGCTAAGAAATGGAGTACTGACAGCACCTACACTAGAGGGGGGAACCCTGTGGGTTGGTGGATGGGTGACATCAGGTCTGCCTCCAGCTGGGCACACAGTTCATGTATAGTGGCTCGGTCAAGCCTGTATGTCAGAATGACATGTCGTTCCTCCATTGTCGACAGGTCCACCAGCGGTCTGTACACGGGAAGATTCCTCCATCTCCTCGCATTGCCAAGCGGACGGTGCCTAGGAAGGACAACAGCGAGCACAGAGTCAATCAACCCACAGGTACGTTCCCACAGCTTGCACACAACACGACTCACTATGCATTGAATGGTGTGTATGAGTGTTGAGGAAAGGCCTAGTTATGTGTGACGCAGTCGAAATTAAGCCATGTGGGCCCTTGAAATGGCGGCTGCCTGACCTGTGAAGTGTGACAATGGGATGTGAGGTCAATGCGCTGGCGTGGCACACCATGGCAGTAGGCGGTCGAAGACCGCGGCGCAAAGCTGCATTGGTTAAAATTGACACCTATGGGTTTCAGGAGCCAATGACGATGTGCGCCGGCGGTCGCGGTACGCACCGCCGCGGTACGCACCACCGCGTTACGCACCGCCTCGGGCGTGACCGACATTTTCTATCAGCTTAATCACTCGATACCTGATCTTCCACAGGAGAGGACCTACACTGCAAGTGCTGCTGTGACCTCGGTCTGGAAGAGACAATGGCTGCTGCGACTGGGGAAAGGGCCCCTGCCTTCACTTCGGAAGAATTGGAGAAACTCGTGGATGGGGTCCTCCCCCACTATGCGCTTCTCTACGGTCCTCCAGACCAACAGGTAAGTACACTGGGAGCATGCTTTGTGGGCAATGCCTGGGTTGAGTCGGATGGATGAAAGATGGTGGGGAGGGGAGCGATTGAGTCATGCATCAGACGACAGATGAGAGCATGTGCCACATGGCAAGGGTGGGGATGGGGTCCACTCACATCGAGCATGCAGAAGGTGATGACAATTTTTCTCTCCCTGTACATGTCACATAGGTCAGCGCCCACCAGAAAATCTCTATTTGGCGTGCCATCGCCAAGGACGTCCGGACCCTGGGGGTCCACAACAGACGGGGCACCCACTGCCGGAAGAGGTGGGAGGACATCCGCCGCGGGAGCAGGAAGACGGCGGAGGCTCTGCTGGGGATGGCCTCCCAACGTAGGAGGGGTGCCAGTCATCAATTGACCCCCCTGATGTCCCGGATCCTGGCGGTGGCCTACCCCAATTTGGATGGGCGCGTGAGGACATCACAGCAGACACAAGGGGGTGAGTACACTCTCATTCTGGTGACTTTGCGCGCAGTGGAGGTGTCTGGGTGGGGGAGGAGGGCTGTGGGTCTCCCTAGGCCAGGGCGAATTCTGTAGGCTAGGCCCCTCCGTAAGGCATGGCCCTGTGCCCCCGCACCCCACCTCTGTAGGGTGCCAAGTTCAGGTATCCATGGCCCTGTGTCATCTATGTGTGCAGTTGTCGTCGATAGGCTTGTAGGCCATGTTCCACGGATTGCGTAGTGGACCCCAAGTGCGTGGCGTAGTGCAGGAGGCTTCTGTGTCTGTTTTGTCCGCCAACGGTAGCAGTAATCCATGCATTCAACATGTCTTTATTTCTCCCCCCCCTTTTTTGTGGTATTCCTGTTCATGTGTGCATCAGCATCATCAGGCGGAGGAGAAGTGGCATCGGAGCACGAGGGAGCTGCATCTCACATGGCCATGGCGGGCCATGCAACTGACTCGGATTTCACCGGGGGGGCGGAGAGCGAGGGGACCTCCACAGCGGGGACTCGTGCTGATGTCAGTGGCAGCGACTCGTCCTCTGAAGGGAGCTCCCTTGTGGTGGCGGCAACATCCGTGCCCCCCGCAACAACAAGTACAGCAGCCACCCAGCGCACCAGCACCGCCCTCCCAGCAGCACCTCAGCCTTCGCCCTGTGCCCGCTCACCCAGGAAGGTGGGCATCTCCTTCGCCCCAGGCACCTCAGGCCCTGCCCCTGTCACCCCTGCTGCCCTCAGTGAGGAGGTCATTGACCTCCTGAGGACCATCATTGTTGGGCAGTCTACCCTTTTGAATGCCATCCAGGGTGTAGAAAGAGACGTGCACCGGAGTAATGCATACCTGGAGGGCATTCATTCGGGTCAGGCTGCCCATCAGCGATCGTTCAACGCTCTGGCCTTAGCGCTGACGGCAGCAATTGTCCCTGTCTCTAGCATCCCCCCTCCAACTTCCTCCACCCAGACCCAATCCCCAGTATCTCTGCCTATCCCAGACACACCATCAGACCAGCCTGCACACACCTCAACACCCAAGGGAAGCTCATCCAGACATAAGCACCACACATCACACAAGCATTCACACAAGCAACATCCACATGCAGACATACCAACAGCCACTGCCTCCACTGTGTCCCCCTCCTCCTCGTCTCCCTCCTCCCTCCCTGTGACGTCTACTCACACTTGCATGCACAACATCTTCAGCCACTACGTCCATCACCATCACACCCACCAGAACACTCCGCACACTAGCAGTCACCACCCCCACTACCATTTACACGTCCCCTGTGTCCTCTCCCAGTGTGTCTGTCACCCCCTCTTCCAAACCACACAAACGCAAGCAGCCACCCACCCAACAGCCATCCACCTCACGACAGCCTCCAGCCCAAGCACCTGCACCCAAAGACACCAGACTTCACACTCCTACAACCACATCCTCTTCCTCCACTCCCATACCCACTACACCTACCCGTCACTCTCTTTCCAAATTGCTTTTCCTTGCCAACCTTAACCTCTTTCCAACAACTCCCCCACCCGTCCATCTCATAAGACTACAATCAGCACCTCAGCCACCACCAAACCAGGACCTATCAGGACTGTTGTCCAAGGACTGTGGAGTCCCCCACCCTCAAGGGGAACAACTCCGGCGAGGAGCCAAGGCACGGCCAGCCCACCCCCGGAGAAGCACCCAAAAGTTAGCAGTGCCCGGCGCGAGAGGCCACGGACACCAGGGACCAAAATCCCTACCCTGGCTCCGTCTGGAAGTGGGGTGCCACCTGGCACACCGCCAAAGGTGTCAAAGGGCCACAGACGACCAGGGAAGGGTGGGAAGGGCAGCACGCCCGACAAGTCCGGCACCAGGCCAGCTGCCCAGGAGTGCCCCACCAGCCCCCTCCCAGGTGTGCAGGAGGACACCCAGAGGCCCGGTACGGCAGCCCAGGAGGGCCCCGCAAGCCAACGGACAGATGGGCAGGAAGGCCCTGCCAGCCACATGCCAGGTGGCGAGTGACACCCATGCCTGGGCTGGAACCGCTGAACTGGGCCCTTTCAAACAAGCACCGCTGAACTGGGCCCTTTCAATCAAGCACCGCTGAACTGGGCACCGCAGTCTCAAGCACCGCTGAACTGGGCACCGCCGTCTCAAGCACCGCTGAACAGGGCACCGCCGTCTCAAGCACCGCTGAACTGGGCACCGCCGTCTCAAGCACCGCTGAACTGGGCACCGCCATCTCAAGCACCGCTCCGCTGGGCACTGCCATCTCAAGCACCGCTGAACAGGCCACCGCCGTCTCAAGCACCGCTGAACTGGGCACCGCCATCTCAAGCACCGCTGAACAGGGCCCTTCATCTCAAGCACCGCTGAACTGGGCCCTTCATCTCAAGCACCGCTCCGCTGGGCCCTTCATCTCAAGCACCGCTCCGCTGGGCACCGCCGTCTCAAGCACCGCTGAACAGGGCACCGCCGTCTCAAGCACCGCTGAACTGGGCACCGCCGTCTCAAGCACCGCTGAACTGGGCACGCCGTCTCAAGCACCGCTGAACAGGGCACCGCCGTCTCAAGCACCGCTGAACTGGGCACCGCCGTCTCAAGCACCGCTGAACTGGGCACCTTCATTTCAAGCACCGCTGAACTGGGCCCTTCATCTCAAGCACCGCTCCGCTGGGCCCTTCATCTCAAGCACCGCTCCGCTGGGCACCGCCGTCTCAAGCACCGCTGAACTGGGCCCTTCATCTCAAGCACCGCTGGCCCATTGGCAGAAGGGGCAGGCCCGCATCTGTGTCGGGCAGGGCTGCACAAAGCACTCTGGGCACTAGACTCCCTCCAGTACCAGTGGAGACTGTTATCCACTTGAGAGACTGTGGCTTTGCACTCCCCAGGATTGGACAGTGGGCAAGCCACCCACTGTAGAGACTTGAGAGACTGTGGCTTTGCACTCCCCAGGATATGGCAGTGGGCAAGCCACCCACTGTAGAGACTTGAGAGACTGTGGCTTTGCACTCCCCAGGATATGGCAGTGGGCAAGCCACCCACTGTAGAGACTTGTGAGACTGTGGCGTGGCACTCCCCAGGATGGGACAGTGGGCAACCCACCCACTGTAGAGACTTGTGAGACTGTGGCTTTGCACTCCCCAGGATGGAACAGTGGGCAACCCACCCACTGTAGAGACTTGTGAGACTGTGGCTTTGCACTCCCCAGGATGGGACAGTGGCCATGGAGGCCCCTCATGGATCTGGCGTCGTGAACTCATTCCCCCTGAGGTGCCTGTAGTTTTTCTATCTGATGCCCCTGCAGTGTTCTCTCCATTGGTGTCAGGTATCTTGTGTGGGCCTTGCCCATGTGATTTGGGCCCAGTGGTCCACGGACAATGACAGCTAGAATTATCAGACTTTTAATATTTATGTATATATTAGTTTTAAATGTGTGATATTTTTATAAGGCAATAATCCAATATATTTGACTGTTTATGATCTATTCCTTTTGTCTTTGCATTCTTTCGGGGGCGGCTTGGGGGTTGTAACAGTGATGTATTGCTATGCATTGATGTGTGTGTTTTAGTGGGTGGGGGTGGGGGTGGGGGTGTCGCCTATGTGTGTCCCCGTAATATTTTCTCCTCCCCTGTGTCGTAGGTGCAGTACTCACCGTTGTCTTCTGCGCCGGCGTTCGTGCTCCTGGTAGAGGAGCAGGAATACAATAGCTGGTAGGATGTGTAATTCGGGTTCCATGCTGTCCAGATTCCTCGTGGGATGTATGGAGGTGAGCGTTTTCGGTTTGAAATGTCTGTTTCCGCCGTGTTTTTATCGGCGGGGCTACCGCCCCGGAAAAGGTGGCGGATTGGTGGGTTGTGATAGGGTGGGCGGTACATTGTCTCCCGCCTGTCTGTTGGCGGTGACCGCCGCGCTGTTTGTTTGTCCCGCCGTGGCGGTCAGAGTGTTAAAGTGGCGGTCTCTGTTGGCGGTTTCTGCCAGGGCCAGAATTCCATTTTTTAAACCGCCAGCCTGTTGGCGGGTTAGCCGCCGCTTTAACACCGACCGCCAGGGTTGGAATGAGGGCCTTTGTCCTGACGGCGCCTCACCCCCACTGCTCCACAGCAAGGACCTGACGCCTCTTCATGATGCCTCCACTCCTTTGCCCTGCAGCACCAGAACCGACCCCGCCTCTGATCCAGCAACGCTGCGATCGCCAACTTCACGCACCGGCTTGTTCTCACATTTTGCTAAAGTACTGCACCTGGGGGTCGGCGTGACTCTGTACCCGGCACCATTGGCATTGGATTGTTGGGAACGACTCGGTCAGGATGCCGTGTTATCACCTCTTTGAAGCATTTTGTGTTTCTAAGTGATATTTTTGAGTTTAGTCTTTAAAAATTCATAACTTGATTTGTTTATGTCAGATTTTCATTGCTTTGGTCTTGTTTTGTTTAGATAAATACTGTCAATTGTTCTAAATCTGTGTTGGGTAATTTTGTGGTATATTTACTATATTACTGTGTGTGTTATTACAAATACTTTACACCTCTTCTCTGAAGTTAATACTACCTGCTTATGCCAAGCAACAAAGGACTTGTCTATGTCCGATTTTCGTTGTTTTGGTCTTGTTTTGTTTAGATAAATATTGGCTATGTTTCTAAACATGTGTTGAGTCATTTTGTGGTGTTTTTACTATATTACTGTATAACTGAGCTTGATTCTCCTTTACCCTGGCTAGAGTGAGGGTCCTTGCTTGAACAGGGGGTAACCTGACTGCCATCCAAATACCCCATGCATCACAACTACTCATAGATCAGCCACCATACCAGTTATTACATACAACACACCAACCATCTAGGACAAACAAGACAAACTCCACACTAAATACATATCAGCAGGGCCACAGAGATGTACAGACAACAACACATATACAACATGCCACGCTACACTGCATACATTGCATGTCACAAATACATACATCCAAATGTTCATCACAAAGCCACAGCATGTGTGGACCGATGGAGACAGGTTCCCTTTGCATACAGAAGATGCTCACAAACCACTACAAGTGTCCACAGGTTGACACCTAAATACTGATCTCACACACATATCACACAAAACAAAGAAGCGAACAGGCAGGTCAGTGGCATAGGGTGTAGGAAAGTACCATCTTGCCTGTCATGTTACCACCATTTTTACTTGTATGTATGTTTGTTTTTGCCTGTGTCACTGGGATGCTGCTAGCCAGGACCCCAGTGCTCATAAAGTGTGCCCTGTATGTGTTCCCTGTGTGGTGCCTAACTGTATCACTGAGGCTCTGCTAACCAGAACATCAGTGTTTATGCTTTCTCGCTTTTAAAAGTGTCACTGCAAGCTAGTGACTAATTTTACCAATTCTGATAGGCACACTGGAACACCCTTATAAACCCCTAGTATATGGTACCTAAGTACCCAGGGTATTGGGGTTCCAGAGGATCCCTATGGGCTGCAGCATTTCTTTTGCCACCCATAGCGAGCTCAGACAATTCTTACACAGGACTGCCACTGCAGCCTGAGTGAAAGAATGTCCACGTTATTTCACAGCCATTTTACACTGCACTTAAGTAACTTATAAGTCACCTATACATTCAACCCTCACTTAGTGAAGGTTAGGTGCAAAGTTACTTAGTGTGAGGGCACCCTGGCACTAGCCAAGGTGCCCCCACATTGTTCAGGGCTAATTCCCCAGACTTTGTGAGTGCGGGGACACCATTACACGCGTGAATTACATATAGGTCAATACCTATGTGTAGCTTCACAATGGTAACTCTGAACATGGCCATGTAACATGTCTAGGATCATGGAATTGTTACCCCAATACCATTCTGGTATTGGGGGGAAAATTCCATGCATCCCCGGGGCTCCAGCATGGACCCCGGGTACTGCCAAACTAGCTCTCTGGGGTTTTCTCTGCAGCTACCGCTGCTGACAAACCTCAGACATGTTTCTGCCCTACTTGGGTCTGGGCAGCCCAGTCCCAGGAAGGCAGAACAAAGGATTTCCTCTGAGAGAGGATGTAACACCCTCTCCCTTTGGAAATAGGTGTTAAGGGCTGGGGAGGAGTAGCCTCCCCCAGCCTCTGGAAATGCTTTGAAGGGCACAGATGGTGCCCTCCTTGCATAAGCCATTCTACACCGGTTCAGGGAGCCCCCAGCCCCTGCTCTGGCACGAAACTGGACAAAGGAAAGGGGAGTGACCACTCCCCTGTCCATCACCACCCCTGGGGTGGTGCCCAGAGCTCCTCCAGTGTGTCCCAGACCTCTGCCATCTTGAATGCAGAGGTGTGAGGGCACAATGAAGACCTCTGAGTGGTCAGTGCCAGCAGGTGACGTCAGAGACCCCTCCTGATAGGCTCTTACCTGGTTAGGTAGCCAATCCTCCTATGAGGGCTACTTAGGGTCTCCCCTGTGGGTTTCTCACCAGATAACGAATACAAGAGCTCACCAGAGTTCATCTGCACTTCTCTCTTTGACTTCTGCCAAGGACCGACCGCTGACTGCTCCAGGACACCTGCAAAACCACAACAAAGTAGCAAGAAGACTACCTAGCACCTCATCCTGCCGGCTTTCCCGACTGTTTCCTGGTGGTGCATGCTCTGAGGGCTGTCTGCCTTCACCCTGCACTGGAAGCCAAGAAGAAATCTCCTGTGGGTCGACGGAATCTTCCCCTGCCAACGCAGGCACCAAACTTCTGCATCACCGGTCCTCTGGGTCCCCTCTCATCTTGACGAGCGTGGTCCCTGGAACACAGGAGCTGGATCCAAGTAACCCCGACAGTCCAGTGGCCCTTCTGTCCAAATTTGGTAGAGGTAAGTCCTTGCCTCCCCCACGCCAGACAGTAATCCTGTGTACTGCGTGAACTGCAGCTGCTAGGGCTTCTGTGCACTTTTGCAAGACTTCCTTTGTGCACAGCACAGCACAGGTCCCCAACACTCTGCCCTGCATTGCCCAACTCGCTGAGTTGACCTCGGACTTCGTGGGACCCTCTAATGTTGTGCTGAGACGACCGTTGTGCTCAGATCTTCTGAACGCCCGTTCAGGTGCTTCTGCGGGTGCTGCTGGCTTCTGCATGGGCTCTCTCTGTTGCTGAGCATCCCCTCTGTCTCCTCCTTCAAGGGGCGACCTCCTGTCCTTCCTGGGCCCTGGCAGCACCCAAAATCCTTTACTGTGACTCTTGCAGCTAGCAAGGCTTGTTTGCAGTCTTTCTGTGTGGAAACAATTCTGCATCTTCTAGCATGCCGTGGGACACTTTCTGAGCAAAGGAGAAGATCCTGGCACCTTCCATTGTCACAGAATCTTCAGCTTCTTCCACACACAGGCAGCCCTTTTGCACCTTCTTCCAGTGTTTAGTGGGCTCCTGCCCCCCCTGGACACTTGCGTGACTCTTGGACTTGGTCTCCTTCCTTTACAGGTCCTCAGGTCCTGGAATCCGTCTTCAGTGCTTTGCAGTCAGTTGTTGCGTTTGCAGAATCCCCTATCTCGACTTTACTGTCTTTCTGGAGTAGTAGGGTAACTTTACTCCTACTTTTCAAGGTCTTGGGATGGGATATCTTGGACACCCTTAGTGTTTTCTTACATTCCCAGTGACCCTCTACACACTACACTAGGCCTGGGGTCCATTTGTGGTTCGCATTCCACCTTGCGAGTATATGGTTTGTGTTGCCCCAGGCCTATTTTTTCAAATTGTATTCTATTGTGTTCTACAGTGTTTGCACTACTTTTGTAAGTGTTTTGCTTACCTGATTTTGGTTTGTGTGTTTTACTTACCTCCTAAGGGAGTATATCCTCTGAGGTACTTCTGGCATATTGTCACTAAAATAAAGTACCTTTATTTTTAGTAACTTAGAGTATTGGGTTTTCTTCTGATATTGTGCTATATGATATACGTGGAATAGTAGGAGATTGGCATGTCTCCTAGTTTAGCCTAAGCTGCTCTGCTATAGCCACCTCTATCAGCCTAAGCTGCTAAACACTTCTAATCTACTAATAAGGGATAACTAGGCCTGACACAAGGAGTGAGTACCACAAGGTACCCACTATAAGCCAGGCCAGCCTGCTACATTGGTGGTGCAGCAGTGGGATAAGTACTTGTAACTGCTTTACCACTTTGTCATTGGTGCTTTTCATAAGAAAAACATATACCAAATACTTCAGAATATACACAGCAACCTAAACAGTTTAACTTTCCTTCTCTAAAACTTTCTAAAACGTTTCTGAAAAGTTTCTGAAAACTTTCAAAAGGTTTCAAAAGTTTGAAAATGTTTTTTTCTGTTCTTTCCAAATTTCCCAAAATTTTTTTCTCTCTCTGTCCTAAACCTTTCCTGTCATGTCTGCAGTAGAGATTACGCCCACAATTGTCCAGGCAACATATGGGAATCTAAACTTTTAAAAGTTTGAGGGGTCTCTGCATTGAAAGAGGTTTAGCGATTGGTAAGAATCCTACAAAAGATCTTTTCCTAGAAAGTGACCAGAACCAGTCTGGCGCATCCCAGGATCAGGAAGTAGAGGAGGGGGGTACCCAGCCAGACTCAGAGGAGTCTCCTGAGGATACTGGGAAGGCTTCTTCCAAGGACCTGCCAGCTAACAGGCCACCTAGTGACACTGGTAGTGGGAGAGGGTCTCACACTAGTAGGGCACCTTTCACTCCTAAAGGCGAGGTTACTAGGGTCCAGCCAGTTAGGGACAGGTCCAACTCCTCCAATTCCCACATTTCGTCTGTGTCTCACAATTCCCAAGCCTCCCACCTTGAGGATAACCTAATGGAGAGGGAACTCAGAAAGCTGAGGTTGGAAGAGGCCAGGCTGAAGCTTAAACAGCAGCAGCTGGCCTTAGACAGGGAATCTCTGGATGTGGAAAGGGAAAGGCAGAGGTTGGGGTTAGTTCCCCATGGTGGCAGCAGCAGTGTTTTTGATAGTAATACTGTTAGAGAGCAAGATTCCAGAAACCTGCATAAGATAGTCCCCACCTCACAAGGAGGGGGATGACATTAACAAGTGGTTTGCTGCACTTGAGAGGGCCTCTATGGTGCAGTTGGTCCCTCAAAGTCAGTGGGCTGCTATCTTGTGGCTATCTTTCACTGGTAAGGGTAGGGATAAGCTCTTTACTGTCAGAGAAAGTGATGCTAACAATTACAAAGTTTTGAAGGATGCACTCTTGGATGGATTTGGCTTAACCACTGAACAATGCAGGATTAGGTTCAGAGACACCAGAAAAAAGTCCTCTCAAGACTGGATAGACTTTGTAGACTGTTCAGTGAAGGCCATGGAGGGTTGGTTACATTGCACCAAGGTGACTGACTATGAAAGCATGCATAATCTAATCCTGAGAGAGCATATTTTGAACAATTGTGTGTCTGATTTGTTGCACTAGTACTTGGTAGACTCAGATCTGACCTCTCCCCAAGAATTGGGAAAGAAGGCAGACAAATGGGTCAGAACAAGAGTGAACAGAAGAGTTCATACAGGGGGTGACAAGGATTGCAAGAAGAAGGATGGTAAGTCTTCTGACAAGGGTGGGGACAAAGATAAAAAACATTCTGAGTCTTCATCAGGCCCACATAAATCCTGTGGGGGTGCTGGGTCCAAAATCCTCTTCACCCAATTAGAAAAAGCCATGGTGTTATTTATTTAAAGTAAAAGGCAATTGGGCAAATTATGCCACTTGTCCAAAGAAAAGCACCAAGGCTCCCACTACCACAACCCCAACTGCAACCTCTAGTGCCCCTAGTAATAGCAGTGGTGGTGGGAAGTCAACTACAAATAGCCAATCCAAGGGTGTAGCTGGGCTCACTATTGGCAGTGTAGTTGGGGTTGGTCATGTTAGGGAGACCACAGGGGCTGTTTTAGTCTCTGATGGTGGCATTGACTTTGCCACCTTGGTTGCTTGTCCCCTTAATATGGGGAAGCACAAGCAACTACCCCTAATTAATGGTGTTGAGGTTGAGGCCTACAGGGACACAGGAGCCAGTGTAACTATGGTTATAGAGAAACTGGTTCACCTTGATCAACACCTATTTGGTCAGCGGTACCAAGTGACTGATGCTCACAATAACACACTGAGCCACCCCATGGCTGTTGTGAGTCTCGACTGGGGGGGTTACTGGTCCAAAGAAAGTTGTGGTAGCCACTGGATTACCTGTAGATTGCTTACTAGGCAATGATTTGGAGACATCACTTGGGCTGAAGTGGAGTTGGAGGCTCATGCAGCAATGCTGGGCATTCCTGGGCATATTTTTGCTTTAACAAGGGCTCAGGCCAAAAAGCTAAAAGGACAGGGAAACTTGGATCCTGGAACAATTGACCAAGTGCTCACAAAAGCTAGGGGTAGGAAGGGTAAATCCCTGCCCACTATCCCTCCCTCACCAGAAGATTCCCCTTTTGAGGATGAGGAATCCTCTCCCTGTGCAGAACCTACACCAGAGGATCTGGCAGCAGACACTGCTGAGCTTTTGGGTGCAGGGGGGGCCTGCTAGGGAAGAGCTGAGTGTGGCACAGCAGATGTGTCCCACACTAGAGGGTTTGAGACAGCAAGCTGTCAAACAGCAGACTGGGGATGTCAGTGATAGCCATAAGGTTTATTGGGAAGACAACCGCCTGTATACTGAATCAAGGGACCCTAAACCTTGAGCTGCCAGGAGATTGGTCATCCCTTCGCAATACAGAGAGTTTCTTCTTACCTTGGCACATGACATTCCTTTGGCTGGGCATTTGGGTCAAAGTAAAACTTGGGACAGACTTGTTCCCCTGTTTCACTGGCCTCATATGTCAGAGGACACAAAGAGTTTTGTCGCTCTTGTGTGACCTGCCAAGCCAGTGGCAAGACTGGTGGCACGCCAAAGGCCCCCTTAATTCCACTTCCTGTGGTTGGGGTACCCCTTGAAAGGGTGGGGGTTGACATAGTTGGCCCCCTTGACTCTCCAACAGCTTCAGGCAATAGGTTTATCCTTGTGGTGGTGGACCATGCCACTAGGTATTTTAAAGCCATCCCCTTAAGGACCACTACAGCTCCTGCAGTGGCAAAGGCCCTCCTGGGAATCTTTTCCAGGGTGCGTTTCCCTAAGGAAGTGGTATCAGACAGAGGTAGTAACTTCATGTCTGCATACCTTAAAGCAATGTGGAAGTAGTGTGGTGTAACAGACAAGTTCACTACTCCTTATCATCCACAAACAAATGGTCTGGTTGAGAGGTTTAATAAAACTCTCAAAGGTATGATAATGGGACTCCCTGAAAAACTCGGAAGGAGATGGTATGTCCTGTTACCTTGCCTCCTTTTTGCTTACAGGGAGGTACCTAAAAAAGGAGTGGGCTTTAGCCCCTTTTAACTCCTCTTTGGGCACCCTGTGAGAGGTCCCCTTGCACTTGTTAAGGAGGGTTGGGAACAACCTTCAAAAGCTCCTAAACAGGACATTGTGGATTTTGTACTTGGCCTGAGATCAAGAATGGCTGAGTACATGAAAAAGGTTAGTAAAAACCTTCAGACCAGCCAGGAGCTGCAAAAGCAATGGCATGACCAGAAGGCTGTCCTGACCCAGTACTACCCAGGACAGAAGGTGTGGATATTGGAGCCTGTGGCCCCAAGAGCACTCCAAGACAAATGGAGTGGACCCCATCTAATTGTTGAGAAAAAGGGTGAGGTTACCTACTTGGTAGACCTGGGCACTGCCAGGAGTCCCCTCAGGGGGCTCCATGTCAACCGCCTAAAACCCTACTATGACAGGGCTGATCTAACCCTGCTCATGGCAACTTATGAGGGACAGGAAGAAGAGAGTGACCCTCTCCCTGATCTCTTCTCCACCACTGAATCTGATGGCTTAGTGGAGGGAGTAGTACTTGCAGATTGCCTTACTGCTGAGCAGAAGGACAACTGTATAAATCTCTTAAGTCAGTTTTCTGAACTCTTCTCACTGATACAAGGTACCACTACTTGGTGTGAGCATACAATCAATACTGGAGACAGTTTACCTGTCGACAGTAAGATTTATAGGCAGCCTGACCATGTCAGGACTGCATTAAACAAGAGGTTCAGAAAATGTTAGACTTAGGAGTGATTTAGACTTCAGAAAGCCCATGGGCAAGCCCAGTGGTGCTTGTTCCAAAATCTCACAGTAAGGATGAAAAAAGAGAGATGAGGTTTTGTGTTGTCTATAGAGGGTTCAACCAAGAAACCAAGACAGATGCTCACCCTATACTCAGGGCAGATGAACTGATTGATATACTGGCTCCTGCCAAGTATCTGAGCACTTTTGATTTACTGCAGGGTATTGGCAGATTACATTGTCAGAAGATGCTAATCCCCAAACTGCATTTTCAACCATTGGAGGGCACTATCAATTCAGTGTGATGCCCTTTGGTCTGAATAATGCACCTGACACTTTTCAGAGGTTGGTGAACACAGTCCTGCATGGGTTGGAAGCTTTTAATGCAGCATATCTGGATGATATAGCTGTCTTTAGATCCACCTGGGATAATCACCTGGTCCACCTGTGGAAAGTTTTGGAGGCCCTGCAAAAGCAGGTCTCGCTATCAAGGCCTCAAAGTGCCAGATAGGGCAGGGGAAAGTGGTTTATCTGGGCCACCTGGTAGGTGGGGAACAGATTGCACCACAGCAGTGGAAGATCCAGACCATCATGGAATGGGCTCCCCCTACAACTCAAACCCAGGTGAGAGCCTTTCTAGGCCTCACACAGTACTATAGGAGGTTGATTAAGAATTATGGCTCCATTGCAGCGCCTCTGAATGACCTCACTAGTAAAAATATGCCTAAAAAGGTATTGTGGACAGCTAGCTGTCAAAACGCTTTTGATGAGCTCAAACAGGCCATGTGCTCTGCACCTGTCCTAAAAAGCCCTTGCTACTCCAAAAAGTTCACAGTCCAGACTGATGCTTCTGAATTGGGGGTTAGGGCAGTGCTACCACAGCTTAACACTTAGGGCCAGGATCAACCTGTTGCTTTTATCAGCAGAAGGTTGACCCCTAGAGAAAAGCGTTGGTCTGCCATAGAGAGGGAGGCCTTTGCTGTGGTCTGGGCACTGAAAAAGTTGAGACCATACCTGTTTGGTACTCACCTTATTGTTCAGACAGACCACAAACCTCTACTTTGGCTAAAACAAATGAAAGGAGAAAACCCTAAATTGTTGAGGTGGTCCATATCCCTACAGGGAGTGGACTATACAGTAGATCATAGACCTGGAAGTACCCACTCCAATGCAGATGGACTTTCCAGATATTTCTACTTAGACAATGAAGACTCAACTGGGCAAGGTTAGCCTTATTGTTGCTCGTTTGGGGGAGTTGTGTAGGAAAGTACCTTCTTGCGTGGCATGTAACTCCCATTTTTACTTGTATGTATGTTTGTTTTTGCCTGTGTCACTGGGATCCTGCTAGCCAGGACCCCAGTGCTCATAAAGTGTGCCTTGTATGTGTTCCCTGTGAGTTGCCTAACTGTATCACTGAGGCTCTGCTAACCAGAACCTCAGTGTTTATGCTCTCTCTGCTTTTAAAATTGTCACTGCAAGCTAGTGACTAATTGTACCAATTCTGATTGTCACACTGGAACACCCTTACAAACCCCTAGTATATGGTAACTAGGTTCCCAGGGTATTGGGGTTCCAGGGGATCCCTATGGTCTTCAGCATTTCTTTTGCCACCCATAGGGAGCTCAGACAATTCTTACACAGGACTGCCACTGAAGCCTGAGTGAAATAACATCCACATTATTTCACAGCCATTTTACACTGCACTTAAGTAACTTATAAGTCACCTATATGTCTAACCCTCACTTAGTGAAGGTTAAGTGCAAAGTTACTTAGTGTGAGGGCACACTGGCACTAGCCAAGGTGCCCCCACAATGTTCAGGACAAATTCCCCAGACTTTGTGAGTGCGGGGACACCATTACATGCGTGAACTACATATAGGTCAATACCTATGTGTAGCTTCACAATGGTAACTCCGAACATGGCCATGTAACATGTCTAGGATCATGGAATTGCCCCCCAATACCATTCTGGTATTGGGGGGACAATTCCATGCATTCCCGGGGCTCCAGCATGGAACCCGGGTACTGCCAAACTAGCTCTCTGGGGTTTTCTCAGCAGCTACTGCTGCTGTCAAACCTCAGACAGGTTTCTGCCCTCCTGGGGTCTGGGCAGCCCAGTTCCTGGAAGGCAGAACAAAGGATTTCCCCTGAGAGAGGGTGTTACACCCTCTCCCTTTGGAAATAGGTGTTAATGGCAGCCTTCTCTTTATCCTTTGCGGCTCATCAACGGTACAGCATATAGCCATGGGTGATGACCCAATTTTCCAGTCCCACAATGGTGGAAGAGTGGGCCTACAACAAGGGACACAGGAGAGGACATTGGGGCTCCTGAAATCCAGGTTCAGGTGCCTGGCCCTGACAGGAGGAACCTCCTTGTATGCTCCACCACTTGTCTGCAAAATAATTCTGGCATGTCCAATCCTGCAGTACATTTGTGTCTGAACAAATAACACATGGGATGAACAGATTGATGCCCCCAACGAGGAGGATGATGATGATGGAGCAGATAATGTGGAGGGGGAACTACAGAACACTGCTGCAGGTGTTCGTAGGAGACTCCACATTGTTGAGAACTTCTACACGTAGTCACTACACTATAAAGATCACATTGTATATAGCACAAATAAATTACTTTGCACCTGATTCTCCTTGGTATACTCATTCTCCATTACAGACACCATTGGAATACAACTCAAATCTCAGTGAGCAGGTAGGTAACACAAAGGTGACCACTATACTAGCAACATCGTTTATGACGTATGGGGGTCTACTGCCACCATCCCACATATTAGTGACACACAATTTGCATGCATGTGACTTCTGAAGATCTAGATTCATGCACCACTACATATCTTCTTCTGTCAAGTGGGCAAAATACTAATACCTAGCCCATTCACCACAACAACACCATGCATAATAGGATGTATGCAAGGGGGCACACATAAGGTAGGGACTGTCAACAAATGGATATCAAGTTATGTAGAAACAGAACACTGTCACAACTCATGGTGACAGTAGGTTTGCCTGCATGGTACATGTGTGACAACGGTGGAACATCATTGCTAACTGTGGTCATTCAGTAAATGTCCAGGGATTGTAACCAACATCTGATGCTGAGCCTGCACAGTGTATTCATGTGATTGTGTCCTGGCACTGCCGTTGGGCACATCCTTGGCACATGGTGGACTGTACCTCATGTATGGCACACACGTTAGCTATGGAGTGTGCAATGGGTTGCCTGACTAAATTATCAGCTATGGGTGCAGAACCACTATTCAAACACATGACCCATAGTCACAATCCATAGAATTATTGGGACAATGCACCACCAAATCTTTATCGGGGTCAAATGTAGGCAGAGTGTCTAAGATTCACTATGTACATGAGGTGCACACTTGGCACACAAAATCTGCTGTCTTGACACAGCCGTAGAGCAAATCCCGGAAAACATGTGAAGACTGATGTACGGGTGTATGTCCTAGATAGCAACGGATTTGCCAGTGTCAACAATTCTTGACGTGTCTGCATGTATACCTAGTATGCTGTGTATAAATACATCATACAGCACAAAGCAATACACACCACACATTGTCACTCACATGACAGAACAAGTGCATCATAGCAACAGTAACATATTGTTCCATACACGTTGTGGCCTCCAGCATTGCAATCGATGTGCTACTATGTTCAGCATTGTTGAAAAATGTCTGAGACACAACACCAATCTTAGTGTGAGTACTGAGATGATTTCACACCTCAATATTATTCAGTCATGGTAAGAGTTACCTAGGTTGTGGCATGCTGGAAGAAATGCAAACCCATGTTTAATGGAGGTTGTAGTTGGACAGCTTCAAGTCACCCACAGATACTTGCAAATACAACACTGGAGGTGAAATGGAGACAACACAAGTGTTGTGGCAGGAGTGATATCATATGTGTGTTTGGAACTCATGACATCTCACAAATACCTTCAATGGAACCATAACTATCAATTAGCCAGTAGAAGGAGATGTGTAAATCTTCCAATTACACAAGTCACATGTTGCATCATGTTCATGTATGACCAGGCAATGTTGTTGTAGAAGATGTGTACAAAGTGCAAGCAGCCTAAAGAATGGGAGCAATGTAATTGGTAATACATGCCTCACCAGGAGAGTAGGAATACATGAAGAAGGGACACACATAGACCAACACTGACTGTACAACACATAAATGTCTATATGTCAACATTACACATACATACATAGAGGGTGAGCAGGTCAGTAGAAAACCCAGTCATGTTGGGCAGTAGCATACTATGGTATTTTCCCATCGCTTGCCACCATGACAGGAGGCTGTGACAGACAACATAAAATGTACCCTGGTACGTTTCCAATATTGAAACCACAACAGGTATACAAGCTCTGTACATGGGAGGGGAAATCTGACATCAAGTACCGCAGAGGAAAATGTGATATCCTGGTCTGTATGAGCACAATTGTGCATGTGTCTGTCTGCTGGGGAGTGTGCATAGTTCTGCTGAGTAGCAATCATGAAGAGGCTAGGTCCCTGCTCAATAAAGCCACACACCACTGCTCTCACTACATTAACAAATTAAATTGTCAGGAGCTTGATGCATGTGCACAGGGGGCTGAGTAAACTGGAGATCCATCAACTTTCCCCCTTCAAATGCAACCATAGGTTTGGGTTGCAATACAAACTCACACAGTTGTGATGATGAGTAGGCTGCCATGTATGCCAGACTGCAACACTATTACACAGTAGTATGGCATTGTTTGTGACAATCATAAAAAACATGATGTGAACAAATGTGAGTGCCTAGTTGATGACACGCACACTTATGCCACATATCTCAGCACACATGTGCCACTGTAAAGGCTCAGGCATGGCAATGTGTATGGATTGTTAGCAAAGGACAACCTAGCACAATGGTAAGGGTTTAGGTATCACAAGATCAGTGACTGTAAGAAATGACCTTCATATGTATTCTGACATCTGGAAACATAGGTGGCACTGATGTGACAAAGCATGCATTTATCAAATGACAACATGTCCATGCAGGAAGATAGTAACATGAGTTTTTATTTCCCATGAACACACCACTGTCGTCATATGTTACAGATATCACAAAACACATGTTAATACACACACACAGCATATACCAATCTTCACCAACACATGTGTATATAACATCTCCTGCAAATAAAATGCATGGGGGACCAAATGGCACACGTGTAGCAGAGCAACACAAAGTAAAATCCAACAAAACACCACAGAGTAGACACACATGAACGCCCAAATTGGCATGGTTTACGTGATGTCAATGCAGTCCAAGTCCACTGAATACTGTGAGTAGAAACTGTCATGGTTGTCACATGCTTTACCAATGTGCTGGACATAGGCCACCATATAAATTGTTCTGTAGGTATGTGTACATTTGTATCTCAGACATAACAATGTAGTCCACTCACAAATTAGTATACATACACATGTGTACACACATAGCATGGATGTACCAACATGTATGTGGACAGAGTGAAGCTACAAAGGCACATATGCACCTGGTCTGAGTATTCGCATTCAGCAGACTCATAAAAAAACCTATAGGTTCAAAATACCATTATCATCATAATGACAGTACTGGACATTCACGCACACGATGCCATAACAAATATACAACATCATTACACAGCCCATGTAATATGTTAAGGTAATCAGGGTGCACAATGCAAAAATCCACGCACATTCATCATGCATCAAAAATGTATGACGTAAACGCATAAACAACACATTGCAAAATTTGTAAAATGACACCTGGGCACTGAGCAGCAATTACATGTTCACACGCCTCTGAATGAACCATGGGGTATAATCCATGCATGACCTACATGTGTCAAAAAATTGCACACACACACATATACCATACAATACCCTAAGCTAAAAGTCGCATAGTCTGTTGCACGTCCACAGGCCTTTTCATGCTAATTGTGAGAAAAACAACGCATGACCATCATGTGTCAAAAAAAACAACGCATGGCTGGAAACGTGACACACATGCCCAGGAAATAATGAAAAAGAACATCCTGCCTCCAAACATGGTACAGTGAGTTCACTTTCACTTTCACTTCACAGTCTTATTGCCTGTGACTGAGTGAGGGTGTATGGAGGTGGTGTTGTAGTTGGATTGGTGTATTTTGGAGTGTTTGTAGTGTTTCCTTTGCTGTGTCTTATAGGTTTTGTCCTAAGTTGTCTTTAAACTTGTCTTTTGTAGTGTAATCGTACTGTATTTTGTCTCTGTATTGTTTGGTGTTTGTCTGGGGTAGAATAGTAGTTGGGGTAGTTGTGGTATTTGGGGTAATTGGGTTAGGGTTTAGGTTTACTTATTTTTTTGTTTAGGCTGAACTGCATTTGCAGTATGTCTGGGGAGGGGAGGATGCAGATGCCTGTGGAGGAGCTGGAGGGGTTAATCTGGCTAGTACAGCACTACCTCCCTTTGATGCTGGAACTGGGCGTCCAGGTAATCCTTGGATACCCCACAGAGGCACAGCCGCTGCGGTGGGGCAACGTGCTCCACCACCTCAACAGGATCTTTGCCAGTGGAGTGAACGACCACCAACTTAAACATTGTTGGAAAGAACTGGTGACATGGGAGCAGGATCTGCTGGATCATCTGGGAATTGAGATTGGTGGAGCAGTTGATAAGTCTCACATTTCCATCCAAAGCCCATACTTTTGCATGTGCATGACAATTGCAGATAGTTGAGTGCTGCATGTAATGCCTGTCGATGTGGACATGTCATAGCTACCTGTATGATGAGTCCCAGTGCCACCTTAGGCGTGCAAGCCAGATGTACAATGAGGAAGTCCGTGGTGGGCAGATGTACCATTTTCACAGCACAACCATTACAAAGTGTTGTGATGCATGCATATGCCAACTTGGTAATGAGCAGCACCAAATGAGGCCTGCACCATGCATCATGTATGGAAGGGGGTCCGAAAACGTGTTTGGGTAGCGTATGTATAAGCCACTGAGTAAGTTGAGAAACCCCTAAATACAATTATACTGGCACCCTGAATAGCTGCTGATAGCAGGTGTGATACGGGGGATGAAAATGTATGAGATGGCCCCCCAATGTACTCAGCAGAAGTTATGAGGATCTGTTGTAACTCATGCTGAGTACATAATTTACCTACACAGAAATAGATCCACTTGGACCCTATCTCCATCATGCTGTGTCTTCATTCTCATTAGGCGCCAACATGGCGGGGGTAAGGGGTACACTGACAGCCACCAAGACTGTATTAATGCAATGGACCCTGCACCCCTGTTGTTCTATCGCCCCCTTTGTGTCATTGGCCAAATTCTAGTAAGGGAGCTTGACCATGCACTGGGTCCAGACTACTAGCACTTCCCTGTTCCAGTTCCTTGTGTATCACATACATCCTACACTATGTCTATGTCTATTAACACACAAGTGCAGAGTCTGTTCCACAGGCCTGCTGCTTCTCACTGATAGTATGGGGCTGCCCTGCATCTGCTCCTTCACTGGTACATCACTCAGTAGCTTGCACCAACAAATGCATCCTTGCACCACAAAGCAGGTTTTTCTGTGTTGATCCATTTTCTATGCCCATGACCTTATCCTACCCTGGACGAATAAAGGTATGCCATGGCAATAATGCCTGGCCACACACTATTGGCAAGGCATCCATGATTTCAATCAGTCAATGTGCAGGTAGGCACGACTAACTTCACATTAGTATATTTCCATAACATTATTGCTCATATGTGTGTCTTGTGATGACACACACATTACTTACTTCACTGAAGGGTGTATCATGTAATTCTTCAACACCTTGGAAAAACTACACAACCGCTGGGCAGTGGTTTCTCAGTTTGCTGTGACAATGAGGTAGATGTCTACGACATCTGAGGCAGCTCCAAATGCTATGGGTGTCACAATGGGACGGCCACTGCAACAACCATTGCATGCACCTCAGATGCAATATACAGTGTCAAGCAGTCCCATATGGTCATGGAAGTGTAGAGCTAACAGACACTTGCATGACAATGACATGTATTAATGGTGCAATGAGAAGCACCACAGGAGTGTCAGGGACAATGATGGTTTGTAGGTGTGTGGGTCTACATTATCTGAGACTAGATGTGATTGACTGATCACAGATGTTTGTCAGTTGCTCTGCTCTACCACTATGATGACATGCTCACTCAGCCTAACAAGTTAACAGTACACAACGTCATCCATTTACTGTAATGTACAAATTACACTAAGTAATGTTTTCCATCAATCTCTTGCAGGTGGACCTGCATTCTATACCATAGGAGAGGTTGCACGATTTGAAGACCCTGATGCATCCAATAAGTGTCATCTTCTGTGCCATGTGTGCTAATCCATAGTTTGGTGTGAGTCAGTCTGAAGTGTGGAATGCCATGAAAGATGGTATTAGAATGGATGGTGACATCATGTATGTTGGAATGTTGTGCAGTGAGAATGGCTTGCATGTAGTTCAAGGGGCAACATGTGCTGGCGTGGAAATGTGTGAAATGGGAATTGTGATAGCGGGCCAGTTAGTCATCGGTGTCTACCATGATAGTCGCAAGGCAGCTGTCTCTGTACATAGCTTGCTGTTTACAGCACTTTGTCACAGCACCATTGTCAGCACAGTGTGGCACACATAGCTTACACTTACTGGCAAGATGGTACAGATGTGGTGACATCTGCAGAGGTCTCTAGGCAGCTTATGTAGGAGATATATACACCACAGGTGCCTCAGTACCCTTCAGATATTATGAGTCCATAGTACTGCAAGGAGCCATATTGTGCTGTACAACAATCAGTAGTGTACACATTTAGTAGACAACTAACCTTCAGATGGTTGTGTGAATGGTTTATGATTCTTACCACACCTGATCTCAAGAAGTTTTCACAACATGGTCCTGCTAACATGTTATTTGTGAGTGATGTAGGTCACATCACATATGCATATGATGTGAATGCTGTGTGTGTACCTGGTATCTTGATGATGTCTGACATGCATGTGCAAATGGTGTACAATGTTTCTAGATACTGGTGCAGCACCCACTGCAGTGCCAAACTCACCATGGGCCTAAGGGCCATGTGTGTGCCATTTAACACATGTAGCACTACTTTGCACAGGGTAGGGGGCTTCAGTTCTGGAAGGTGTTGACAACTCTGACTTGCAGCTCAGGCTTAAAGTCAAACTTTTTGGGAAGTCTCAATCAACTGTACATGTGGGTACATCAAGGGCAATTTTGTGCCCCCTTGTTGCTTATGCTCATGTCATGTCTTACAACATGACTCATTAGTGTTGATCAACCAAACCTTAGAATAGCAGGTGGAAAATTACCTGACCCCTTATGATATGGCCTACACCTTGCATCTTTGATGAGTGGGCAAGCATTAATGTTTCACGAGGTGTGTTGAGGTGATGGATTGCAAGCACAACCCCCTTATGCCCAGGGACATAGTAAATCCAGACTTGTTGAGGCACATGATCCTCACAAGTTAGAAGACACAAATTGTCGAGGTAAGCCTCAGCAAGGCCTACTAGTGCAAGGGGTTCACCCTTCTCTGCACAAAGTCCTCAGACCATATAGGAAGAAGTTGGCACAGAAACTGAAATAAAAGACAAATTATTAAACCTCATGAGTTTGTACTACAGTTCAAACAGCACCCTTCGGTAATGTTTGAAGTAGCACACTGAACTAAGAGAGCATGGTCCTTTTATACCCACGCAGGGGCTAAAAGAAGGTGGTACAATTATAGAAGCAAGACTTACATACATATAAGGTCATATGGAAATGCACAGTCGAAAGGTAGGAGGGGCTATCAGTTTTCAAGAACTAGTTGAAACATTACTGTCTGTTACTGATTACTAACACCTGCAGATCTTACTAGGCATGTGCGAAACTGGGAGATGCTAAATATAACTTGTCACTAGACAGATTTTCAAGAGTAGTTAACAGAAAGGTAGGACAGAGCACATGGCGAGCACATGGCAGAGAAAATGGCTGGCATGAATACAAAATGGATTGCGCGAAATGTTCACAATAGTTGCTAAATACAAGATGTCTTCTGCTAATGCTTAATCCAATCGCTAATAAATTACAACAGACGACCCATTCAGCATTAGCTGAAGACATTCGTCTTTCTGGGATAATCTAAATATTCATCTTGTATATTTATGCTCATCATTTCAGCTATTTCCTTATCTAACATGTGTAGTGCTTTCATTTCTGTAATATTTCTTTTTTGGTAGGCATACAAGCAGTAATACACATGGAGCAGAACATTGGACCACACTGAATACAGATACTGCATGTGAAAAATATTGCAATCATTACACACAGGATAGTCAGTAGTGTCCAGCCCCAAGCAGAAACAAGAGCCCAAAACCATCCAGAAAAAGTCCAAGTACCAGTCTCTGTGTGGATTTCTGCAGCAATTGTATGCAATTTAGATATTGCATCATATACTGAAGGTGAGTGATCTGGAATAAAAACACAGCAACTACTACCAATGATGCGACATGCACCACCTCGATCAGCTAGTATCACATCTAGTACCATACGATTTTGGATCGCTACAATCCTCGCAATTTGGAGCTCCTCTGTAATATTCCCAAGTGCCAGAGCTGCCTGATTGGTAACAGCTTCCACAACCCTAGTCAATCGTCTCACTTTCCTACTGTTTAACGCAGCACCCACAAAGGAGAACAACCCTATATTAAAGTCAACATATTGTTGCAGGCTAGTGTCCGTTTGCTCTACCTCATTTGTACTTATTGTCCTTTTATATCTATTTTTAATGATGTAATTGAACAGTTTAAAATCTCGGTGATATGTTGCAGGGGCCAAAAACACAAGGGGTAATAGAAAAGATACATAACACACACCTGACCACCCAACAGGTAGTTGGTAATATCCATAGTTACCACAAACAAAATATGTTTTATGTGAAGCTGTAAAACTACTATTATTTACACCCTCAATAGTTAAAATCAAGGTACAATCGCTTAACCACTACTGGAATTCGCCCAATGCTACGTATACATAAATCTGCTTTAGTTTTTGTAAAAGAAATCACAAATTGTTCTTTCTTGTCAGAGTCTCTTATATTTGTGAAGACATATGGGGGGTCATTACAACATTGGCGATAAAAGGCGCTCACCGCCGTGCAGAAGACCGCCAAAACACTGCCGCAGCCGAGGAATTCCGCCACAGTTATTATGACCCACAGCTCGGAATCCGCCGAAATTCAGACACCCACACAAGACCGCCACACCAAAGGTCAGTGATAAACTGGTGAAAACAAAACTTCCACCGTCACGCCAACAGAAACACGCCCATGCTATCACAACACACGAATCCACGCGGCGGTCTTTCATCTGCGGTATTCCATTGGCTGTACACACCGCCGCACTCAAAATACACACACATCTCCAAAACATCGCCACATTGGACAATTCAAAATACACACACCTGATACACATACAAACACCACTCCCACACAATCAATACTATGAAACACACACCCACATCACCCACAAACCCCTATGACCAAAAATTAGAGACGAAGGCCAGATAGACAGAGAGCACAGCAACTGAGAACCCCACCACACAGAGGCACACAAAACCATCATCCATACAACATTACACGCACAATATACCACACACCACTACACATCACCACACACATCAACACTTACACCACCCCACACATCAACCACACCACCTCATGTCACGCCAAAGACACCCCAGGTTTTCCGAGGAGGAGCTCAGGGTCATGGTGGAGGAAATTCTATGGGTAGAGCCACAGCTATTTGGCTCACAGGTGCAGCACACCTCCATAGCCAGGAAGATGGAGCTATGGCAAAGAATCGTCGTCAGGGTCAACGCTGTGGGACAGCATCCAAGAAATCAGGAGGACATCAGGAAGAGGTGGAACGACCTACGGGGGAAGGTGCGTTCTGTGGTCTCCAGGCACAACATCGCTGTACAGCGGACTGGCGGCGGACCCCCACCTCCTCCCCAACAACTAACAACATGGGAGGAGCAAGTCTTGACCATCATGCATCCAGAGGGCCTCGGAGGAGTCGGTGGAGGAATGGACACTGGTAAGTTCAATCTCAACTATTATATCCCCCACCCTACCTTCATGCCATCACACACCCCCACCCTCACCCCCTCCCCTATCACTCCAACTCCTCACTAATGTACTCATAACACAAACCACCCATCCCAACATCAAGCCCCGCATGCAAAAACAAAGCATGGTCAGCCCTCACCAAAGCATGCTCACTGCACATACCCATAACAACCCCCTAACCATCATCACACAAACCAAAACACCGGAATGCTTGCACTGGGGTACACAAACACCAACCCATTGCACACCATTACTCACACACATTCACTAATCATGCTCTTATATCCCTGCAGGACCAATACGGAACGTCACCACACCGGAGTGTCCAGACATCTCCACTCCACCCACAGAAGAGGCCCACAGTGACGACAGCAGCTCTGCCCTACTGGATCCTGATGACCAGCCCCGACCATCGTGGGCCTCGGGACAGTCGGTTCCCCTTGCACAGGCACAGCCCAACACTGACCTTCCACCCTCTGGTAACACCAGCACAACACCCACCCAGCGGGCCCATACCTCCTTACCCAGGACACGTCAATCAGCGGTGTGTCCACCACTACAGGGAACCCAGGATAACCCACCACCCCAATAACAACAGGGACCTTGGGGCAGTGGCAGTGGGCACACGGTCCAGGGGACGGAGGCACAGGAACACAGGGGAACTGGGAGGGCTGCTGTGCGACAGGGGGCGGACAGGCCAAGGGAACCCACTCTCCACGAGGCCCTCTCCTCCATCATGGGAGCATGCCAACACTCCCAGGAGACGATGGCGACGTTCCTGGCCAAGTTTCAAGAGACCCAGCGCCTGCAGGACAAACTGTATTTGGGATTCAGGGAGGAGCTCAGAACCATCAGCTCCGCCCTGGGCACCATCGTAGGGGTGCTGAAGGACATACAAAAGACCATGAGGGACACCGTGGCACTCCAAGGGGCACCTGACACTAGCCAGGATGATGAACAGCCCACCACCTCCGCCGGCGCTAGTGGACAGGATGCCCCGCCACAGGACCACCACACCAGCACCCCACCCCCTGCAGACGGACAACCACCTCGCAAGCGGTCCCTGAGATCCAGGAACAGGACAGAGCAAGATGGCAAGACCCCCGCCAGGAAATGAGACCACCCTGATTGTCCTCCCACTGTCTCACTTTGTTACCCTGTCCCGATTGGAACTGCCCCATCTCCACTTCCTATGCCCATATGGGCAGTGCACCTGTGTGACAAATGGACTGGACTCTGCCATGGACATTCCTCCACCGTCCCCCATCACCATATCACTACCCCCCTCCATTTTTGAGCACTGAAATAAACACCCTTGAACCAAAAAACAATCTGGAGTCAGTCTGTGATTTGGTAAATATGTATAATCAATGACAGTGTCAACATGCTGTCCAATTTTATAGCCAACATACCTATGTCACACATCACAAGTCCTTGAAGGATGCAAGCAGATGACACACGTTACTAACCACACCTGTGAAACCGTAATGGAAAGGTACAACTCAGTGACCAAATACTGCTATGAACTGACAGACAGGATAGCGGTAGAAATGTGAAAGTGAATGTAATGGTAAAAAGAAAACTGTTCTCACCTGTGTGCTCCTGGAAATATTGCCGCATGGCTGACTCCCTGTTGTCCATGTCTTCTTCCTCAGCGTCCTCCTCATCACTGTCCACAGGCTCCACAGCTGCCACAACACCGCCATCTGGACCATCCTCCTGCAGAAAAGGCACTTGGCGTCGCAAAGCAAGATTGTAAAGCATCGAGCAGGTGATGATAATCTGGCACACCTTCCTTGGTGAGTAAAATAGGGAACCACATGTCATATGCAGGCACCTGAACCTGGCCTTCAGGAGACCGAAGGTGCGTTCGATCACCCTCCTAGTTCACCCATGGGCCTCATTGTAGCGTTCCTCTGCCCTTGTCCTGGGATTCCTCACTGGGGTCAATAGCCAGGACAGGTTGGGTTAACCAGAGTCCCCCAATAGCCACACCCGGTGCCTGTGGAGTTGACCCATCATATAAGTGATGCTGCTTTTGCGCAGGATGTAGGCGTCATGCACTGAGCCAGGGAACATAGCATTTACCTGGGAGATGTACTGGTCTGCCAAACATAACTCTTCCGGTTCCTGTACACCTGTTCACTCCTGTGGGGGGGGACCACAGCTACATGGGTCCCATCAATAGCGCCTATGATGTTGGGGATATGTCCAAGGGCATAGAAGTCACCTTTCACTGTTGGCAAATCCTCCACCTGAGGGAAAACGATGTAGCTCCTTAAGTGTTTCAGCAGGGCAGACAACACTCTGGACAACACGTTTGAAAACATAGGCTGGGACATCCCTAATGCCATGGCCACTGTTGTCTGAAATGATCCACTTGCAAGGAAATGGAGCACTGACAGCACCTGCACTTGAGGGGGGATTCCTGTGGGATGGCTGATTGGTGACATTTGGTCTGGCTCCAACTGGGTACATAGTTCCTGGAATGTGGCACGGTCAAACCTGTAGGTGATGAGTAAATGTCGCTCCTCCATTGTCAACAGGTCCACCAGCGGTCGGTGCACCGGAGGATTCCGCCATCTTCTCAAATGTCCAAGCTGATGGTGCCTAGGAAGGACAACAGCGACCACAGAGTCAACAAAATCCCAGGTATGTATCCACAGATACACAGAACACGACAACAAAGACAAAAATGATTCCTGTATGTGTGTCGAATGTAGGCCCAGGTATGTGTGACGCAGTTGCAAATTAAGCCATGTGGACCCCTGAAATGGCAGCTGCCTGACCTCTAAACTGGGACAATGGGATGCGAGGTAACAGCGCTGGCGTTGTACACCGTCGCAGTAGGCGGTCGTAGACCGCGGCGCAATGCTGCATTGTTAACATTGGACTCTATGGGTCCCAGGAGCCAATGATGAAGTGCGCCTGCGGTGATGATACGCACCGCCGCGGACGTCACCACCATTTTCTATCTGTTGAATCACAGGATACCTGATCTTCGACAGGAGAGGACCTACACTGCAAGTGCTGCTGTGACCTCGGTCTGGAAGAGACAATGGCTGCTGCGTCTGGGGAACGGGCCCCTGCCTTCACTGCTCAGGAGTTGGAGAAGCTCGTGGACGGGGTCCTCCCCCAGTACACGCTACTCTACGGTCCTCCAGACCAACAGGTAAGTACACAGAGAGCACGCTGTATGAGCTATGCCTGGGTGGAGAGGGCTGGTTGTAAGAGGGAAGGGGACAGAGTGCAGTCAACATGAATGAGTGTGAATGCATGTGCCACATGGCAAGGGCAGGGATGGAGGCCACTCACTTCGACGGTGCAGTTGGTAATGACTTCTCTTCTTCCCCTGTACATGTCATGTAGGTCAGCGGCCACCAGAAGAAGGACATTTGGCGTGCCAAGGACGTCCGGAACCTGGGGATCCACCAGAGACGGGGCACCCACTGCCATAAAAGATGGGAGGACATTCACCGCTGGAGCAAGAAGACAGCGGAGGTTCAGCTGGGGATGGCCTCCCAACGTGGGAGGGGTGCCCATCGCACCATGACCCCCCTGATGTTCCGGATCCTGGAGGTGGCCTACCCTGAGTTGGATGGGCGCTTGAGGGCATCACAGCAGACACAAGGGGGTGAGTACACTATCATTCTGGGGACTTTGCGCGCAGTTGAGGGGTCTAGGTGTGGGAGGAGGGCTGTGGGTTTCCCTAGGCCAGGCCGACTTCCATAGGCTAGGCCCCTCCGTAATGCAGGCCATGTGGCACCCCACCCCACCACAGTAGAATGCCAAGTACAGGCATACATGCCCCTGTGGCTTCCATGTGTGAAGATGTCCACCATAGCCATGTAGGCCATATCCCAGGAATTGCATCTGTAGAGGCCAGGAGCACGGCGTAGGGCAGGGGGCTGCTGTGTCTGTATTGTCCGCCAACTGTAGCGGTATGCCATGTACTCAACCTGTCTTTCTTCTGTCGTCCCCCCCCCCCTTTTTCTGCTCTCCCTGTTCTTTTGTGCATCAGCATCATCAGGCGGAGGTACAGTGGCACCGGAGCACGAGGGAGCTGCATCCCACATGGCCATGGAGGGCCACACCACAGACTCAGAATGCACCAGTGGGACGGAGGGCGAGGGGAGCTTCACGTCGGGCACCGGATCACCAAAACAGCGACACGGACTCGTCTGCTGATGGGAGCTCCCTTGTGGTGGCGGCACCATCTGTGCCCCACACTTCTACAAGTACAGCCGCCACCTCCCCTACCAGCACCGCCCGCCCAGCAGCCCCTCAGCGTTTGCCCCGTGCCCGCTCACCCAGGAGGGTGGGCATCACCTTTGCCCCAGGCACCTCAGGCCCTGCCCCTGTCACCCCTGCTGCCCTCAGTGAGGAGGCCATTGACCTCCTCAGGTCACTCACTGGTGGGCAGTCTACCATTGTGAATGCCATCCAGGGTGTAGAAAGGGAGTTGCAACACGGTAATGCATTCCTGGAGGGCATTCATTCTGGTCAGGCTGCCCTTCATCGAATCCTGCAATCTCTGGCCTCAGCACTGATGGCAGCCATTGTCCCTGTGTCTAGCCTCCCCCCTCCAACTTCCTCCACCCAGACCCAAACCACTGTACCCCAGCCTATCCCAAGCACACCAACAGACAAGCATGCACACACCTCAACACCCAAAAGTAGCGCAGGCAAACATAGGCACCACACATCCCACAGGCACTCACACAAGCATCACCCACATACAGACACAGCAACATCCACTGCCTCCACTGTGTCCCCCTCCTCGTCATCTCCCTCCTCCCTCCCAGTGTCGTCTACACCCTCACCTGCATGCACTACATCTACAGGCACTAGGACTCGCACCAGAACACCCAGCACCACACCCCGCTCACCTGCACTCACCACCTCCACTCCCATTTACACGTCCCCTGTGTCCTCTCCCAGTGTGTCTGTGACGCCCCCTCCCAAAGTACACAAACGCGGGCACCCACACACCCAACATCCATCCACCTCACGACAGCCTCCAGTACCTGCACCTGCACCCAAAACACCTAAAGTGACACCTCCTACAACCACCTCCTCTTCCTCCACTCCCAGACCCCCTCCAGCGACCCATCCCACTGTTCGTTATAAACACTCCCTCGGCAACGTTGACCTCTTTGCCCCCATCCCCACCCCTCCAATTCATAAGTCCCGTCGTAGCGCCTCAGCCAAAAAGACTCCAGTACCAGTGGTGCTTGTTACAGGTGTGTGGAGTGCACCGGCCACCAGGGCAGGCAGTGTGACACGGAGCCAAAGCACTGCCAGTCCACCCCTTGTAAAGCATCTAAAGTTGGAAAGTGGCCGACGGGACAGGGTGAAGACTCCGGGCAGCAAAACTGCTCACAAGGGTACCAGGGGGATTGCAGAGTCAACTGTGACTCCTCCAAAGGTGGTGAAGGGCCAGAGGAAGTCTGCACAGTCTGTTGAGAGCAGCACGGTGGAGAAGGGCGCCATCCTCCCCGGCGGCCGGGACGCCACCGCCAGCACTGTCGTCACTGGTCAGGAGACCACTGCCAGAGTCATTGCCCAGGAGGGCACAAGTATCGTCACTGGTCAGGAGACCACCGCCGGAGTCATTGCCCAGGAGGGCACAAGTATCATCACTGGTCAGGAGACCACTGCCGGAGTCAGTGCCCAGGAGGGCAGAAGTATCGTCACTGGTCAGGAGACCACCGCCGGAGTCAGTGCCCAGGAGGGCCCCGGCTGCCACAGCCCCGCTGGAAAATGAGGGACCGTCATGCCACACACCAATGCACAGGTCAGAGCCCGCCATGGCAAACCACTGCTGAACAAGGAAACACCGCCACATCAAGCATCGTTATCCCATGTACAGCTGGGTCTGTGGCGGTACAAGAACCGTCACGGGGAGCTAAATGCAGTGTGGACACCATTCCCCCTCCAGAACCAGTGGAGACTGTTATCTACTTGAGAGACATACCCAGGATGGTACAGTGGGCAAGCCACCCACTGTAGAGACTTGAGAGACTGTGGCTTTGCACTCCCCAGGATGGTACAGTGGGCAACCCACCCACTGTAGAGACTTGAGAGACTGTGGCTTTGCACTCCCCAGGATGGTACATTGGGCAACCCACCCACTGTAGAGACTTGAGAGACTGTGGCTTTGCATTCCCCAGGATGGTACAGTGGGAAAACCACCCACTGTAGAGACTTGAGAGACTGTGGCTTTGTACTCCCCAGGATGGTACAGTGGGCAAAACACCCAGAGGAGACACTTGAGAGACTGTGGCTTTGCACTCCCCAGGATTGTTCAGTGGGCAACCCACCACCTGTATAGACTTGAGAGACTGTGGCTTTGCAGTCCCCAGGATACATCAATGGGCATGGAGCCCTGTCGTGGATCTGGCGTGGTGCTGTAATCCGGCTGAGGTGCCCCCCTTCCCTTCCCCCTGAGGTGCCTGTTGTATTTCTATCTGATGCCCCAGCAGTGTTCTCTCCGTTTGTGGACAGGTATCTCTTGTGGGCCTCTCCCATGCATTTTTGGACCAGTGGTGCACGGACATTGATATGTGCATACCTGCACTGCTTCTCGTAATGTATATACTTTTGAATGTGTATATATATATATCTGTATATATTTGGTAACTGTATTTTGATACATTACAATTTTTCAAGTGATTTCCTTTGGTCTTTGCATTCTTCCGGGGGGGTTTTGGGTTGTAACTGTGATGTTTTGACATGTATAGCTGTGTGTGTTATAATGTGCGAGGGTGGGGGTGTGGGTGTTTCGGCGTGTCCCCCCCTGACTTTTGTCTCCCCCCTCCCTTATGTCGTAGGTGCAGTACTCACTGTTGTCTTCGCCGCCGCCGTTGCTGGTGTTCATAAATGAGCAGGAAGACAAGGGCAGGTAGGATTTGTAATTCCGGCTCCATGGTGTCCTCCTTCCTCGTGGAGTGTGTAGACGGTGAGCGTTTTCCCATTGCAAAAGCTGTTTCCGCTGTGTTTTTATCCACAGTGAATCCGCCCCAGAAAAGGTGGCAGATTGGCGGGTTGTGATACTGTGGGCAGTACATTGTCTCCCGCCTGTCTGTTGGCGGTGACCGCCACGCTGTTTGTCTGTACCGCCGTGGCGGTCGGAGTGTTAAAGTGGCTGTCTATGTTGCCAGTTTCCGCCACGGTCATGATTCCCTTTTTTTGTCCGCCGGCCTGTTTGCAGTATTACCGCTGCTTTAACACCGTCGGCCAGGGTTGTAATGACCCCCATGGTATTGAAACATTGTCCGGTTGATACTCTTCCCATTCCCATTTAGTTCCTTTGGCTTGGGGATACCCATCTTTGTCTTGGTAGCATACTTTATTAAGGCGAAAAAGAAGTCCGCCCTCTGTACGTTTTCCAGATGCAAACAAAAGCGTATACCAAGCTTGACAAGAACCATTGTGTGAAAAAGGAAGAGGAATGAAAGGTGTTCCTCCTTTCTTTTGATGCGCAGGTATCATTCCACATACCCAACAGTTAGTAATATTTGTAGCATTATGAGTATGATGCAACATCTGAATGAAAGCAATATTGAAGTACGATTGACGGTGCTTCTGCTCCTGATAGGGAAGCGTAAAGTAATAGTGATCCTCTGGTACTGGAGTAGTGGCAACAAAAAACGCACGAGCAGGAGCCTTCTTTTCAACAAACCAGGTGATTATTGCTATAACCACCAAAACAACAACAAACCCCATAGTACTAATGATCAGTTTGTTATTCATTTTAGCAACAGTGATAATCGACCCTTTCAGAAATTAATTAAAAACAATTGTTGGAGCTCTTATCCCTGGGCAGCCGCTGATTTCTTCGCCACGTGCCAAGACGGGTGTCACTACTCTAATGCATGACTGATCCCCCACCCTTGCCACATTGGCTCTCCGTCTCACTAGCCCAGGACGGTAGCTCAACCAGTTTTCTCCAGCACTACGGGGTCTTTCCTCGGTCTCAAATTATATTGCGACACTCCAGAAATCGCATGGTCCGAGAAGAACTCCGCAGATTCGTCAGGTGATATACCACGGCCTTTCTCCGTAGTCAAAATCTCCCGATGATCGGTCAGCACAGCAGGTTCCACCAAGGTAGGTAGCACTCTCTTGCAGTGAGTACCATGGACCCAATTCTTTCGATTCATCACTCGAACTGCTGTCCTGGGCCTCGCCACCTTGGTTCCAAGCTGCTTGATCTTTCAAAGGACTTAATCATCACCTGGTCACCAGGTCGGAATCCGTTACCTTCACCTGTAGATCTGTCAGGAAGTGCTTCTCGAACCTGTTGATGAATGGAAACCAAATTGTCGGTTAACTGTGCCAAATAATCATTCATCAGGACACAAGGTACATCATATACAGAATTTGGCTTAGGAACTCCCCAAATGTTCATTGGCCTTCCAAACACTATTTCATAAGGAGTAAGGCCGATTCGAGAGTGTGGCACTGACCTAATAGACAATAATGCCAACGGTAATGCATCCGGCCAAGTTAAGAATGTGGAAGCCTGCATCTTCGCTAACTTCAGCTTCAAAGTAGCATTATACCTTTCCACCAACCCTTCTGATTGGGGGTAGAAAACCGCATGGAACTTCTGTTTGATCCCTAATCCTTTCAGGACATACTTAATAACTTCCCCAACAAAATGAGGTCCGTTATCATTCCATAAAAGTCTGCAAACACCAAATCTAGGGAAAAATTCTTTCAAAAGCACCTTCGCTTTGGTAATGGCAGTATTATCCTTTGTGGTGTACGCCTCTATCCATTTACTAAAGGCACATACCACCACCAAGACATACTTTAAATTGTTGCAGCATTCAAGCTGAATATAATCCATTTGTAGAACTTCGAAAGATGCAGTTGGTGTAGCAAACCCTCCCGCAGGAGTTCGTGTCCCTTTTCCAGGATTGAATTGTAAACAGATCAAACAAGACTGTACTACTCCCTTAGCTGTACTCGAAATTTCTGGATGCTCCCAAACTTGCATAAGCAACTTCGTTATTGTTGAAGCTCCAACATGTGCCAGCCCATGTGCCATCTGAACCATAGGTTGTACAAAAGCTATAGGCAATTTCCATTTATCCATCTGCTTATTCTGCCAACAGCCCTCATCATCCAATTCTCCTTCTTCAGACCATTGCTCACATTCTTTCAGAGAAGCAGATTTCTGTACTGTATATCTAACACGTCTTGTCTAGCATTATTCCAACGTTCAGCTTGTGACTTCACTACATACATAGAAGTAGTACTTCGCTGCATCGCAGTCTCACGTGCTACGCGGTACGCAAGGGCATTACCTTGCCCTATCTTATCGGTCACTTTCCTGTGTGCACTACATTTCACAATAGCTATTTTCTTTGGATGTGTCAATGCAGTCAAGACGTTATGAACTAATTCTCCGTAAATTATCTGCATCCCGTGGGATGTGAGAAAGCCTCTCTCCTTCCAAAGCAAACCAAAATCATGAGCCACTCCAAAAGCATAGTGGCTGTCTGTATAAGTGTTCACACATAAGTCAGTACTAAGCTTACATGCTTGTGTCAAAGCTATTAGTTCAGCTGCTTGAGCTGACTTCTGTGGTATACGAGCTGTCTCCACTACCGTGTGTATTGTGGTGATTGCATATGCAGCTGAGGTCGTACCGTCTGGCAACTTCAAACAAGACCCATCAACCCACAATTCCCCATCTACATCTGGAAGGGGCGTATCTTGTAAATCAATACGACCCTTTGTCTGTTCTTCGGTAAGGAATATACAATCATGTGTTTCTTGTGACTGTAGCACCGGATATGGCAACAAAGTGGCTGGATTTAGTGTTGCACATCTCTTCAGTCTAATGTGAGGACCCAGCAATGTCAATTCATATCCTGTCAGACGAGCACTAGTTAACCCCTTCAATGCGGGCTTCGGCCGCTGGCCGACGCCCGCACTACCTCCCTGGTGCGGGTCACGACCAGTAGCCGACACCAGGGAGGGGGTTAATAAATCCTCGGGTGCGTCGCACCCGAGGATTTATTTATTTATTTTTTTGGTCCCAGGGAGACACGGAAGCTCTTCCGTGTCTCCCCCTGCCCCCCACCCGCCCCTTTGTGATGGGGTGCACTGACGTAACAATGTTGATTTCCCCATCGGAGCAGGAAGCAGCCTTGCGGCCGCTTCTTGCTCCAATGGGGAAAATGGCCTTCCCCACGTTTGGGAAGGCCTCGTAAGAAAGGGGAGAGTCTCCCCTTTTTACGAGGCCTTCCTGAAAGTGTTTCCTGCCACCGATCGCAGCACAGCTGCGATCGGGGGCCAGAAAATAGTTTCAGGAAGGCCTCGTAAGAAAGGGGAGACTCTCCCCTTTCTTACGAGGCCTTCTGAAAGTGTTTCCTGGCCCTGGAGCCAGGAAACACCACTAGACACCAGGGATTTCACTTGGGGGGGTCGGCCACCTCAGAAAACGGGCCGCCACCCCGGGGGCATATTTTTTTTTTAAAAAAGGTAGGTGCCCCCTGGGCCCGACACCAGGGAGGGGGTTAATAAATCCTCAGGTGCGTCGCACCCAAGGATTTATTTTTATTTTTTTTGGTTCCAGGGAGACACGGAAGACCCAGGGGCAACTTTTTTTTTCTCCAAAAATAAATAAATGGACAGGGGGTCGCCCGTGGGCAGGGCCACCCCCTGTGGGGGCAATAGTTCTTTTTAGTTGTTGTAGGGTTTCCCTGGGGCCATTTTGGAAACCATACAACAACTAAAATATATATGTATATATCTATATATATATATAGATCTATATATATAGATATAACTATGTAGATATATCTATGTACATGGATATATCTATAGATAGATCTATAGATATATATATAGATATATATAGATCTATATTTATAGATATATCTATGTAGATAGATATATCTATAGAGATAGATCTATATATATATATCACTTTTGTCAATATGTGTGTGGTTTCCCTGGGGGCTGCGATCGGCCCCAGGAAAACCAGACCCACATATAAAAGTGATATATATATATATATATATATATATATTTATATATATATTTATATATAGATTTGCCACCAGTTGTCTTGCAGTTGCAGCTTGCGTGTTCAAAGCAATGCACATACTTCAACTAACGCTTTTCAACTGTAGCTTTTAGGCAGCAATAAAAAAGTAAAGTAAGTATTGTGATTATGTTTCTGCTACAAAAGGGTCAGACTTGTCTAGTGGCAGTTTTAGTGCCATAAAGAAGCGCAGAAGGTTTATATGCCTACTGCAAAGAGCAAATCTGTATTTTATGTAAATAGCTGAGTACATTAGTAAAGTCAGCCATTACCTGCGCTATAATACAAATGAAATGTATGTGCGGGGTGGAGGGCGGCTATGGAGAGATGAAGGGCACTTTTGTTGGGTGGTAATGAGGGAATCCAAGAAGGATGGAGTGGGTGCACCAATAATGATTGTTGGACTGGGCGCAGGAGGTGCTTAAGACTGTGACGAATGGTATGTGACAAGGTGTTTTTCGAGTGTCTTGAAAGAACGTGCTGATTGAGGGAAGAAGCGCAGGTAAGGTGGCCTCTACTGTTGCACGTATCTCACACACACCATCGATTTTGTGACTGTCTACGTAGGCTAGTGTTTTAGAGCAACAGTTTAGCCAATAGCAGAGATGGCATCTTGATGGATGACTGCTGCCTGCACTTGGGTTATAGAGGACTGCTCTGACATAGGATCAGAGACTGAGACATCAGATACTGAGACAGCATCTGAGGGATAGGACAATGGCGCAGAATCTGGGAGTGATTTTTCAGTCGGAGGAGTCCCATTCGATAACTTCTCTTCCAGTACATTATGAGGGAGGTGATGAGGACAGTCCTGATGTCCCTTCGAAAGCAGTCTGTGCAACTGGGTAATAGTGGGTTAGCCCAACCCAGAGAGCAGGTGAATGCGGCGGCAAGCAGAGAGAGAGAGAGAGAGCTCTCTTGGGAGCTCCCCAATTAAGTTCAGCCCCAAATTCCACCGCCCAAATCGTATTGTGGAGACATCAAAATTATCTATTGCAAAAGAAACTGGTTTTGTAAGGCAGGCACCTGTGTTTTTGGTCCTGGGTTCGGCGGCCATATAGAGAAACACACTAAACCCAAACATTTCTGGAAACTAGACATTCGGGGGAGTCCACAGAGGTGTGACTTGTGTGGATTCCCCAAAGTTTTCTTATCCAGAATACTCTGCAAAGCTTAAATGTTGAATAAAAACTCTATTTTTCTCGCATTTCTGTCACACAAACTACAGGAATATGCTGGGATCCACAAAATTCCTACCACCAAGTGATTCCTCACCTGTCCTGATAAAAACACTACCCCACTTGAGTGCCTACACCTAGTGCCTGCGGCAGGAATGGATCACCCCAGGGTCAACAGCTGCCTCATGTAAGGACCAACATTGACCGTTGTGTGATCTGTTGCGGGCACCAGGCCTACCCACACAAGTGAGGTACCATTTTTGTCGGGAGACTTGGGGGAATGCTGGGTGGAAGGAAATTTGTGTTTCTTCTCAGATTCCAGAACTTTCTGTCACCGAAATGAGAGGAAAAAGTGTTTTTTTGGCCAGATTTTGATGTTTGCAAAGGATTCTGGGTAACAGAACCTGGTCAGAGCCCCACAAGTGACCACATCTTGGATTCCCCTAGGTCTCTAGTTTTAAAAAATGCACAGGGTTGGTAGGTTTCCCTAGGTGCCGGCTGAGCTAGAGGCCGAAATCAACACAGGTAGGCACTGTTTTCTATGAAAAAATGTGATGTGTCCACGTTGTGTTTTGGGGCATTTCCTGTCGTGGGCGCTAGGCCTACCCACACAAGTGAGGTATCATTTTTATCGGGAGACTTGGGGGAACGTTGGGTGGAAGAAAATTTGTGGCTCCTCTCAGATTCCAGAACTTTCTGTCACCGAAATGTGAGGAAAACGTGTTATTTTAGCCACATTTTGAGGTTTGCAAAGGATTCTGGGTAACAGAACCTGGTCAGAGCCCCACATGTCACCCCATCTTGGACTCCCCAAGGTCTCTAGTTTTCAAAAATGCACAGGTTTGGTAGGTTTCCCTAGGTGCCGGCTGAGCTAGAGGCCAAAATCTACAGGTAGGCACTTTGCAAGAAACAGCTCTGTTTTCTGTCAAAAAATGGGATGTGTCCATGTTGTGTTTTGGGGCATTTCCTGTCGCGGGCGCTAGGCCTACCCACACAAGTGAGGTATCATTTTTATCGGGAGACTTGGGGGAACGCTGGGTGGAAGGAAATTAGTGGCTCCTCTCAGATTCCAGAACTTTCTGTCATGAAATGTGAGGAAAAAGTGTTTTTTTTGCCACATTTTGATGTTTGCAAAGGATTCTGGGTAACAGAACCTGGTCAGAGCCCCACAAGTCACCACATCTTGGATTCCCCTAGTTCTCTAGTTTTCACAAATGCACAGGGTTGGTAGGTTTCCCTAGGTGCCGGATGAGCTAGAGGCCGAAATCCACAGGTAGGCACTGTTTTCTATGAAAAAATGTGATGTGTCCACGTTGTGTTTTGGGGCATCTCCTGTCGCGGGCGCTAGGCCTACCCACACAAGTGAGGTATCATTTTTATCGGGAGACTTGGGGGAATGCTGGGTGGAAGGAAATTTGTGGCTCCTCTCAGATTCCAGAACTTACTGTCACCGAAATGTGAGGAAAATGTGTTATTTTAGCCACATTTTGAGGTTTGCAAAGGATTCTGGGTAACAGAACCTGGTCAGAGCCCCACATGTCACCCCATCTTGGGCTCCCCAAGGTCTCTAGTTTTCAAAAATGCACAGGTTTGGTAGGTTTCCCTAGGTGCCGGGTGAGCTAGAGGCCAAAATCTACAGGTAGGCACTTTGCAAGAAACAGCTCTGTTTTCTGTCAAAAAATGGGATGTGTCCATGTTGTGTTTTGGGGCATTTCCTGTCGCGGGCGCTAGGCCTACCCACACAAGTGAGGTATCATTTTTATCGGGAGACTTGTGGGAACGCTGGGTGAAAGGAAATTTGTGGCCCCTTTCAGATTCCAGAACATTCTGTCACAGAAATGTGAGGAAAACGTGTTTTTTTAGCCACATTTTGAGGTTTGCAAAGGATTCTGGGTAACAGAACCTGGTCAGAGCCCCACAAGTCACCCCATCTTGGATTCCCCTAGGTCTCTAGTTTTCAAAAATGCACAGGTTTGGTAGGTTTCCCTAGGTGCCGGCTGAGCTAGAGGCCAAAATCTACAGGTAGGCACTTTGCAAAAAACAGCTCTGTTTTCTGTCAAAAAATGGGATGTGTCCATGTTGTGTTTTGGGGCATTTCCTGTCGCGGGCGAAGGCCTACCCACACAAGTGAGGTATCATTTTTATCGGGAGACTTGGGGGAATGCTGGGTGGAAGGAAATTTGTGGCTCCTCTCAGATTCCAGAACTTTCTGTCACCGAAATGTGAGGAAAACGTGTTATTTTAGCAACATTTTGAGGTTTGCAAAGGATTCTGGGTAACAGAACCTGGTCAGAGCCCCACATGTCACCCCATCTTGGACTCCCCAAGGTCTCTAGTTTTCAAAAATGCACAGGTTTGGTAGGTTTCCCTAGGTGCCGGCTGAGCTAGAGGCTAAAATCTACAGGTAGGCACTTTGCAAGAAACAGCTCTGTTTTCTGTCAAAAAATGGGATGTGTCCATGTTGAGTTTTCGGGCATTTCCTGTCGCGGGCGCTAGGCCTACCCACACAAGTGAGGTATCATTTTTATCGGGAGACTTGGGGGAACGCTGGGTGGATGGAAATTTGTGGCTCCTCTCAGATTCCAGAACTTTCTGTCACCGAAATGTGAGGAAAAAGTGTTTTTTTGGCCAAATGTTCATGTTTGCAAAGGATTCTGGGTAACAGAACCTGGTCAGAGCCCCACAAGTCACCACATCTTGGATTCCCCTAGTTCTCTAGTTTTCAAAAATGCACAGGGTTGGTAGGTTTCCCTAGGTGCCGGCTGAGCTAGAGGCCGAAATCCTCAGGTAGGCACTGTTTTCTATGAAAAAATGTGATGTGTCCACGTTGTGTTTTGGGGCATCTCCTGTCGCGGGCGCTAGACCTACCCACACAAGTGAGGTATCATTTTTATCGGGAGACTTGGGGGAACGCTGGGTGGAAGGAAATTTGTGGCTCCTCTCAGATTCCAGAACTTACTGTCACCGAAATGTGAGGAAAACATGTTATTTTAGCCACATTTTGAGGTTTGCAAAGGATTCTGGGTAACAGAACCTGGTCAGAGCCCCACATGTCACCCCATCTTGGACTCCCCAAGGTCTCTAGTTTTCAAAAATGCACAGGTTTGGTAGGTTTCCCTAGGTGCCGGCTGAGCTAGAGGCCAAAATCTACAGGTAGGCACTTTGCAAAAAACAGCTCTGTTTTCTGTGAAAAAATGGGATGTGTCCACGTTGTGTTTTGGGGCATTTCCTGTGGCGGGCGCTAGGCCTACCCACACAAGTGAGATATATTTTTTATCGGAAGACTTGGGGGAACGCTGGGTGGAAGTAAATTTGTGGCACCTCTCAGATTCCAGAGCTTTCTGTCACTGAAATGTGAGGAAAACTTGTTTTTTTAGCCATGTTTTGAGGTTTGGAAAGGATTCTGGGTAACAGAACCTGGTCAGAGCCCCACAAGTCACCCCAACTTGGATTCCCCTAGGTCTCTAGTTTAAAAAAATGCACAGGTTTGGTAGGTTTCCCTATGTGCCGGCAGAGCTAGAGGCCAAAATCTACAGGTAGGCACTTTTCAAAAAACAGCTCTGTTTTCTGTCAAAAAATGGGATGTGTCCACGTTGTGTTTTGGGTCATTTCCTGTCGCGGGCGCTAGACCTACCCACACAAGTGAGGTATCATTTTTATCGGGAGACTTGAGGGTACGCTGGGTGAAAGGAAATTTGTGGCTCCTCTCAGATTCCAGAAGTTTATGTCACTGAAATGTGAGGAAAACGTGTTTTTTTAGCAACGTTTTGAGGTTTGCAAAGGAATTCTGGGTAACAGAACCTGGTCAGAGCCCCACATGCCTGTGTGGAGTGGGGTGGATGAAAGATTGGGGGGGAGATTGAGGCGTGCATGAAATGACGGTTAGTGTATGTGCCACATGGCAAGGGTAGTGATGGGGGCCAATGACTGTGACGGTGCAGTTCGTAATAACTTTTCTTTTCCCCCTGTACAATTCATGTAGGTCAGCGCCCACCAGAAAAAGGATATTTGGCATGCCATCAGCATGGAAGTCCGGACCTTGGGGGTCCACCACAGACAGAGCACCCACTGCCGTAAGAGATGGGAGGACATTCACCGCTGGAGCAAGAAGACAGCAGAGACCCAGCTGGGGATGGCCTCCCAATGTGGGAGGGGAGCTCGTCGCACCATGACCCCCCTGATGTTCAGGATCCTGGCGGTGGCATACCCGGAGTTGGATGGGCGCTTGAGGGCATCACAGCAGCCACAAGGGGGTGAGTACACTCTCATTCTGCTGATTTTGCGTGCAGTGGAGGTGTCTGGGTGGGGGAGGTGGCCTCTGGGTTTCCCTAGGCCAGGGTGAGTGTGCTAGTTAGGTCCCCTTGTTCTGGCAGACCCTGTGGCACCCCACCCTGTGTACAGTTCCAAATTCACCTAGTCAGGCTCCTGTGTCATCCATGTGTGCAGAAGTTGTCCATAGCCTTGTAGGCCATGTCCCAGGGATTGAACAGTGGACCCCAAGTGAGCGGCGTAGTGCAGGGGGCTTCTGTGTCTGTCATGTCCGCCAATGGTAGCGGTAATGCATGCACTCAACAGGTCTATCTTCTGTCCCCCCCCCTTTTTTTTGTCTCCCTATTCTTGTGTGCATTAGCATCATCAGGTGGAGGAGCAGTGGCACCGGAGCAGGAGGGAGCTGCATCCCACATGGCCCTGGAGGGCGAGACTACGGACTCGGAGTTCACCTGTGGGATGGAGGGCGAGGGGAGCTCCACAGCGGGGACAGGAGCTGACACCAGTGACACGGCCTCGTCCTCTGTTGGGAGCTCCCTTGAGGTGACTGCAATATCTGTGCCCCCCGCATCTACAGGTACAGCCGCCACCCACCCTACCAGCACCGCCCTCCCAGCAGCCCCTCAGCCTTTGGCCCGTGCCCACTCACCCAGGAAGGTGGGCATCACCTTCGCCCCAGGCACCTCAGGCCCTGCCCCAGTCACCACTTCTGCCCTCAGTGAGGAGGCCATTGACCTCCTCAGGTCCCTCACTGTTGGGCAGTCTGCCATTTTGAATGCCATCCAGGGTGTAGAAAGGCAGTTGCAACAAACAAATGCATTCCTGGAGGGCATTCATTCTGGTCAGGCGGCCCTTCAGCGAGCTTTTCAGACTCTGGCCTCAGCATTGATGGCAGCCATTGTCCCTGTCTCTAGCCTCCCCCTCCCACTTCCTCCACCCAGACCCAATCCCCTCTACCTCAGCCTATCCCAAACACACCTTCAGACCAGCATGCACACACCTTAACACACAAGGGAAGCTCTGGCAAACATATGCACAACACATCCCACAGGCACTCACGCAAGCATCACACACATGCAGACACACCAGCATCCACTGCCTCCACTGTGTCCCCCTCCTCCTCGTCTCCCTCCTCCCTCCCTGTCTCGTCTCCACTCACACCTGCATGCACTACATCTACAGCCACTACTTCCATCACCAGCACACACACCACTGTACCCTGCTCACGTGCAGTCAAAACCCCCACTACCATTCACACGTCCCCTGTGCCCTCTACCAGTGTGTCTGTGACGCCCCTTCCCAAGATACATAAACGCAGGCACACACCCACCCAACAGCCATCCACCTCACGACAGCCTCCAGCGCATGCACCTTCACCCAAAGTCACCAAACAGACACCTCCTACAACCACAACCTCTTCCTACACTCCCAAACCCCCTCCAGCTACCCATCCCAGTGTTCCCAAGAAACTTTTCCTGGCCAACCTTGACCTCTTTTTCTCACCTCCCCCACCCCGTCCGTCTCCTAGGGCCCGACTCTCCAGGTCCCAACTTAGCACCTCAGCCACAACATCTCCGGGACCAGTGGTGCCTGTAGTCACCGGAATCTGGAGTGCACCGGCCACCAGGGAAGCCAGTGTGGCACGGAGCCACAGCACGGACAGTCCCCCACATGTCAAGCATCAAAAGTTGCCCAGTGCCCGGCAGTAGAGGGGAAGGACTCCAGCCACCAAAGCCGCTCCCAGGGGTACAGGTGGGAATGTAGAGTCAGCTGCAACACCTTCCAAGGTGGGGAAGGCCCACAAGAAAGTCAGCAAGTCTGGGAAGAGCAGCACGGCGGAGAAGACCGCCATCATCCCCGCTGCCCCGGAGGCCACCGCCATCATCCCCGCTGCCCAGGTGGCCACTGACATCATCCCCACTGCTCAGGAGGCCACCGCCATCATCCCCGCTGCCCAGGAGGACACTGCCATCATCCCCGCTGCCCAGGAGGCCACCGCCAGCAACAGCCCTGCTGCCCAGAAGGCCACTGCCAGCACCATCCCTGCTGCCCAGGAAGCCACCGCCAGCAACAGCCCTGCTGCCCAGGACAGGACCGCTAGCACCAGCCCTGCTGCCCAGGACAGGACCGCCAGCACTAGCCCCGCTGGGCCATGAAGGACCGGCAGCACCAGCCCCGCTGGGCCAGACATGACCGCCAGAAGCTGAGTCACTGCAAAGGACCCCTCCGCCACAAGCACTGCTGAACAGGGCACCACCGCAACAAGCACCACTGAACAGGGCACCGAAGCAACAAGCACCGCTGGCCCATGAGCGCCAAGGGCACTGATGCTACTCAGTCCGTCATGAGCAGGATGAAGCACTCTGGGCACAAAGCCCCCTCCAGAAGCAGTGGTGACAAACATCCAGTACCTCTGTTCTTGGCAGGATGAAGCACTCTGGGCACAAAGCCCCCTCCAGAACCAGTGGAGAGTTACATTCACTAACTCTGTCCTTGGCAGGATGAAGCACTCTGGGCAAAAAGCCCCCTCCAGAACCAGTGGAGACAAACATCCACTATCTCTGTCCTTGGCAGGATGAAGCACTCTGGGCACAAAGCCCCCTCCAGAACCAGTGGAGACAAACATCCACTATCTCTGTTCTTGGCAGGATGAAGCACTCCGGGCACAAAGCCCCCTCCAGAACCAGTGGAGACAAACATCCACTATCTCTGTCCTTGGCAGGATGAAGCACTCTGGGCACAAAGCCCCCTCCAGAACCAGTGGAGACTGTTATCCACTTGAGAGACTGTGGCTTTGCACTCCCCAGGATGGAACAGTCGGCATGTGGCCCCCTCGTGGATTTGGCGTTGTTCACTCAACCGGCTGAGGTGCCCCCCTTTCCCTTCCCCCTGAGGTGCCTGTTTTATTGCTATTGGATGCCTGTAATTTCGGGGATTGGGTGTGGGCCCAGTGTTCCACTGACTTCAATGGAGCACTACCTGGACTACTATTCTTGGTGTATATTTTGTTTATAGTGTATATACATATTTTTGCGTACTGTATTTGAATATATTACAATCATTCGACTCATTTCCTTTTGTCCTTGCATTCTTCCCGGGGGGTCTGGGGGGTGTAACTGTAATGTATCATGCTGTATTAGTGTGTGTGTTGTAGTGGGTGTGGGTGGGGGTGTTGCATGTTGCGTGTGTGTGTCCCTGTTTTTGCCCTCCCCTGTGTCGTAGGTGCAGTACTCACCATTGTTTTTGCCACCGGCGTTCGTCCTCCTGGTAGAGGAGCAAGAAGATAAGGGCTGGCAGGATGTGGAGCTCGGGTTCCATGGTATCCTGATTCCTTGTGGGGTGTGTAGAGGTGAGCGTTTTCCCTTCGAAGTCCTGTTTCAGCCGTGTTTTTGTTTGCGGTGAATCCGCCCCGGAAAAGGTGACGGATTGGTAGGTTGTGATACTGTGGGCGGTACATTGTCCTCCGCCTGTCTGTTGGCGGTGACCGCCAAGCTGTTTGTTTGTACCGCCCTGGCGGTTGGATTGTTAAAGTGGCTGTCTTTGTTGGCGGTTTCCGCCACAGTCGTGATCCCAATTTCTTTCTGCCGGCCTGTTGGCGGTCTTACCGCTACTTTAACACCGACCGCCAGGGTTGTAATGACCACCTATGATTATTATCCTTTTGTTTTGAAATGTGTTTGGTCAAACACACATGTGCAGTGTGCTCTCTCCAGCCTGGTGCTGTGTTACTGGGCTGGAGAGAGCAGGCACTGGCTCCCAGTCTGCCTGGAAGCCCCCTGGATGGGTACATTCAGCCAATCCTGATGCTGCTCTGAGCAGCGTCAGGATTAGCTGCAGAGGCAGGCTGGGAGGCTGTGCCTGTAGCGATGATGGAAAGGGGAGTGATGCTGCGCAGATCAGGTATGTTTTTAAAAAATTTTTTTTAATGAAATGTGCCCCTGCTCCTCCACCTCCTCCATCCCCCCTTGCACCTCACCCGCCCTGCACCTTGTTATCTCAGTGAGCTGCAACTGTCCTGTTTCACAAACCATCAGTGCAAAGGGGCATTGAAACTGAGGTGGATTACGATAAGATGAAGGTAGGTGACTGATAAAGACAGACATGTGGAGAACTGAGATAGAGCCCTTGAAGAATGTGCTAAGAGCAGTGAAGTGACACAAAATTGTTTCCAATACAAGAGGGGCAGAGCTTACAGACATTCAGATTTCAGATGTCCTGTAATTTCTTCCTTCCTTCTCCAATAGATTTAGCAAGGTAGTGTTAGAAATGGGGTCTCTAGTTGGCAGAGGTATTCACCTTTATCCAAATAGGGACCACAGTCCTCGTCAGTGTGAGTCACACACAATCCAAAGTATCCTGTGCTCACCCTCTGACAGCGTGGCACTGAGGAGTCAGGCTTAACTTAGATGGCAATGTGTAAAGTATTTGTGCAATAAATCATATAGTAATACAGTGAAAAAAACACAAAAATACACCACACAGGTTTAAACAAATATATGATTTTTATCTAGTTAAATTAAGGTCAAAAACAATAAAGATTCAATAAGCACAAGTTGAGATATCACTTTTGCAAGATTAAAAAGCGTCTTAAATCTTAGAAATCAACAGTTGTCTCTTGTTTGCACAAAGTACCTGGTTTGTATAAAAAATAACACACACTGAGACCGCAGAGGAGGAGATGCTTGGAAAAATAGGGTGTAAGTAGGATTTTCCGACGCAGCACAGACAATGCATAATTTCTTTCCACGCTGCAAGGGGCTTTGTGTCGATTTCAGGTGCACAGTCTTGGTTCCTCACTGTGATGCGGGGATCTTTTTGATGCCCAGGGATAATGTGGGGAAAATCTTGGGCTCACTAGGAGTTTCCTGGAGAGTTGAAGTCTTATTGGCCCTGAGACTTCAGAAAACAGGAGGCAAGCTCAATCCAAGCCCTTTGAGAGCACTACTCTGCGAAGTCAGAGGGCAGCAAGTCAGCAGGGCAACAGCAGGGCAGCAGTCCTTCCCAACAAAACAGACCAGGTGAGTCCTTTGGGCACTCAGGCAGTTCCTCTTGACAGGTCGCAAGTTCAGGTCTAGAAGTGTTTTAGTTAGTGGGGTCAGGGACCCAGCTTATATACCCAAAAATGCCTTTGAAGTGGGGGAAACTTCAATTAGTGGTTTTAAAGTGCACAAGGTCCCCTTTGAGTGCAGGTCTGTCTGCCAGGGTCCCAGTAGAGGATTTGGCAGTCCATTGTGTGAGAGCTGGCCAATAGCCTTTGAAATGTGTCAGGCCTGCCGCCCTTCCAGCCCAGGAAGACCCATTCAGTACGCAGATGAGTGCAGGTGTGACTGACTATCTTGTGTTTATGGTTGTCTGGGTGAAAAACACAAGGGAGCTGTCAACCAGCCCAGCCCAGCCCAGCCCAGCCCAGCCCAGATGTTGATTAGAGACAGGCTCTAAAGCACAGATGGAGTTTAGGTGCAGAGAGGTATGCTCACTTTCTAAAAGTGGCATTTCTAAAACAGTAATATAAAATCCAACCTCACCAATAAACAGTAATTTCTATTACCATTCTGTCCATACTAAATATGACCTGGTTACCCCGTTCTGGTCAGAATCTACCACTCAAACAGGATATGAGGGTATTCCTAATGCTATCCTATGAAAGGAGCAGGCCTCACAGTCTTGGAAAATGAATTTAAGATTTTTCCACAACCGGGACATATAAAACAAACATGTACATGTCGTGCCTTTTATCCACATAGCACCCTGCCCTATGGGCTACCTAGGGCCTTCCTTAGGGGTGATATGTAGAAAAAGGGGAGTTTAAGGCTTGGCAATTACCTTTATATGCCAAGTCAATGTAGCAGTGAAACTGCACACACAGGCCTTGCAATGGCAGGCCTGAGACATGGTTAAGGGGCTACTTATGTGGGTGGCACACACAGTACTACAGATCCGTTAGTAGCATTCAATTTACATGCCCTGCACTCTACCAGGGACTTACAAGTAAATCAGATATGCCAATAGAGAATGAACCAATGTTACCATATTTAAGGGAGAGAGCATATGCACTTTAGCACTGGTTAGCAGTGCTAAAGTACGCAGAGTCCTAAAACCAACAAAAACAGTGTCAGAAATGTGGTGAGAGGCAGGCAAAAAGTTGGGGGATGATCACCCTAAGGCTGTCAGGTCTAACATGCGTCCCCCTCAGCTGAATGTGGGGAGAGCTACTCAACCCCTTGGGAGCTCTCTTCGTTAAGGTGGAAGTATCTGGAGAGACCATAAGCATTGGCGTGGTCAGTCCCTAGTTGATGTTCCACCATGAAGTCCATGCCCTGTAGGGAAATGGACCACCTCAAGATTTTAGGATTTTCACCCCTCATCTGCATGAGCCATCTGAGGGGCCTGTGGTAGGGGCTCATCTTCTTCAGAGCCCCGACCACAGCAAATACTTCTCCTTCTATGGACTTCTACCTCTGTTCCTGTAGTAATAGCCTTTTGCTAATAAAGTCTACTGGTTGGTCTAGGCACTCCTCGTTCAGCTGTGCTAGAACCACCCCTATGCCATACTCTGAAGCGTCTGTCTGCACGATGAACTACTTGGAGTAGTCAGGGGCCCTGAGCACTGGTACCGTGCACATGGCTTCCAATGGACCAATGACATCCATGCCCATCCTTTCAAAGGGCGTGCCAACAATAGGAAGTGGGGCCAGGGGGGCCTTGAGCCTTTTGCCTGTCTTCCCACTGGTCTGGCAAGTGAGACAGGACCTACAGAATGCATCTGAGGCTGTCCGCATTCGAGGCCAATAAAAGTGAGTGAAAAGCCTGGCAAAGGTCTTGTCTTGCCCTAAATCAGTCAGGTGCCTCCTCTTCAGGAGCCCCGTCAACCACCATGGGAACTTCTGGGACCGGTTTCCTGCGCTCCTTACCTGTCTCCTTGGCAGCTGTCTGCGCCATTTTTCCAGGCTCCAGACACCCTTGACTCCCCTCCTGGGAAGCCATGGACTTTGTGGTCATGGAGACCCACTCAGGCAATCCCAACATTTCCAAGTGAGACCTTAGCTCTACCTCCTTCCAGGTAGTGTGCTCAAGGTCATTGCCTAATAGACTATCTACAGACATGGCACGACTCACAGCTCCCTTTAGAGTACCAGAGACACCCACACCCACAGGGAACCAGAGATGCTGGTAGGTGGCTCTTGTGATTGTCAGCAATTATGACTTGGTGGAATGTACTTCGGAGGACCTGCTCTGCTGACACAAGCTGATCCCTGATAGTAGTCATGCTGGCTCCTGTGTCATACACAGCCTCCAGCCGTTGACCATTGATGGTGACCCACAGCCTAAACTTGGAAGTATTGACAAGCATGTGGGCTTTTGGCACCATCTCTGCATCCCCCAGGGACACTAGGGTTACCTCTATCTGTTCCCCAAAGCTGACTGGGACAACCACCTCCCTGAGCGGTGCACTAGCCAACCCAGGTGTCTGCCCTCCAGTGAGGGGCTGCGCACTCTTGAGACACTGGGGGGTCATTACGACCTCAGCGGTCTTTTTGCGGGGGTGCTGTGTGTATGGGAAATGTGTGTGGGTCGGACAGTGTGCATGTCTGTTTGTATGTGTGCGGGTATGTGTTGTCGGGGTGTAGGGGTGCGTGTAGGGGTGTGTAGGGGTGTGTATATGTGCATGTTGGGGGTGTGTGCGTGTAGGGGTGTGTATATGTGCATGTTCATGGTCGGGTGGGGAGGGGGGTTGTGCCACCTTTGGGGGGTGATAGGGAGGTTGGAGGTGTGGGGGGGAGGATTTGTGGGGGTAGCAGGGGGTGGGGGAGACCCCTATCAGTGCCAAGAAAGGAATTCCTTGGCACTGAAAGTGCCTACCGCCATGGATCTCATGGCGGTTCCCACCCACCCGAGATCCATGGCGGTATGCAGGGTCCTGATACCGTCAGAGATCTAGTGATGACCACCGGGCAGGACACCGCAATCTCCAGCCCAGCGGTTTTCACCACCATGGCAGTCGGAATGGTGAAGTGGCGGATGACCGCAGTGGTAATTCAATTTTGTTTCCGCCAGCCTGTTTGCGCTCTTACTGCCGCTTTACCACCGACCGCCACGGTCGTAATGACCCCCTTGGAGTCAACCTTAGAGTGATCATACTTGGAGCACTCTGCAAAAAGGTGTACAAACCTCCCTGTCTTATGGTCCACAAACCCTTTCTTTTAAGAATCAGACTGGGACTGGTTACCTCTACTCCTGTGAGAATTATTTTGGGGGGCTTTTGAGAACTCCTTATTTTTAAGTTTTTTTCTTCCCTCTCTTTCTTCATTTGGGAGCCCTGACCGCCCTTGTTTACTTTTCAGTGCCTCATTTGCATGATTTTTATACGCCAAAAAGCGACGCAAATATGGTGCTAAAAATATAAATATGCGCCTAAATACTCTTCAAAGCCCCCTATCCAACTTCTAATAATCACACTATGGATACTTTCACACATTAGTAAGGCCTGCCATACAGCATAGTATGTTTGGCATCAGGTATTTGATTGCATTTTTAAAACAGGAGAACAACCTAATTGCAATGTTTAAATAAGTCTAGACATAATTAAACATTGCCAGTTTTATAGAACAATTGTGAAAAATTTGGGGGGGCACAATGATTAATTTTTTCACTTTGAGGCGCAACACTAAAAAGTTTGAAAATCACTGATGTATGATGTTATCTGTAACATTTAATGGTGATTGTTAGACCTGGCATCCTTGGCGTGGTCTTCCCTGCCTTTTTGCCTCTGCTTCCCATGTTTTGACTGTGTGCTGGACTCTGTTTTTGCTGTTTTGGTACTTTGGGCTCTTTACCACTGCTGACCAGTGTAGTGAATCCTAGTTTGTTTTAATGGGTTTACAGGAGGTAGCAAAGCCTTTGGCTTGCAGGCTCATGCCCCTGTCACCTAGTGACTTTTAACCTACTTAGCTTGCTCTGTCTTAGCCCATTTAATTATTTAATTCATCTAAGATGGCTGCCTTGTTTATAGTTAGGCCACTTGTTATGCTTTGCATTATCAGTGCCACCGCGCTAAGGCGTCAAGATCAAGCAACAAAGACAAACAAACGGTAGGTGTTCACACTTAGGAATTTTCCCTCTCTATACTTTCGAGGGATTTGTTTATAATAATTGCCGTCCCAAGCATGTCTGTAATCTATGTTTGGGAACACACCTATGTCAGGGGTCCTGGTAGATCTGTATAAATACATTGCACTTTAGACAGATAATCAGAGGGATTCCGACCAGAGAGCATTGCCACCTTTGCTGATACCGAGGAGGCACATCGACGCTTACCCAGTCTTCGTGTCCCTGCGGAGTCTGAAATAGAGACCTCATTCCAAGGTAACAAGGGTTGGGGGCTCCTCTTATGGACATGGCATTGGCAGATTAGGTTTAGCAAACCCAGCTCTCCTTTAGGTAGGAGGTTAGGCCTATCACATTTGGGTATTAGGGCATTTTACATCTTGTATGTCTTTTACATGCATTGCAAGAATTTGGGGGTCTTTGTAATAATGACTCTCGTCTTCACAATTCTGTTTCTTGCACTATTCATTATCCTAATCATTGCAGCCCAAGCAACATATCGCAAATTGCAGTTGTGTTAAATAAAAACTGTTTAAACTTTACTGAATCTTTGTCATTGCCTGTGTTTGTATGAGACATGATATATCTGTGAGAAAGGGGTAATCTCCGTTTAACCACGACATTCCCTGAGATGTCTTATTCTCGAGTCCATGCGTAAAGGCTACCACAAACCACCTTTTACTATTGTGTTTCTGGTGAGGTGCTGCGAGTGAGCCGGTAAGGTTGGGATAACAGTTGCAACTTGCTGTAGGAGAGGCATAGTCGCCTACAGACAAAAGTACTATCATCCTTAAACCAGCAGTCTTGCCTAGCAAGAGTCCAAACTACGACATGGCGCCACTAATGATGGTGTTTAGGCACTGATTTACGGATACCCCGACTATCACTGTCTCACAGACAACAGGTACCCTAAGTACCATTATACGGAGACGTCCATGGTCTTTGGGAAATTTCTCCTCAGCTGAAAAGGTAACACAAGATTAAGCTGTAGGTTGTTCGAGCTCGAACACATAAAAGGACTTATACTCCCCATTTTGGTGTTCCATTTTTCTAAACATAAATGGCTTACAGATGAGGGCGGGGATGTTACTCTTATAATAGAGGCTAATAAAGCATACCAAACAGAAAATTTTACTGTTGGGTCACCTTTCCTGAGGTAGAACAAAGAACACATACATTCCACACATATGAAATTGCGAACGTACCTCAACGGTACCGAGCATACCAGTATCATGAAATATCGCTCACATACCAAGAGCACAAGAACTGGTTTGAAGGCGCCCTACCACATGTACTACAAAGAGTGAGGCTAGGTCACTTTAGTAATGACGGACCAACGTGGCCTATGTTTGCCACATACACACCTCACCCAGACATATAAAATAAGACAATAGCAGATCTGCAAGATTTATATAATGAATTAGTGACATTATATAGACGATTAGTTCAGTTTGTAATGCGGACATTGAACACCACCCCAGAGCGTCCAGCACCGCCAGCACCACCAGCACCTGGTGGTTACCAATTGGCTACTGGGATTAATCCAAAAACAGTGCATACTATCATGGGTAAAGTACACACAGAACAGGAAAAAATACCGTTCTGGATTGCCCAGAAAGCTAATCAGCTGGAGGCTGTGTTTCCCCATACGGGATCACAGGAAAAACATAGACTACTCACTATGTGCTTGCCCATTGGGATGGTTCCCTCGGTGGATGACTGCGCCACAAGGGATACAGTCTTCGCTGCTATATACACTACCACACATGGTACCCCGACACTTGCCAATTTACCGGAGGTGTTAAAACAAATACAAAATTAGCACGGGGCTGCACCAGCCTTGGATTTCTGAATGAAATTAATGCGTGACTTTGGCCCGGTTTCCTCAACAATACTCAGTAATATTAAAGGGGAAGCAGTAGCACTGGCAATACGCCAGCATCTCTGGGAAACTCTACACAAGGAACAAGAGAGACAGCTACCAAAAATAATTTCTGATACCTATACTAGTATAGGGCAGGATAGTTTGGGAGCCAAGCCAAAGAAATTGGAGTTACAAAGTACCACCCATAAGGAGGGTACAAAGCAGGCACAAGAGGGCCCTAAGAAGCGCTGGGACAAACAAAAAGATTTTAAAGATAGAAGAAATAAGAGAGCTGATACTCCACACCCAGAGAACTCCGAAAGGAGATACAATCTCAGAAATTGGGAGAACATTAAAACTCCAGACAGATATACTGATTCACGTCCCTCTCTTCCTTTCAGGACGCACCGGATAGACATAGCGAGCGAGGTGGCCGTCCAGATCGATTTCCTGAATATGTGAAACAAAAGAAAGACTTGCCGCAGTCTACCATTAAAAAGAAGAAAAGACTATTCAGCAAAAGCCACAGTTTAAAAAGAAAAAGGTGGCAGCACTGACAGCTAAAAATGCTAGTGTACTTGAGAACACTGTTGAGGAATAAGATGTGGGCAGTGACTTTGTTAGACAGCGCAGCAGAGGTCCCGATATGTCGCCAGAGTCTGAAAGATCATCTGGATGCGACAGCAACTAGCGATTTTATCGCAGTTGAAACTGCAGACGGCTGCATTCTCCCACCTGACAGGGTTTACGATTAAAAAATTCAGATAGAGGGAGGCGTGGAGCGCACCATTAGTGTGATATTTTGGGATGAACTTACTAGTGATATCCTACTGGCCTAAGGAGACTTGCCACCTGAACACGTCCGTAAGCTCCCGCATGGGGAAGATGTCATTTTGCCTTCTTTCTCCGATCTTGTTCCGGAAGCAGAAAAAGAAGCCTATGCAATCATATCGCAATCATGTAGGTTGGGACAAGGAGTCTCCTTGTCATGTCATTCCCATTAGGTCTACACCCCAACCGCAGCCACAATATCCTGTTAAACATGAAGCGAAAGCTCCGGTGAGGGAGATCCTCACCCAGCTTGAGTACCAGGGAGTAATTAAGCTCTGTACATTTGCAATGAATAATCCGTTATTCCCCATTGCAAAGCTGACAGAATAGTCATTGATTATAGACATTTAAATAGTCATACACGCACATATGCTATACAAATTTCACATAACACAGCACTAATAAACAATATAGTGCGTAAAAAATATAAAACAACATTAGACATATCTAATGGCTTTTTCTGCCAGAATTTAGCACACGAAAGTCGGGACCTGAGTGCAGTCTCATTTGGCTCTCAGAACCACTTTTGTTGTTTACCTCAAGGCTATAAAAACAGCCCGGGGCTATTTTCAGCCCATATAACATCAATATTACATGAAATTTATTCCGAGGTGTTATCCTACATAGATGACATATATCTCACAGACGACGACCTCGACATTCATCTTGCAAGGGTCGATCGAATAATTTTGGGATTTGCAGACCTTGGTTACAAATTCAACTTTAAGAAAAGTAAGATTGCCTTTCTCAGTGTACTGTTCCTGGGATATGAGCTATCAAACGAGGGAAAGAGCCTGTCCCCGTACTTTCTAGAGAAATGTGCTCAACTGCACCCTCCTAACACCCTTAAGAAACTGCAGTCGTTACTAGGTTTCTTTAATTTTGGCAGAACATTCATTCCAGATTATGCACAACATATCAAGCCACTTTATGACTTGGTTCAGCCCAATTTTTCTAGCAGACAGTGGACAGTTGAGCACACACGCATCCTTAGGGAAATGCAACATGACATGCTAGAAGCTAAACACTTACGCACACATGATAATAAAACAAATTTGGTCATCAGAATAATTGCTGGTGTCATTGGATTTACTTATGTCACCTTCAACGAGGGTGACACGGACCCATAGCATATAAATCAGATTTATACTCTAATGCAGAACAGCGGTTTGCACCTACAGAAAAGATTCTGATGGCAGTTCAGATGGCCGTCTTAAAAGAGAGGCCACTTGCCCAGGGGAAACTTATTATTGTTGTCTCCCCGGTGCCGACCTAAGAGGCTGTCACCAAAGCAAGCATTCCTAACGCTAAAGCATTACATCCACGTTGGATTCAATGGGCAACGTCTCTGACAGCCACTGAAGTCGATTACATTTTTGATCCAAAACTTCAGACACAAGAGTTTCTCCAGTACGAACAGGAGTACCCCGCTCCTCTAAATATCTTTCCACTAGACAGATACCATACTGTCATATACACTGATGGTTCAGCACAACCGGCTGTAGGTACTAAACATCAATACTCAGCAGCTTGCGCAGCCGTGAGCGGAGTGATGGAAGATGGAGTCTTCCACCCTCACAATACCTACACGCAGACCTTATGGGACTGCACATCCCAGTTCGCTAAACGTAAAGCTCTTATACTAGCGCTCGAACATACTGAGCCAGGATGCATGACTTTAATAGTCTGTGACTCATACTACTGCGTTCAGTCATACAACGATTATCTTAATCATTGGAAGCTGAACGGGTTTAGAGATTCTAAAGGGAACACCATTAAACACAAAATATTGTGGGGGAGGGTAGCTGATCTAAAGGATAAGCTACTGTGTGTCCATGTAGTACATACATTGGGCCACCAACGTGTAGGAGTGAACGTTACTGGCAATACATTGGCTGATAAAGCAGCCAAACCAGCAGTAGCTATGGCTTCTGTGGCTGCAGTGACTCGTTCACAAACGAGATTGGATAATGAAATACTGACTGCAATAAAAGCTTCGGCTGCAGGCAAGCCCCTTCCAACGGGATACCCTACAAACTATACTTACCATATCAGTGCACAGAATGCTGCGTATGGTTGGAGATCGTGTGATCCCCAACGAAGACCAGAGATTAGATCTAGTAAAGCAGCGCATGAAGGTGTCGCTTCTGCACATGCTGGGATATCGGCCACAATAACACTCTTACAGAAAAGCTTCTGGTGGCCTGGTCTATGCAGATGGACAAAGAAATATGTCCTTTGCTGTGACATTTGCCAGCAGATAAAGGGTTCTAATATCAAACGCCCACCGAAGACATCCGTCTTAGTGTCCAACAGGCCACTACAGTGTGTGTACCTGGACCATTGTGGTCCCTTACAGCCTGATGGAGCATACAAATACATTTTAGTCACTGTAGATTCTTGTTCTAGATTCCTGTGGGTATGGCCACAGAGGTCGGCTGATGCTCGGACTGTTATAAAATACTTGCTGATCTTTATCAGTACATATGAGGTTGCAGCATTCCATTCAGACCAGGGAATTGCATTTGCCTCTAAGGCATTCAGGGACACCATGGTGACAATGGGTGTTGAACTCCATTACTCCTCACCATACCATCCCGTGGGAAATTGGGTCGTGGAGAGGCAGAATCGTGATCTAAAGCAGTCCTTAACAGCTTGAGTACTAGGTTCAGGCCCCAGTTGGTTACATCACCTATATGGGGTCCAGAGAGCACTGCATAATCTGCCAAGACGGTCCTTGAGGGGACGCACTCCTTATGAGGTTCTTTTGGGATACCTATGTGTGTCCCAGATCTTGATGCCTCTGGTATGGTGACAGCAGAAACACCATTTGACATAAATGAACGTCTCACTGTCTTACAGGAGCATCAGCAATTCCGTGATGATAAATCATCTACCACTGCTGCCACCTTAGGAATAAGGGATTTAGCAAAAACTTCGACTGGCTGGATTCCTTAAGTTGGGGATCTGGTTCTTGAGAAGATCGCTGTGAAGAAGGAATTCGGCCCATCATACAGAGCACCTGTACCGGTCTTAGGAATTCAAGGTACTAGGACTGTCATCTTACCACCACTGTCTGGTTCTCGAACGTACAGATTCATTTCCATTATGACATCAAACTACACCATGTGGCCAGTCCTTCACAGTAGACCAAGAGGTCCTTTGGGTGGTTCCCAATCCCCTCTCACTACCCAACAGGACATACATCTACATTGTAGGATGAACAACACTACTACGGATTATGCAACAATGCCCAATGCTGTTCCAGATACCTCCTCAACCATGGGGAGGGCGGAAAATGAACTTTTGCTAGTTCCAGTCACCACTTCGATGATCACTCCTGTCCAAGATTTGGCTGTTTTTTACACAAACACCTCACAGACTGTTGACACTGTCTAATAAGAGCCTCCACGTGAAGTGGACCAAAGTACAGATAATGCACCGGCTCCCGTGTTTGCAGAGACTGCCTCTGGCTAGTTCATTGACATTGATGACTTTTCTTCAGACTCATCCTCTACTGTGATTGACAATGTTTCAACAAGAAGTAAGCTGTATCAATGGCTTAAAAAGAACTATTTGATATACCCGTGGAACTATTTATGTTTCTGTTTGACATTTTTAGCATTATTTTTATGGATTGGTTTGGTGACTGTTTTCTTTTTGCTCATAAGTGGTCACTATATTCCTGATCACTTCTCTGTTGAGCCTGTTGATGAAGTTTTAACTCCATATCATTCCTCACATAAGGTCCAAAGAGACTTGTCCCCTGTAAATATTACAGCGATACCGATTTCTGATGGGATTGTGTGGGACAAAGTTCCCTTTGATATATACGGGCCTACAGAGATTATTCAAATACCATACATGTTCAAAATATCTATGACAGATGGAATTACACTTGATGTTGTCTCTGATGATTGGGATGTCCAAACAGTTGATTCCATACTAACTGAAATGAAGGACTATTCCGCATTTGAAAGTGATGATGTATATGAACATACAATGAATTATGGGGAAATGTTCTGTTATAACAATTGGGGACATTACTACCTACACCGTGCCACTAAAAACAGACTAGTATTAAACTACACACAGTGGGAACACTGTTCTACACCACCAGTGGGGAGCCCAAAATACTATAGTGAAAATGTACATATTTCTCTGGGCATGGCACAAAAAAAGCAGAGTCGTATTATTTTCGAATACCTCCAGCAGAAATTAGGAACATTTTGCTAACTGACACAAAACTGATTTATTCAGATCCCTTTGTTTTCTGGCTCGCAGATGAAGGTTATGAATACTGGAAGAGCACTATTGACTTGAAAAGTGTATGGGGGACACAAGATTGGCAGATACAGGGTAGGGAAGCTTTATTTCGAGCATGCCTGATTCCTGTGCAAATGATTTTCTTGAATGATACTGTTCAGCAGACCTCCTGTCTGAGTTTAGCAAAAATTAAAGACATGAACACGCCCAGTATCCCCACTCCGGCAAGGTTTAAAGATTGGCAAAATTTCCTTAATATCACCGGGGAAAAGCTAGATGCAATGGTCAAGGCTGGTACCTATAATTCTTCACTTTCCAGTCCCAGTGGGTGGTTAAAATGGCCCACTGACACTAATGAGTGTCAAGCGCGTTTCTTGAACTCTTCAGGGTTTTTTTCAATTAACAGGCCAGACCCTCGCTTTGTATCGGGTCAACATACAGGTATAATTACAACATACAGGGGCATATTTATACTCCTTTTGCACCAAATTAGTGTCATATTTTTTTTACTCTAATTCAGTGCAAAACTAACTCCATATTTATACTTTGGTGCTAGACCCCTCTAGCGCCAAATTTATGGAGATAAAGTCATTTTTTTGAAGTGGAGACCTACCTTGCCTTAATGAGATGCAAGGTAGGCATTCCCATGCAAAAAATGACTCTATGGCCTTAACGCCATATTTAGGGGCATATTTATACTATGCAGCATATTTATAATCTGTTTGCACCGAATTAGCGTCATTTTTTTTACTCTAATTCGGTGAAAATCTAACTCCATATTTATACTTTGGGGCTAGACCTGTCTAGGACCAAGGCCCTGATTTATACTTTTTTTGTGCCGCATTAACTTCATTTTTTGACGCAAAAGTGGCACAAACGTACAAAATATTGGCCCTTATTTATACTTTTTGCTGAAAAACTGCACTAACTCAGTTTTTCACCAAAAAGTTTAGCACCGGCTAGCCTCATATTTTTGGAATGGTGCAAGCCGGTGCAAAGGGTAGGCTAGAGTAAAAAAAAATGACTTTAGTCGGGAGGGGCTGGCAGTATAGAAGAAGAGGGTTTAGCACCAAAAAATGACTTTAGGCAGGTTAGAGTAAAAAAAAATAAGACTCTAACCAGATTAGCGTCATTTTATGGTGCTAAACCTACCATGCCACATGACTCCTGCCTTAGAAAAGGCTGGAGTCATGCCCACCACCCCAATGGCCAGCACAGAGGACAAGGATCCCCTGGACATGGTCACTGCACCCTGTGCCATGTATGGGGGCCCATTTTCACCATGGAAATAGGCCCACAGTTCCCCTAACGCCTGCCCTGACCCAGGCTTTAAAAAATGGGGCAAAGAAAGCTTTGGCCCATTTTTTGACTCCCCCTCTCTCCCTTGCACCATTTTGCATGGGAGTATAAATATGACGTTAAGGCCATAGAGTCATTTTTTGCACGGGAACGCCTACCTTGCATCTCATTAAGGCAAGGTAGGTTTCCACTTCCAAAAAATGACTTTAACTCCATAAATTTGGCACTAGAAGGGTCTAGCACCAAAGTATAAATATGGAGTTAGTTTTGCACTGATTACAGTTAAAAAAAATGACGCTAATTCAGTGCAGAGTATAAATATGCCCCTTAGTGTCAAAAAATGACGCTAGTCTGGTTAGAGTCATTTATTTTGACTCAAACCTGCCTAACGTCATTTTTTTTAAAGCTAGACTACCCTTTGCACCGGCTTGCACCATTCCATAAATATGGTGCCCAGCTGGTGCTAAAAAATGGTGCAAGCCAGTGCAAAACGTTTTGGTGCAAAACTGTGTTAGTGCAGTTTTGCACCAAAAAGTATAAATAAGGCCCACAGTGTGGGTAAACTGTGCCAGCAATGGGTGCAGACTAATACGTTAGCACAGTTAGGAAACATCTGAACACCCTTTCTGAAGATGTAGACTTGCAGGATTTTCTGCTGGGTTCTAGAAAACAGCGCTCAAAAAGGTTTCTATATGCTGTGAACAATGAAATTTGGAAACATTCACAGATTGAGGCTGCTGCGCGTTTAAGGCAATTGGATATGGAAAATTTAGAGAAGGCTTTAACGGTTGTCGACAACAGCATGAATACTCTGTCCAATAGGATTTATTCACTATCAAACATAGTGTCGTCTGCTATTGATATCACTCAGACAGACTTGTCCCGGTTATATCATGGACAAACACAGCTACGTTCCATCATGCAGCTGGGTTGGACTTTACAGACACGGAAAAATGGCTGTATTCCATGGAAGGACATTAACGGGAGTGAATTCTTCAATGCTTTTAATTTTTCTAGAGAACAACAGACAATGGCTAAAAGGGAGGCTAGTTTCACCATGCTTCATGTAGAAAAACTAGATAAGTTGCCCTGAACGGTAGCAGAGAGCCCTTCAACTATCTGGCTCTTACATTGTATATTTAATTTACCCATTTTGACGTTTCGTTTCTCAAGCTGCCTGAAACATCTTGCAGTTGGAAGGTACGAACAACTAGGAGATAGCTATATTAAGGAAGAGTGGGAGTTGCCCTTTGATTATAAATGTCTGAACGGCGAAACAGAGGTCTTTCTTAGCGGAAGCGAATGTGAGACTGCTGTTAGTCATTCAATGATATGTAAGCAGGTGTCCCTTCACGGTCTTTGTAATGGGGGGTTCGCAAACTTGGCCTGTTTACTGAAAGGTACTCCCGTCCCTTTGATTCGCTCCATATTTCATGTACTTTCCAATGGAAGTTATGTGGTACTGAATGATCAAAGTTGTTGCAGCATGTGACCAGGAATTGCCTACGCAATCTTGGTCTCGAAGGTCGTTACGTGTTGTGGATATGTTTTATTCCCCCCCATACGAGAGATAAAAGTATCTGACATGTGGCCCCACATAGATACTATTAATGTGAACTATGACAAGCTGAGCGGGTTAAAGGCGCTATTGTTTCAAAAACAGGTCGCCTTGACATCTGCAAAAGAGACATATGCTCTCCAGATTGCGTGATCATCAGCCAAGATACAATCCCTATTAAATACCAACTTCCCCAAGCACTTTGGAGAACTGGTATCCAGAATATTCAATGCTTCAAGCACTACTGGGATTGTCCACTTCTTTAAGGCTGTCGGGTGTGGTTTTGTGTCAATCTTCCAGACTGTTTTCGGAGTCATCCCGTCGGCCATCCATTCACTCTTTTCAAGTGTTTTTGGTGGCTTTCCAATTATTTTGGCTTTGATTAGCAGACTACTACTGGTATTTCTTCTGATTCGCAGTGATTGTTTCTTTCCAGCTACACAGAGCAATGGAGCCTCTCCCACCAACTCCGATGTGCCATGAGCGCATGGTTCAGATCTTCAGTTCACCCTTGCTTGTGGAATTGAAGCATGATTGGTCATTGTCATTTCGTCCCCTTCTCTGGTGCGTATAACCAGTTTTCCGCTGCATATGGAGCCTCTTTGAACACCTGCCGATGGTCTGTCTTGCTGTCGCACCAACATCTCCTGTGGACCACAAACTGCTAATGTCCCCGATGAGGGTTCATACATGGTCATGCCCCTTGAGACTGAAGTTGCTCCTCGAGGCCACCTATGAGCCTTCCGCTTTGAGAGCTACCATGGATGACAGCACTGCAACGGATGGCTTTACACCAGAAAGTACTGCTCACTACTGCTCTGTGGATCCGTTTGTCCGCCCAGCACTCAATTTAACATCAGATGATGTTGACTCATTTTTTAGGTCCTTGGTTGGTGAGTTTGATGACACTCTTTGAGATCACGCATACAGCAAATAATTTGATGAATTGGTTTGCCATTCCCGATTAAAATTATGCATTTAAATTAACTTGCTTTGGCAGGCTGTGCTTCTCATGGTTGACAGTAACATCTCTGTATGATTTTTAGCTGAATTGTTTTCATTCCTTTTTCAACACATTTTCAAGAAGTTTTTTTAGCTAGTTTTTATGCTTTTAGCTTTTTAGTTCAGAGCAATTTTAGCATTTGGGTTCCTGTACCTTCGTCATACCTGTTACGGCAATGGGGAGGGTGTAGTGAATCCTAGTTTGTTTTAATGGGATTACAGGAGTTAGCTTAGCCTTTGGCTTGCAGACTTGTGCCCCCGTCACCTAGTGACTTTTAACCTACTTACCTTGCTCTGTCTTAGCCCATTTAATTATTTAATTCATCTAAGATGGCTGCCTTGTTTATAGTTAGGCCACTTGTTAAGCTTTGCATTATCAGTGCCACCGTGCTAAGGCATCAAGCAACAAAGACAAACAAACAGTAGGTGTTCACACTTAGGGATTTTCCCTCTCTATACTTTCGAGGGATTTGTTTATAATAATTGCTGTCCCAAGCATGTCTGTTATCTATTGTTTGGGGACACACCTACGTCAGGGGTCCAGGGAAGATCTGTATAAATACATCGCACTTTAGACAGATAATCAGACGGATTCCGACCAGAGGGCATTGCCACAATCGCTGATACCGATGCTGCACATTGTCTTGACGCTGACCCAGTCTTTGTGTCCCTACGGAGTTTGAGATAGAGACCTCATTCCAAGGTAACAAGGGTTGGGGGCTCCTCTCATGGACATGGCATTGGCAGATTAGCTTTAGCAAACCCATCTCTCCTTTAGGTAGGAGGTTAGGCCTATCACATTAGGGTATTAGGGCATATTACATCTCGTATGTCTTTTACATGCATTGCAAAATGATACGGGTCTTTGTAATAATGACTCTTGTCTTCACAATTCTGTTTCTTGCACTATTCATTATCCTAATCATTGCAGCCCATGCAACATATCGCAAATTGAAGTTGTGTTAAATAAAAACTATTGAAACTTTACTGCATCTTTGTCATTGCCTGTGTTTGTATGAGACATGATATCTCTGTGAGAAAGGGGAAATCTCCGTTTAACCACGACATTCCCTGAGATGTCTTATTCTCGAGTCCATGCGTAAAGGCTGCCACAAATCACCTTTTACTTTTGTGTTTCTGGTGAGGTGCTGTTAGTGAGCCGGTAAGGTTGGGAAAACAGTTGCGACTTGTAGTAGGAGAGGCATAGTCATCTACAGACAAAAGTACTATCATCCTTAAACCAGCAGTCTTGCCTGGAACAAGAGTCCAAACTACAACATGGCGCCACCAACGATGGTGTTTAGGTACTAATTTACGGATACCCTGACTATCACTGTCTCACAGACAACAGGTACCCTAAGTACCATTATATGGAAACAAGTACTGTCATCCTTAAACCAGCAGTCTTGCCAAGAGCAAGAGTCCAAACTACAACACCAGTGCTAAAGTGCAAGTGCTCCCTGTGTAACATGTATGTGTAATTGGCTTTTCCATGATTGGCAAATTTGATTCACCAGTAAGTCCCTAGTAAAGTGCACCAGAGATGCTCAGGGCCTGTAAATCAAAAGCTACTAGTGGGCCTGCAGCACTGGTTGTGCCACACACATGAGTAGCCCTGTAAACATAGGTCAGACCTGCCACTGCAGTGTCTGTGTGCAGTTTTTAACCTGCCAAGTCAGCCTTCCAAGTGTACCCACTTGTCAGGTCCAAACCATCCCTTTTTATACATGTAAGGCATCCCTAAGGTAGGTCCTAGGTAGCCCCATGGGCAGGGTGCAGTGTATGTTAAAGGTTGGACATGTACTGATGGAAGTGTTGCACATGTCCTAACAGTGAAATGATGCCAAATTAGGTTTTCACTGTTGCAAGACTGCTGTCTCTCATAGGTGAACATGGGGGCTGCCTTTAAATAATTTTTAAGTGCTGTTTCCCTTTGAGAGCAGATGGAAATATGGAGTTTTGTGCCTCTGAACTCACAATTTAAAAATACATCTTGTGGTAAAGTTTTTTATTTTTTATTGTCAGTTTGAAAATGCCACCTTTAGAAAGTGGGTATTTTGCTGCTTAAACCATTCAGTGACTCTGCCTGCTTGTGTATTCCCTGTCTGGGTCAGACTGACATTTGGGATGATTGTTAATCCCCTCTAGACAGTGACAGAAAGGGAGCTGGGGTGTAGCCTGCATATCCTGATGGGCCATCTGAGCTAGAGTGGAGGAAGGAGTGGCCACTTACACCTGAATGGGTTGTGCCTGCCCTCACACAATGCGGTCTCCAACCTCCTGGTGTGAGCTTGGAAACCAGGCCTGGGCAAGGCAGGATCTTGTGAACAACAGAGACTTTCCTTTGAAGTTTGCCTACTTCAAAGGCAGAAAGGGGTATAAGTGTTGGCCCCAAAACCCCAGATTTTAGATTATTTCTAGAATCAAGAGGAACCACTGCCAAGGAGAAGAGCTGGAGGATGAGTACTGCCCCGTTGTCTGTAACTGTGCTTTGCTGGGTTTGCCAGCAGTTGCTGCTTCTGCCTAAAAGAGGACAAAGACTGGACTTTGTGGTATATTCCTGTTTGTGAACAATCTCCAAGGGCTTGGATTGAGCTTGCCTCCTGTTGTGAAGTCTCAGGGCCATCAAAGACTTCCTCCCCCAACACCTGGACTCTCTGCTGAGACTCCTACCCTGCCACGTGGTGCCCCATCCAGTCCCTGGGCCCCTGAGAGTGAAGTTGGCAGAACAAGGACTGAAATCCATGCACAGAACACCGTGTGGGAAAAATATTGACCCACCCCCTGCAACACGGCTGAAAAACTACTTACCTCCTGCTTCGCAGCTAAAATCAACACTCCACCTCCTTTGCTGCTGGGTGATCGATGCATCATTGCTGGAGAAACAACGCAACACCCACTTTAGCTGCTGATAGCAACACAAACCACTCGTAGGATGGTTTTCCAGCACCGTGCGGCCAGATTTCTCATGCATCATCAGTGGGTGTCAAAAATCAACGCAAGACTGCGTGGATATGAAGTGCCCGTCCAGAAATCAACACCTCGCTCTCTTGCAGGAGAGAAAAACAATGCATCACCGACCCAATCAGAGGAGAAATGATGCACGGCCTCACTTGTGAGTAAGGAATCAACACATTGCTGAATTTTCCAATGCACACTCGCCCGTGCAGCTTTATTTTTGACGCAAACCAGGTACTTTGTGTAAAATCAACGTTTCCATTGTTTTCTATGGAGTAAGACCCTTTTTCTTTTGAAAATTCATATCTTGACTGGTGTATGTTGGATTTTTGTCGTTTTGGTCATGTTTGATTTAGATAAATATTACCTATTTTTCTAAACTGGTGTGGTGTCCATTTTGATGTTTTTTCACTGTATTACTGTGTATTTTGGTACAAAAACGTTACACATTGCCTTTGAGATAAGCCTGACTGCTTGCGCCAAGCTACCAAGGTGGTGAGCAGGGGTTATCTTCATTGTGTATCTCAATTGCCCTGACTTGAGTGAGGGTTTCTTCTTTGACAGAGTGAAAACTGACTGCCAACCAGAGACCCCATTTCTAACAGTGAAACAATGAAATTTATTTTAAAATAATACATACACACAAGTGATGTGTCAAGTCAAACCAAATCAAATCATAAATATTTATATAGCGCGCTACTCACCCGTGCGGGTCTCAAGGCGCTAGGGGGAAGGGGTTTACTGCTGCTCGAAGAGCCAGGTCTTGAGTAGTCTCCGGAAAGCGGAGTGGTCCTGGGTGGTCCTGAGGATGGTGGGGAGGGAGTTCCATGTCTTGGCCGCCAGGGAGGAGAAGGACCTCCCACCCGCTGTGGTGTGGTGGATGCGAGGGACGGCGGCGAGAGCGAGGTTGGCGGAGCGAAGAGGACGGGCGGGTGTGTAGAAGCTGAGGCGGCGGTTGAGGTATTCGGGTCCCTTGTTGTGGAGGGCTTTGTGTGCGTGGGTGACGAGTCGGAAGGTGATCCTTTTGTTGATGGGAAGCCAGTGCAGGTGTCTCAGGTGGGCGGAGATGTGGCTGTTGCGGGGTATGTTGAGGATGAAGCGGGCGGAGGCGTTTTGAATTTGTTGCAGACGTTTCTGGAGTTTAGCGGTGGTTCCTGCGTATAGGGTGTTGCCGTAGTCCAGGCGGCTCGTGACGAGGGCGTGGGTCACGGTCTTTCTGGTGTCGGCGGGGATCCAACGGAAGATCTTTCGGTGCATGCGGAGGGTGAGGAAGCAGGAGGATGATACAGCGTTGACTTGTTTGGTCATGGTGAGAAGTGGGTCCAAGATGAAACCGAGGTTGCATGCGTGGTCTGAGGGGGTCGGTGCGGTGCCAAGGGCCGTGGGCCACCAGGAGTCGTCCCAGGCGGTCGGGGTGTTTCCGAGGATGAGGACTTCCGTTTTGTCTGAGTTCAGTTTCAGACGGCTGAGTTTCATCCAATCTGTGACGTCTTTCATTCCATCTTGCAGGTTGGTCTTGGCGCTGGTGGGGTCCTTGGTGAGGGAAAGCATCAGTTGAGTGTTGTCGGCGTAGGAGGTAATGACGATGCTGTGTTTGCGTACGATGTCGGCGAGGGGGCTCATGTAGACATTGAAGAGAGTCGGGCTGAGCGAGGAGCCTTGTGGGACGCCGCAGATGATCTCGGTGGGGTCTGAGCGAAAAGGTGGGAGGTAGACTCTTTGGGAGCGGTGGGAGAGGAAGGAGGTGATCCAGTCCAGGGCCTGTCCTTGGATCCCGTGGAGCGGAGGTGGGTTATTAGGGTGCGGTGACAGACGGTGTCGAAGGCAGCCGAGAGGTCGAGGAGGATGAGGGCGACTGTTTCTCCGTTGTCCATCAGGGTTCTGATGTCGTCTGTGACTGAGATGAGGGCGGTTTCTGTGCTGTGATTGGCTCGGAATCCGGACTGAGAGGGGTCGAGTAGGCTGTTGTCTTCAAGGAAGTTGGTAAGTTGCTTGTTGACGGTCTTCTCTATGACTTTTGCAGGGAATGGGAGGAGCGAGATGGGGGGGAAGTTCCTCAGGTCGCTTGGGTCCGCCGTAGGTTTTTTCAGTAGGGCGTTGACTTCAGCGTGTTTCCAGCTCTTGTGGAAGGTAGCAGACGAAAAAGAAGCTGTTGATGAAGGTCTTGAGGTGCGGGGCGATGATGTCGTCGGCTTTGTTGAAGATGAAGTGTGGGCAGGGGTCCGAGGGGGCACCGGAGTGGATGGAGTTCATGGTGGCTTTGGTCACTTCCGTGTTGATGTGAGTCCAGGCGTTGAGGGTGATGGCTGGGGTTGTAGGTTCTGTGGTGGTTGGCTGGGTCTGGTGTCCGAAGCTGTCGTGTAGGTCGGTGATCTTACGATGGAAGAAGGTGGCGAGGGAGTTGCAGAGGTCTTGTGAGGGCGTGATGGCGTTGGCGTTAGGGTTGGAGAGCTCTTTGACGATGTTGAAGAGTTCTCTGCTGTTGTGGCTGTTTTTGTCCAGTCTGTCTGTGAAGAAATTTCTTTTGGCGGCACGGATCAGTTGGTGGTGTTCGCGGGTAGCGTTCTTGAGGGCAGTCATGTTATCTGCGGTGTGGTCCTTGCGCCAGGCTTTCTCAAGGGTGCGGCAGGTTTTCTTTGATTCCTTAAGGGTGTCGGTGAACCAGAGAGGTTTTTTGGTGTTGGTCTGTCTTGGGAGGCGTCTGAGGGGAGCGAGGTTGTCTGCGCAGTTGGTGATCCAATTCGTGAGGCTGAGGGCTGCGTTGTTGGGGTCGGAGGAGAAGGTGGGTTGGTTGTCGTTGAGAGTGGAGAGAAGCTGTTCCTCAGGGATTTCGTTCCACTGTCGACGTGGGATGGGTTGTGTGCGGAGGTGGCAAGTCTCGCGTCGGAAGGTGAAGTCGACACATCTGTGGTCGGTCCAGTGTATAGCGGAAGAGTGGCTGAAGGATACGTGGTTGCTGGCGGAGAAGATGGGGTCTAGCGTGTGTCCAGCGATGTGGGTGGGGGTGCTCACCAGTTGCTTGAGGCCGAGGTTTGCGAGGTTGTCGAGCAGGGCGGTGGTGTTGGGGTCGTTGTTCTGTTCCAGGAGGCAGTTGAGGTCACCGAGGAGGATGTAGTCCGGCGAGGCAAGGGCGTGCGGGGAGATGAAGTAAGTGATGGAGTCGCTGAAGAGGGCGCGTGGTCCAGGGGGTCGGTAGATGAGAGTTCCTCTGAGTGTGGTCCTGGGGTCGGTGTGGATCTGGAAGTGCAGGTGTTCGGCGGCGAGGGGGGTGTCTTCGGTGGAGGTGGTGACGTTGATGGAGTCCTTGAAGACGATAGCGATTCCTCCACCTACTTGGTTGGTGCGGTCTCTCCTTGAAATCTTGTAGCCGTGGGGGATGGCTATGGCGATGTTGGGGGCCGAGGAGGCGTTCATCCAGGTCTCAGTGATGAAGGCGACGTCCGGTGCGGTGGAGTCCAGGAGGTCCCATAGTTCAACAGCGTGCTTGTGGACGGATCGTGCGTTGATCAGGATGCATTTAAGGTGGTTGATGGCGCGTGGGTTGGCGAGCGTAGTGGTTTCGCGGTGGAAGGTGAGTTTGCAGGTGTGACATGCGAAGGGTCCGTGGGTACGTTTCGGGTTGGCTTGGAAGCAGGTGCTGGAGCGCCCCGGGTTGAGGGCGTGGAGGGTGATAGGGTCGTAGTGGTGCAGTGGGATTTAGGAGTGCTGGGGGTCTTGGCGCTGGGCGCGGTCCAGGTGCGGACGAGCGCAGATGGGCAGCGGCCACCATAAGAGGGAGGAGGGGGGGAGGAGGGGTCAGCTGGGGGCTGGGGGCAGGAGTGGGGCGACAAATGGGCGCAGAGGGGGCAGGGGCGAGCAGGAGGTGGCGGCGGGAAAGCGGAGGGTGGGGGGGTCAGGTAGAGGGGAGAAAAGATAGGGGAGGGGGGCCAGGAAGAAGGTAAAGAAGAAGAGGAGCAGAAGAACAGAAGAGAGAAGAGCCAAGAAGAAGGTAAAGAAGAGGAGGAGCGAGGAGTCCAGAACAGAAGAACAGAGGAGAGAAGAGCCAAGAGGAAGGGTAAAGAAGAGGAGGAGAGAGGAGTCAAGGAAGAGGAGTCCGGCAGAAGAGGAGAGCCCTGAGAAGCAGAGGATACGAAGAACACAGATGCAGAACACAGATGAAGAAAGAAGAAAGCACACGCAGGTCGCGGTGCAGAAGAGAAGGAAGAAACACAGATGAAGTACACAGAAGAAGAATACAGATGAAGAACACAGAAGAAGGACACAGATGAAGTACAAAGAAGTAGAATACAGATGAAGAACACAGAAGAAGGACAAAGAAGAAGAAAGCACACGCAGGTCGCGGTGCAGAAGAGAAGGAAGAACCACAGATGAAGTAGACAGAAGAAGAACACAGATGAAGACAGAAGAAAGAACACGCAGGATGGGGTGCAGGGAAGAAAGAAGAACACAGATGAAGACAGAAGAAAAGAACACACAGGACGGGGTGCAGGGAAGAAAGAAGACCACAGATGAAGACAGAAGCAAAGAACACGCAGGACGGGGTGCGGGATGAAAGAAGAGCACAGATGAAGAATACAGATGAAGAGCACAGAAGAAGATCAAAGATGAAGAAAGAAGCAGGAGAAGAGATGAGTAGCGCGGGGCAGGGCGAGGGACTGGGCGGGGGGGGTACTTACTGTAATTTCGCAGGACTTGCTTGGAGGTTTCAGGAGCCTGGGCTGGTGGAGCTGCAGCGGCAGGGGTAGCGACCTACCCTTGGGTCAGGGGTCGCTAACTCTGTTGCGCAGCGGCCTCCATAAGAGGGAGGAGGGGTCAGCTGGGGGCGGGGGTGGGGACGGGAGTGGGGCGACGAATGGGGGCAGGGGGGGCGGGGGCGAGCAGGAGGTGGCGGCGGGAAAGCGGAGGGTGGGGGGGTCAGGTAGAAGGGAGAAAAGATAGGGGAGGGGGGTTAAAGGTGGCGGGGAGTTAGGAAGAAAGATAGGAAGATAGGGGAGGGGGGTTACAGAGGTGGAGGGGAGTGAGGAAGGTCAGAGAGATGAGTCAGGAGCAGACGAGTGAAAAGCCAGGAAGATGGTATAGAAGAAGAGGAGCGAGGAGAAGAAGAGAGAAGAGCCAAGAACAAGGTAAAGAAGAAGAGGAGCGAGGAGCAGAAGAGAGAAGAGCCAGGAAGAAGGTAAAGAAAAAGAGGAGCAGAAGAACAGAAGAGAGAAGAGCCAAGAAGAAGTTAAAGAAGAAGAGGAGCGAGGAGCAGAAGAACAGAAGAGAGAAGAGCCAAGAAGAAGGTAAAGAAGAAGAGGAGCGAGGAGTCCAGAACAGAAGAACAGAGGAGAGAAGAGCCAAGAGGAAGGGTAAAGAAGAGGAGGAGAGAAGAGACAAGGAAGAGGAGTCCGGCAGAAGAGGAGAACCCTGAGAAGCAGAGGATACGAAGAACACAGATGCAGAACACAGATGAAGAAAGAAAAAAGCACACTCAGGTCGCGGTGCAGAAGAGAAGGAAGAAACACAGATGAAGTACACAGAAGAAGAATACAGATGAAGAACACATAAGAAGGACACAGATGAAGTACACAGAAGAAGAATACAGATGAAGAACACAGAACAAGGACAAAGAAGAAGAAAGCACACGCAGGTCGCGGTGCAGAAGAGAAGGAAGAAACACAGAGGAAGTACACAGAAGAAGAACACAGATGAAGACAGAAGAAAGAACACGCAGGACGGGGTGCATGGAAGAAAGAAGAACACAGATGAAGACAGAAGAAAAGAACACGCAGGACGGGGTGCAGGGAAGAAAGAAGAACACAGATGAAGACAGAAGAAAAGAACATGCAGGACGGGGTGCAGGGAAGAAAGAACAACACAGATGAACAATACAGATGAAGAGCACAGAAGAAGATCAAAGATGAAGAAAGAAGCAGGAGAAGAGGTGAATAGCGCGGGGCAGGGCGAGAGGCTGGGCGGGGGGGGTACTTACTGTAATTTCGCAGGACTTGCTTGGAGGTTTCAGGAGCCTGGGCTGGTGGAGCTGCAGCGGCAGGGGGAGCGACCTACCCTTGGGTCAGGGGTCGCTAACTCTGTCGCGCAGCGGCTGCCATAAGAGGGAGGAGGGGGGAGGAGGGGTCAGCTGGGGGCGGGGGCGGGAGGGGGCGACGAATGGGGGCAGGGGGGCGGGGCGAGCAGGAGGTGGCGGCGGGAAAGCGGAGGGTGGGGAGGTCAGGTAGAGGGGAGAAAAGATAGGGGAGGGGGGTTAAAGGTGGCGGGGAGTTAGGAAGAAAGATAGGAAGATAGGGGAGGGGGGTTACAGAGGTGGAGGGGAGTGAGGAAGGTCAGAGAGAAGAGTCAGGAGCAGAAGAGCAGACGAGTGAAGAGCCAGGAAGAAGGTAAAGAAGAAGAGGAGCGAGGAGCAGAAGAGAGAAGAGCCAAGAAGAAGGTAAAGAAGAAGAGGAGCGAGGAGCAGAAGAGAGAAGAGCCAGGAAGAAGGTAAAGAAGAAGAGGAGCAGAAGAACAGAAGAGAGAAGAGCCAAGAAGAAGGTAAAGAAGAAGAGGAGCGAGGAGCAGAAGAACAGAAGAGAGAAGAGCCAAGAAGAAGGTAAAGAAGAAGAGGAGCGAGGAGTCCAGAACAGAAGAACAGAGGAGAGAAGAGCCAAGAGGAAGGGTAAAGAAGAGGAGGAGAGAAGAGTCAAGGAAGAGGAGTCCGGCAGAAGAGGAGAGCCCTGAGAAGCAGAGGATACGAAGAACACAAATGCAGAACACAGATGAAGAAAGAAGAAAGCACACGCAGGTCGCGGTGCAGAAGAGAAGGAAGAAACACAGATGAAGTACACAGAAGAAGAATACAGATGAAGAACACAGAAGAAGGACACAGATGAAGTACACAGAAGAAGAATACAGATGAAGAACACAGAAGAAGGACAAAGAAGAAGAAAGCAAACGCAGGTCGCGGTGCAGAAGAGAAGGAAGAAACACAGATGAAGTACACAGAAGAAGAACACAGATGAAGACAGAAGAAAGAACACGCAGGACGGGGTGCAGGGAAGAAAGAAGAACACAGATGAAGACAGAAGAAAAGAACACGCAGGACGGGGTGCAGGGAAGAAAGAAGAACACAGATGAATACAGAAGAAAAGAACACGCAGGACAGGGTGCAGGGAAGAAAGAAGAACACAGATGAAGAATACAGATGAAGAGCACAGAAGAAGATCAAAGATGAAGAAAGAAGCAGGAGAAGAGGTGAGTAGCGCGGGGCAGGGCGAGGGGCTGGGCGGGGGGGGGGGGTACTTACTGTAATTTCGCAGGACTTGCTTGGAGGTTTCAGGAGCCTGGGCTGGTGGAGCTGCAGCGGCAGGGGGAGCGACCTACCCTTGATGTGTAGTTTTCGTTTGAGACTCAGGATAATACATGTGGTACTTATGGTAAGATTGCTCATTATCATGGGACCTACATTCCATTGTGGTTCTACATGGCAATGTACATGTGATTCTGTTAATCAGTTATTGATGTCACAGTCCTTTATTTCTGGCACAACTGCTGCCTCTGCTGTTGCTTCACTCATCCCTGAATGTGGTAAGTCAGTGATCCACTGTGCCATGCAAAGTTAACAATTTCACCTTGATCCCCCATATGTTTATTCACTCTATAAGGACAAGTTCTGTATACATTTGGCTGTTGGAAGTGCACTTCTACTTGCCATATTTAGGCAGCTTGGAGTCCAGAGAATTTATCTTTTTCTTTCTTTCTTCTTTTTATCTTTTTTCACTAATGTTGTTTGAGTCTAAGTTACAGAGATCTCATGTTGCTAACATTCCCATAGTGAAAATTGTATGCTGCTCACTCTAGATTCTGTATTTTTGGTTTCTCATCATATAAATAAAGAATTATGGATGGGTTACAGTGATTTAGGGGGATGTTTTTTATCGAGGGGTTCTGAGTGACATCAAATAGGCAATAGGAGCAAAGCAAGAATTGTCTATGATGTCACTGAAAACCATGAGGTGAAAAACATCCCCTTAATTCACTTTTTACCCATCTATAATTTTGTGTTATGTATGGCTTAAAAAGTCTTTGTCTGTGTTTAACTGCTATGTGATAATAGAGGAATAATAGGGGAGTCTTACATAACATGGCCTCTGTTACTTATCCCTGTACCAAAGGTTAGAAAAATACCTTACCTGCCATCCTTGTTCAACCCCCACCACCTTCCTTCCCCTTCTTGCAGCTGTGCTTTCTGTTTTCAGTGAAATCAGAGAAGCAGAGATGTGCTGAATGGCTCTCAGGGGGGCCTGTCAACCTGGCCAGGAAGCCCTATATGGCACTGAAACAGAGGGTAACTATTTTTGCCATGAGTTGCTGCTATGTCATAGCAGTGGGTTATGAGATTCAGGAGCTGAAATAAACAATAAAGGTCCTCTTTGAGAGCCATGCATAACACCATATTAAAATCCTTAAAGCAAAGAAGATAGCTCATGACACCATTTTTTTTTGTTTCTAATACCAATGGTCCATGGCTCATCATCAAGGCAAATTATGAACGTATCTGGTAAAGCTATACTGTGCTGTATTATGTCGTAGTTTGGTGTATTGGTTTAGTTAAAAGTATAAGGAATCAACCACATTATTTCCGAGTGTTGGCGTAACTGCTGATACTAATTATCTTCATGCCACAACTGGGCTTGAGAAGAGGAGACGTTGGTTATACGGACTCTATGTGAGCATTTTGACAATGGGTAAATACTATGGCTGTGTGTGAAAAAGCTGCATATGATAATTTTGTTTCCAAATAGTTGTGACTTGCTTATTTTTGATAGGGCTAAATGAGCTCAAATTTTACAATAGTGTGAGCAATATTTTGGTTCATAAAAAAAGGACAGGAGTGGGAATGGTTAGGGTTATTAGCTTAGCAAGTATGCTATAACTATATAATTTTACTACCCCACATTCCATTGATAATTCTCAACAATAATCAATCAGAAAGTAAAATTCCCTCTGAATGGAGTTCGTGAGTCGAGCAAGAGGATTGGTCAATTAAGTGCTATACTTCACAACAGCACTCTTGAATGTGCCAGCGCTATATTTAGTAAACTAAAACTGAGGGCCTGATTCACAAAGTTAAACTTAAAGGTTTTATGTAAGTTTATGATTGTTTGTAATTCGCAAAGGTATTTACTAACAGTATCTTTTTGACTGGGAGTCTTGGTATATACCAAGATAGAATCTTTTTTTTTATAGACTCCACAGTCGTAAAGATACTAGTACTAAAATACTTTTGTGAATAGAAAACAATCTTAAACATACACAAAAGTAAAAAGATTGTGAATCAGGCCGTGCGATTTAAAAAAAATGCACAACTTTAGTGTTGAATCAATTCTTTTTTTTAAGAAATCTACCTAGAAAAAGGCAGTTACACTATGTGATAGTTTTTAATGTAAGTTTAACACTTGACATCTTCACACGTTCAGGTTATGTATCTTCAGATGTCCATGGTGTGTCCCTGGGGCTACATCGCCTTGCAGAGTTATAAAGCACTTGTGAGAGGACCTTTCCATCCAGCTGGAGGGATGGACAAGGAACACCGATCTGGACCGACCCCAGATCTGTCTTCTGGGCCTCATGACCGCATGCATCGCAGCTATCTTGATCTGGCAGTGGTCCTAGCCAAACGTTTAATCACTATGTACTAGAGAACCCCCACTGTCCCGAAAATGAATTTGTGGTGAAAAGATGTACTTAAGTATTCAAAAGCAGAGTCCGACGCAAACCCTCACCTTGCCAGCTCCATGGCCAGATCCACGCTGATATTGAACTAGAAGCTATTCCTAGTGACCATTAACCCAACGTCAGATGACAGGCCACAGTGGGACAGTCTCACTAGCTTTATTAGCTGTGAATGTTGTGAATTTCTTTCACACCACTACGTCCGCATGCCCGTCCAACCTGAAAGGAGGGGGTCTCTGATTCTGTGGCAGATTTCTCTCTACTTCAGCTGTCTTCTGTCTTGCCTAAATAGGAGAGGCCCGTCTATACGTCCACATGTTTGCATTGTTTCTTTCTCTCTGGTTGCATGGCTACGCATACATACTGCACCCTTGTGGAAGCAAGGCAGCCATCTGTGAACTGGCAGGGGTGCAGTACCAGATCACAACATCATTATTCTATGTTTCTGTATCGTTTTTTAAAAAGCCAGTAACGCCAAATAAAAAAAAAATACAAATCAGTGACCACCCCCCCAATATCACAAGAATTCTCCAATATCCCCTCTAAGAGGGAGGGTGCTTCCTGAGGTGAACTCATCTATCGCTGGACAGCGAATCATGCCACACTTGAGTCAGCAAGGCGCAGCAAGGAGGCATAACGAGGAGGAATACTTATATTCCTCCTCGTTTTTTGCTTTTTCTATGTGCTGCATTCTGCAGCATGCATAGAAAGAGCAAAATGCCAGACATGGGACACCTTCCAGCACATAAACAATGTTCCTTGCACGAGAGTGCTAGGATGTCTGTGTTGGTGCTGGCAGCTAACTTTAGTGCATGCACAGGGGACAAGACAGGGGTGCACATCCTTGCGTTGTGAAAATGAAAGAGCGCAGCACTGCCAATTTTGGCACATTGTCACACTCCACCATTTTCCTATCTGTGTGCTGGTGACATTTAGTTAATAGCCACATAGGCTGTGTTCCCTGGTCACTTTCCCCTTAATAGCGCATGCTACCTGTGTTAGCTGGACTCGCAATACCATCTACGATTCCGCCAGTGCCACAAACAATTTCAAGATCTCTGCACCATGCTGCAACATCTGTGCACCACACTGTAGTTTGGACCTGCCTGTTGTGTAGTACTAAGTTCTTGTTTTCATTTTCATTTTGCACAACACTGGAAGATTGTTTGCTAGTGTATTGTATTAATTTAATTTGTTGTTCCACAAATAGCTTGAGTTTGTGTGCCCTCATATAAAAATGCATTGATTCTCTGGCAACTCTCTTTTATCCATATTAATTTGACCTTTCTCTCTCTTTTTCCCTCTCTCTTTTTCTTTCTATCTATCTCCCAGGAAATGTAACCTCACTAACCTTTGACCTTTTTCTCCTGCACACTGTTGTTTGTTCTCTAATTGAAATATAGTTAATCCTGCACGCCTCTCTTTTCAAGTTGTGTTCATTGACACTTTGACCTAACTTTCTGCTAGCTGTCTCTGCCAATTAAAGATACTTGAATATGTTTTAAAAAATAAAGTGATGTTAAAGGCGAGAACTGAAGTAAGTTTTTTTGCCATGAGGATCTAGGAAATATGAACTGCATATTCTGATGCACATCCTAGGTATAGGATGGAATTAATGTACTGTATACTATGATTATATCGTTTTGTATTGCATTTATCTTCCCAGGTAAAATGGTTGTTATATTGGAGAAAGTTTCTACTAAGTGTGCACGTGAAATGAGATGCGGGACATTCTTCATGACGATTTTTCCTGGCTACTCGGTGTTCTGTAGTTATAAGATCGTTACAGGAGATAAACTACATGTTAGCTTTGACTGCAATATAAAGATTTCCATCACTAATCAATGTGTTATCATTAAGGCCCCTTTTCATGAACTTAAGGTCTGTAATCTAATTAAAATGTTGTGTTGGTTAAACACGAGGAAGACAATATATATATATCCCCTATTCTTGTGTTCAGAAACGGAATTGTCTATTCTTGTGTATGGCATCCATTATAGGTAAGATACTGAATTTAAATTTCACTCTGATCATGCACTGATAAGTGCATCTATTGGTCTATTGACAATAATGCCGAACCACATAGAATCTGACAGCTGAGTGCTCACAAGTGTAATATTTAGTTATGGGTGATATGATAAGGGTCACAGGGCCATATGTACAAAAGCTTTTTCCCATAGACACAGAATGGGTAAAATCCTTTGGTACATCTGGGCCACAGTGTACAATTATTCTGAGAGACTCACCAGGAGACACAAATGAAAATCTAAATGGAAGAAAGTTAAAAAACCATTATAGTGAAATAAGAATGTCTAACGCTGCTTTGTGAAAAGCATAGGAATACACAAAAATGGCTCTTGAAATCAAAATGTCAGTAAATTAAAATACAATCAGAACCAATGAGTTCAACAATATATATGAGCCTTTGTCACAGAACATAGAATTCTGATATCTAAGTGCATACAACATTGTTTAAACCAGGAAATAGTATTATCAAATGGCTAATAGGGAGAGCAGATTGTGCACCTGGAAAAATAATACTAAGTAGAATTCATGATGGAACTCTTACACAGGAAGGTGGAAAAATAATCCCAGGATGCATTTTTCCTTTTTTCTCGGAATGCTGCAGAATGAGAAAGGGAATAAAACTAGGAGAAATAAATGTATTTCTCCTTGTTGCGCCTGCCCTGGGGAGGTGTACAGTTTTGACTCACTCCAAGGTTTACAGATTCTTGTAAATCTGGGAATGTGTCAAATCTCATGGGTGTTGTGTGGAAAAAACAAACACAAAGCCTATGCAACGTTTCCCTAATACAGTGTAAGGCAACGCAGTGACTTATGTTACGTTTCCTTACATCATCTCTACAAGGCCATAAAAAGCCAAGCAAAGTGTGTTTGTGTGGCCTTGTAGATATGAGCCTTACTATGTGGCGCTGGTGCGTCACAAAAAGTGACACGTTGGCAGCGCACAGGGCTTGTAAATATGCCCCTTAGTTTAATCTGCTCAGCAGAGTAATTTAGATTAAATTGATAAACTGGACTCTTTAAATTGTATAACATTTTGAAAAACCTTACACCAAATATTCAATTTCTGCAATAATAATGCCTTTCTCCAATAGTAAGGCACCAGTCCCAGATGTCTACACAGCTTTTTTTCTGTAGATTGTAAAGGCATTCTTGTTGGATTTATGAATTAGCTGGTCATCTTTTTGGCCAAGCTGGTCATCTTCTTCACATGGGTGGTCATATTCTGAAAACATATAGGTCAATTAAAACAATTTGAGACATTATACTAATATTATTAACCAATAGTACAAGGCCACAGTAACTGACTGATTTTGCTAAGTCTCAAAGAGTTTCCCTGTCATTTCTCTCACTAAATGGGAAGATCATATCTATTACGTTTAGGGGAATATTTGGGACTACTAATGGCCACCTTTTTCCAAAGGTTTTGCTGAAATGAGGGGGGAACACTAGGTACCAACTGTAAAGAAATGAGCCATTAGTTGTGTGGCCTGCACTAAACTAAACAACCTAGTGTAGCACTTGACTTTCAGAGGGATAGCGGAGGAGAGCAGTCCCTCGCCTACTCAAGGGAGGTGGTTTGGGAACATAATACCCCTTCACTGGCACATAACAATAGCACTCAATAAATGGATGTCTAGTCTCGTTTAACACCTTCACTGCCAGGCCTTTTCCCCCTCAGATGCCAAGCCTTTTCTTGGCTATCTGGGGCAGTTGGCACTTAGACCCTCATAACATTTTGTCCACATAAGCTAACCATGCCAAAATTGTGTCCTTCTTTAACAACATCCTAGGGATTCTAGAGGTACCCAGACTTTGTGGATTCCCCTGAAAGAGACCAAGAAATTAACCAAAATACAGCAAACATTTTTTTTTCAAACAAATGGGAAAAAAGGGCTTTTTTTTACCTGAAAATAGCACCAACAAAGGGTTTGCAGTGCTAAAATCACCATCTTCCCAGCTTTCAGGAACATGCAGGCTTAAATCAGAAAAACAATTTTTTCAACACAATTTTGGCATTTTACTGGGACATACCCAATTTTCACTATTTTTTCTGCTTTTAGCCTCCTTCCAGTTAGTGACAGAAATGGCGGTGAAACCAATACTGGATCGCGGAGAACTAAACATTTCTGGAAAGTAAACACAATTTTTAATTCAGCAAGGGGTCATTTGTGTAGATCCTACAAGGTTTCCCTACAGAATATAACAGCTGAAATAAAATAAATATTGAAATTGAGGTGAAGAAACAGCCATTTTCCTTCACGTTTTACTCTGTAACTTTTTACTGCCAGGTCAGATCTTTTAAAGCAACATACCGTTACATCTGCTGGATTCTTCTGGTTGTGGAGATATACAGGGCTTGTAGGTTCATCAAGAACCCTAGGTACCCAGAGCCAATAAATGAGCTGTACCTTGCAATGGGTTTTCAATCTATACTGGGTGTACAGCAATTCATTTGGTGAAATTTGAAGAGTGAAAAATAGGTATCAAGAAAACCTTTGTATTTCCAGAATGGACACAAGATAAGGTGTTGGGAAGCAGTGGTTATTTGCACATCTCTGAATTCTGGGGTCCCCATACTAGCATGTGAATTACAGGGCATTTCTCAAATAGATGTCTTTTTTACACACTGTCTTACATTTGGAAGGGAAAAATGTAGTGAAACACAAGGGGCAATAACACTTGTTATGCTATTCTGTGTTCCCCCAAGTCTCCTGATAAAAATGGTACCTCACTTGCATGGGTAGGCCTAATGCTCGCGACAGGAAATGTAACATGGACACATCACATTTTCGCAAAGAAAATTGACATGTTTTTTGGAAAGTGCCTAGCTGTGGATTTTGCCCTCTAGCTCAGCTGGCACCTAGGGAAACCTACCAAACCTATGCATTTTGGATAACTAGACACCTAGGGTAATCTAAGATGGGGTGTCTTGTTGAGCTCTCCCCAGGTTCTGTTACCCAGAATCCTTTGCATATCTCAAAATGTGGCCAAAAAACCCACTTTTTCCTCACATTTTGGTGACAGAAAGTTCTGAAAGCTGAGGTGAGCCACAAATTTCCTTCCACCAAATGTTCCACCAAGTCCCCCAATAAAAATGGTACCTCACTTGTGTGGGTAGGTCTAGCGCCCGTGACAGGAAATGCCCCAAAACACAACGTGGACACATCACATTTTCCTGAAGAAAACAGAGCTGTTTTTGCAAAGTGCTAAGCTGTGGATTTTGGGCTCTAGCTCAGCGGACATCTATGCAAACCTACTAAACCTGCACATTTTAAAGAACTAGACACCTAGGGAAATCTAAGATGGGGTGACTTGTGGGGCTCTCACCAGGTTCTGTTACCCAGAATCCTTAGCAAACCTTAAAATGTGCCCAAAAAACACTTTTCCTCACGTTTTGGTGACAGAAAGACCTGGAATCTATGTGGAGCCACAAATTTCCTTCCACCCAGCGTTCCCCCAAGTCTCCTGATAAAAATGGTACCTCATTTGTGTGGGTAGGCCTAGAGCTCATGACATGAATTGACCCAAAACACAAGATGACACATCACATTTTCTTAAAGAAAACGCAGTTGTTTTTTGCAAAAGTGCCAAGCTATGGATGTTGGCCTCTAGCTCAGCCAGCACCTAGGGAAACCTACCAAACCTGTGCATTTTTAAATGCTACACACCTAGGGGAATCCTGGATGGGGTGACTTGTGGGGCTCTTACCCGGTTCTGTTACCCAGAATCCTTTGCAAACCTCAAAATTAGGCCCAAAATGTTTTTTTCCTCACATTTCGGTGACAGAAAGTTCTGGAGTCTGAGAGGGGCCACAAATGTCCTTCCACCCAGTGCTCCCCCAGGTCTTCCGACCAAAATGGTACCTCACTTCTGTGGGTAGGCCTAGTGCCAGCAAAAGGAAATTCCCCAAAACACTATGTGGACACATCAAAATTATCAAATTCTAAACTACCTGTTTTTGCGAGGGGGACCTGCGTTTTTGGTCTTGGGCTCAGCAGTCATATAGGGAGACCTACCAAACCTTTCTGAAAACTAGACACCCTAAGGAGTCCAGGGAGGTGTGACTTGCTTGGATCCTCCAGTGTTTTCTTACCCAGAATCCTCAGCAAACCGCTAATTTAGCTAAACAATGACATTTTTCCCACATTTCTGTGTGGGATCACCGCAACGGGATGAATTTCATATCACCCAACGTTCCCCTCAGTCTCCCGGTAAAAATGATATCTCACTTGTGCAAGTGGGCCAAGTGCCTGTGACAGGTAGAGCCAAAAACATGTTGAAATTGAGGGGGAACCAAAATGGGTCCAAAAGGGCAGTTTGAACAAAAACATTTTCAGGCTGACAAGTGGGGTAGAATTTTTATCAGTATAGATGAGACAATGCTGGGTGGTAGGACTTTTGAGGATTCCTGCAGATTCTGGAAGGTTCCATCACAAAAATGTGGAATTGTTTTTTGATTTTCAGCAAAGTTGGAGGTTTGCAGGCCATTGTGGGTAAGAAAATGGTGCGGGTGCATGTGAAGCACACCACCCTGGACTCACCCAGATGTTTCGTTTTCAGATGTGTCTAGGTCTTGTGGATTTTTCTACATGGCAGGGTCCAAAAGTCCAAAAAGTGCAGCCCTCACATTTCCAAGTGGCAAGCTCTCATGACCCAAATGTAAAACCAAAACACAAAATAATTGAATGTTCTCTTGCTTGCCGTGGGATAAGATGTTTTAGTGTGCGGGGGAGAACTGAAAGACTGCTACCCCCTTCAGTTGGGGTGGGGGCATCAACATGCCTCTAGTAGGTTTTCTGTGCCCCCCTGGGAGTGAATCAGGGGTAATTGACCCATCTGCCCACCGGTGGGCAGAACAACTTTGCCCCCATTTATTTGGGGTGGGGGTCTGGTCATACCCCACCCTCTTTTTTTGAAAAAAAAAACTTTCCCTGGTCTCTGGTGGGCTTTTTGCCCCCCGTAGGGGTACATGGGCCTTCCAAAAAGAGGCTGATCTGCCCTTAAGGTGGGCAGATAAGGTAAACTGTAATATGCCCCTATGGGGAGTGACCCTTGCTCAAGGGGCTGCTCTCCCAAACAAAACATACACATACAAACACCAAACCCTGGTGCCTATGTGGTTTGTACCCCTCTTGGGGGCAGATTGGCCTAATATAGATAGGCCGATCTGCCCCCAAGGGGGGCAGAAATGGCCTAAAATAAATTTGTCCCCAGGGGAGTGATCCTTGACTAAGAGGTGGCGTCCCATCTGTAAAATAAAAAAAATAAAAATCCCTGGTGCTTAATGGTTTCTGCCCCACTTGTTGGCAGATTGGCCTAATAAAAATAGGATGAAATGGCCTAAAATAAAGTTGCCCCCCAGGGGCGCGACCCTTGCCTAAGGAGTCGCTCCCCTGCCTTAAACTGTCACAAAAAAATAAATCCCTGGCGTCTAGTGGCTTCTGCCCCTCTTGGGGGATGATTGGCCTAAGAAAAAAGGCTGATCTGCCCCCAAGGGGCGGGGGGGCAGAATTGGCATAAAAAAAATTCCCCCTAGGGGAGCAACCCTTGCCTAAGGGGTCGCTCCCCATCTCTATAAAAAACAATAAAATAAAAAAATGATCCCTGGCGCCTAGAGGTTTCTGCCCCTCGCTTGGTGAAGATCGACCTAATAACAATAGGCCGATCTGCCCCCAGGGAGGGCAGAAAAGGCTTTGAAAATAACTGCCTCCCTGCGGAGCTACCTTTGCCCAAGGGGTCACTCCCCTTATGCCAATTTCACACACAATAATGATCCCTGGTGTCTAGTGGGCATTTCACCAGCCGGATCTCTTCATGATCAGGCAGCTAAAATGCTCTGAAAGACATCAAAGGAAGGAAATTCCTTCCCTTCCCTTTGAAGCCTCTCAGGCCCCCATCACATGATCGGATGATAAATACTTTTGCATTTCTCTTCTGAGCCGCGCTGGAAGCTGGGGCGGCCTCTGATGAGGTCAGCGCAATTGCGTTCTGACGTCATCAGACTTCACTGGCAAGGTTGGGGGTCTGGGGTGGAAGGGGAAGCAATTCCCCTTTCAGCCCTGCCATGGTGGGTTGGGGGCGCGACCCTTTTGGGGGGTGCGCTAGCGCTGCCCCTGAGGGCCAGTACTAAGATGGAATGCACCTCAGCACCGCAGCCAGGGATGTAACCATTATGTATTTGGCGCCCAATGGGGTTAAAAAAGGAATATACATTTATTACACACATTACTCAATATAATGCATTAATTTACATGTATAAATAAGGCTGATGGAAACACCTTTTGATGACATCTCTGACCCCACTAAAGGAGTCATACAACCACATCAGGTAAGTACATTGACTTGGTCAAAGATCCAAGAGTTACAAACCACATGTCAAAAGTCATCATCTTAGGAATAAATGCAATAACCAAAAATAAACATGTGTGAATGCACCTTTCAAAGCTAATAATGCATGTGCACTTTGATCGATAGCCACTGCCAACATTGATTGAATAAAGCATTTACAAAATGAACTTCCCATGGGTATGTGTGTGTTTCCAATACATTTACCCATTGGAAATGCAACTATCAAAACAGACCCCAGTGGGCATCACATTTGTGATCACAAAGCAAGTAACCATAAACTTCACCCCTAGAGGGTACTGCACCACATGTGCACTATTGTAAAAACATTGGGACCACACTAGCTACAGCCATCGACGTGCCCACACTCATAGAGAGTACAGCACTCCCAGTTCTAAAGCACATGTTCCAGCCTATGGAGTGTGTGAATACTCAAAGAAAGTTCTGGGTTGGTCCTTCTTTTTGGGACCCTTCATACTTAGGGTCGGTACGTTATAAAAAAAAGTTTGGGAACTCATAGGATGAGCTGTGATACCTCTGCAGATCCCCATAACCTTCTTTTTTTTGTGGTGGCCATGCTGTTTTGGGGCTGGCACAATGGCAGAAATCTGGGAACTTTCACAAGCCCCGTAGGGCATTATGGGGCGCTCCCTCCTGGTAGCATACATAACTTATTAGCAAATCTGCTTTTCTTTGCTGCATCATGTGGCCTTGTGGCATGCCCTTTGTTACCTTTTAAAAAAAAACAAATTGGGGTGCCCCTGCTCACTTGGGCACCCTGCATGCCAGGCACACTGTAGGCAGCTGAGGGAGCCCACCCCTCACTTCCCCACTGGCTCCCTGCACGAGGTGCACTCCCCTGTGCTGTTGCAGGAGCTGGCAGGTCTCTTTTGCCCTACCCACTCCTGCGGGCAGGGTGCTGCTTGTCTTTACAACTTCCCATTTCCCCCAGACACTGGCATAGGGAGTGGAGTGGGCCAGCCACTCTTGGGGAGGTGCAGTGGTACTCAGCCTGCACCTGCTTGATTCAGGGGTCCAGGGAATGGGTCCTGGGCCCCTCTTCCTCCGGTCTTGAGGGGTGCAACGGTGTTCGCTGATTCTTCTTCACAGCAGGGATGGAATCTCGGCCCTCATTTTGTTGTGTAGCCTGGGGATAGGGATCCTTGGTTCTTCAGGTTCTTGGGAGGGAGCTCCCATCCTAGGGGCTTGAAATTAAAAGGGTTTCTATTTTGGCAAGCCCTGGGAGCTGGCCAAACCTGGGGAGTTTGAAGGACATGGGCAGCAGAGTTCAATGGGCTCTTGGCCTTACTGGGGGTGTCAAAGGTCAAATCCTTTTCCTCCTTATACCTTGTGGCACGTATGACCATTTTACATGCTTTTCAGCTCATTATGTGCCTTGTGTTGAGTCCTAGCCACCTAGAGCATTTTCCTTTAGCCTCTTGGCCTCAAAGGCAATGTCCTTTGCAGGGAGTTGGTTCCACTGGCTCCCTGTACCAGCCTTTCTCCTTTAGTTTCCCCAATCTGCTCTCCTCCCTGGCGCAGATGCCCAGTCTTTCCTCCAACTAGTCCTCAAGAGGCGTAAGGGGCCCAGCTTCCCTGGTCCTGGGGAAAGCCCCATGGTCCTGGGGTCAACTGAAGGTAGAGTCCTTAGCCAAGATGGCCATCAGGAGATTCTTCCTTTCTGTTGTTCATGGCTGCTGACTCCAGTCCCAGTGCCAGCAGGAAAACACAACCAAGAGAAAGCTCTCCCCATTGAACAAAACCTTTTTAGTGGGCATGGATGTTTCCAGAAGTGAGGCACCTCTGCCTTATCTTGAAGTGCCAGTCCTTCTCTCTGTCCCTGTCCCAACCTTCCTGCTCAGCCTGCTGAGACATTTCAAAATGGCATCACCCAGGAGTCACTAGTCACATCTACTCTGGGGGCTTCAGCTCTGCCCCGTGCTGACATCACTGCCAGGGTCTTTTCCA